>NW_023270816.1:10851218-10978557 GCF_011800145.1 Mirounga leonina
TCCCCAGAAGCTCCAGTGTCCCCAGCATCCCCAGCAACCCCAGAATCTCCAGCATCCCCAGCGTCCCTAGCGTCCCCAGAATCCCCAGCGTCCCCAGAGTCCCCGGCGTCCCCAGTGTCTCCAGCATCCCCAGAATCCCCAGCATCCCCAGCGTCCCCAGCATCCCCAGTGTCCCCAGCATCCCCAGCGTCCCCAGCACAACGGACCCAGACAAGCAAACCACACGCTGGTGAAGACAAGCAGTTGTCATTCAAAGCCTCTGAATTCTGGGATGGTTGCTTATGTTTCCTTTTTCCTAGCAATACTGACCAACACCTACTCCCAACACACGCAACAGAGAGCAACTGTGCCAGGTACTATGCCAAGATAAACAGCACTCTTTATGCCACAAATCCAACCATCAGCAAAATACAAGGAGAAAGAAGTTATTGCTCAAAGACATTTAACAAAAATGAAAGTAGCCAACACAAGAAAATGCAGTGAGCTTTCTGACAAGCGCCAAAGTACACGAAGACAGGTGAAGACAGACTTTCCTTGGGGGCTGTAACATACACTGGATATTCTACTTGGTGAATTTGAACTAACGGGGTCTCACCTGGCCCTTTATCTCACCAGGTCCTGTTGGGTAATTATTGAGGATGCACAGGTAAGATGAAGTTAGGATTCTGAGGTCGTCTGATCAGTGACCACCAGAAGCCTTAACACAGCCCTGCCTGGTGGACACAAGCTGGAGAATCACCGCTCGCAGCCACGCCCAGCAAGCTGGCCAAGGAGGTGAGTCAACGGAGCAGCACCCTCCATGTGCTTGGGTCTGGGACCTAAGCAGCCTGACACTTGCCCACGACTAAACCCACGGACAGCCAGCCAGATACTCAGCAGTACCAGGACCTGAGGGGCAGGGGATGGACGAGTGAGTGTGGAGTCCCACTGACAGGGAGAGAGAGATGGTGGCATGAGCACGTGGCACGTACAAAGGAGAAGGGGACAGGGACGTGGCTGGGCTCTCCCTCACTGCGGGCAGGATCCAGGCCTCTTAAGGACCCCTGGCTGTATGAATACAGGAGACCGCAGGACAAGACCCTAAACACTTGTCCCATTCAAAGTCCCATCACTACGACTGAAGTCTGACACAGGCCCTAGGACACGGCCCGTCCACACTGCACTCTGTTGCCTCTGCTGGCAGGACAAACTCCCAAATGTTTAGTGGCTCAAACCAACACCAGGTTAGCATCCTACAGTTCTGTGGGTCAGAAGTCCCAAGTGGGTCCCACTGGGCTAAGTGTTAGCAGGGCTGTGTTCCCACGTCTAGGCTGACCACAGTCGTTGGCCCACGGCCCCTTCCCCACCTGTGAAGCCCACATCCCATCCTTCTCTTCTGCCCACCTCCCCAGGACCCGTGATTAGACCAGGCCCACCTGTATAACCCAGGACTGTCTCCACTGCAAGCTCAGGTGATTGGCAGCCCTAATCCATCTGTCTCAATTCCCCATTACCATGAAAGTAACATACTCATGGATTCTGGGGATTTGGGTGTGGACACCTTGGGCCCATTCTTGGAGGGCAGCGAAGAACTTAGTGGGTAGCAGCAGCTAGTCGGTACTTGAACTGTGTCTTTTATGGGTTCAGAACATTGTCAGGGCTCCCTGACCCACCATGAACTGCCCACCTCTCATCACACGTGGCAAGCAAACAACATCTGACAGGTCTACCTCCACTGTGTCCTTGAAAAAGACCCTGTGGCCGGGCCATGCACACAGCCCCCGGGATGCAGGGGCGGGCTGGGAATGCTGGGCTGTCCCGTTAGTGAGCTTCTCCAGCCTCCAGAGTGTTGGAGTGCAGAGGCTAATTCATGGGCTCCCAGCCACAAGGTGAGGAAGACTCAGGGGCTGTGCAAGCAGCTGGCCCATGGTAACTTCCCGGAAAGCAAGAACCGTTCAGATCAAGAGCCCTGAGTTGCAGAACATCTCAGTGCAGACATTGCAGCACCAGGGGGAGCCTCACCCATCCGCTGCGTAAACACTTCTGGGAAGAACGGGACTCTTTCCAGCTCCCGAGAGCGTCCCCCGACATACAGCCTGTCATCCACCCCCTCACTAATGCTCCTTTTTTTGAGAGGAAGATGAGAGAGTTTGACTTGGAAGAGGAAAATGTAAGCTTAACCACGTTAGCTGCAAGTTTTCAAGTGCATGCGGCTTGCTCACATTTTCAATATGTGCTGTAATTTCCTGGGCCGGCCCCATATTCCCACAGCCATTCCCAATCAAACTCTGGTCATTAACACACCCTTTCGCCATGAGTTGAAACCTTTGTCAATCAGCTCTGCCCTTGCACAAGACTCCAGCCAATAAGCCATAAAATAAAAAGCCAAACCATCTATTTTTAATTCTGTCCCTGGCACAGCACTGCGCTCCTATGTACTAAAAAGGAAGGTCTGCTCATAAGGGGGACAAAATTCGGGTTCAAAAAGGTAGTAATAGGTTAAAAGTACGCTGAAAACAGAGGTTTTCGGGGAAGTATACTGACGTGTAAAATTTACTTTGAAATGCATCCCAAATTGGATGGATTGCTGAGTGGACAGAGGCAAGATGAGTGGACAGTTGTGTGATAAAGCAAGAGTGGTAAGACATTAATGGTAGAAACCTAAATAATGGAAATTCCTCTGTTTACTGCAAAACTCGTCCAACTGCGTTGTGCAGCAGAATATTGCCATAGTGATTCTGGGAAGCGCGGCACACCTCTTTCTTAGATGAAGGCATCATGTCTCGCAAGCTACATTATTTCAAGGCTTTTATGAATATCAATCATTTTAGGCAGTAGAGCGTTTTCTACAAAGGAAGTGAAACCTTATACTCTTTGTGTAATCTGCCAAAGATCCTTACATGACATCTGTCAGGGAACACAGGACTCCTGGGCTCTCCTCCTGCCTGTGGATCATGAGGGGCACGTGGCCTTCCTTGTGATTGCGGCCGGCTACAGCTGAGCAAATCCCCCTTGGCAGAAGCCCAGACTGCCCAAAGATGGACCAGCCTCGATACTGCTGGTTAAGTTACTGTAGAGTATTCCTAAGGTCCTGGCAAGCTCCAGCCAGCTGAAAATCACCTGCTCATTGTCAGGACACAGGCAGAGACAGGGAAGAAAAGCTGCCTTTGGGAGTGTCTCCCTGCTTTGCCGGCTGCCATCCGTATTAAGCCCTGCAGCCAGTATCCGTGCTGCTCCTCCCACAGGCAGGCAGGCACACCAACACCACCACGGCACAGACGCAACCGTTTTCCCTTTCCGTTCACAAGGAAACAAGACTCAGATGGTTTGCGTACTGTGTTGCAGGTGGGCCTGTTGCCAGCAGAGCCGGGATCAGACTCGAGTGCACGGAAGCAGGCCCCTAGCCCAGGGGCAGCCCCAGACAGCAGCAATCACCACCCCTTGTGGTTTGTTAGAAAGCAGAGTTTCTGGACCACCCAGACCTACCCGGTTAGAGCCTGGGTCTTCAAAGGAACCCCGGAGCTTCAGCGGGACACAGACGGCTGAGAAGCATCCAGTTCCCTCAACCGCTATACCAGTGGTTCTCAGTTCTTCTCCTGATCAGAATCATCTGGAAGGCCAGTTAAAATACGGATTGCTGGGCCTTACCCCCCAGACTTTTGTATCCAGTAGGACTGGGTGGAGGACCCGAGAATCTGCATTCCTAACAAGTTCCCAAGTGATGCTGGTGCTGCTGGTCCAGGGACCACACTTTGAGAAACACTCACTTTCCTAGCCTGCCTCCAAACCCTCCCTCAGGTGCTGTATCTATCGGAATATATATGCTAGCTAATATCTTCTAAGCTGGTAAACTCATAATCTTCCAGACATTAACTCTACGGTACACATTTAAGTTTTTACAACATTTTTCTGTTTCCAGTGGAATTGGGATTTCTCAGCAAATGCATAGTATTTTATCTGAGCTAAAAACTGAAGTGCCCCAACTGTACAAGCTACCCTTGGAGGGGGTCCAAGCACTAATTTCTCCATGTTCTCCAGTTTAATCATGTCTTCCCTTTGATGGTAGGAAATGGGCACACATCACGGTCATTTGAAATTTCCAGGGAGACAATAATCAGGAGACGTGCAATAACCATATACCATTAAAATACTCTGCCTTACATAACAAATATTGTGCAACTGTGAATTCTAATCCATTTGCGTGCTAATAGAACTTGAAGTGATCCAAAGACTAAACAAAAAGACAATCTTGAAAGCAGCAAGACATAAGCAATTCATTGTGTACAAATGATCATAAATAAGATTAACATTTGGATTTCTCATCAGAAACCATGGAGTTCAAAAGGCAGCAGGGTGTCATATACAAAGTGCTGAAAGAAAAAAAAAAAAAAAAGATCTTTCAGTCATTCATTCTATATCCAGCAAAACTATCTTTTGAAAATATAGGAAAAATTAAGACATCCCCAGATAAACATTAAGAAGGTGTGTTGCTAGCAGACCTTCCCTACAACCAATGCTGGAGGGAGCCCTTCAGGATGAATGGAAAGAAACCAGGTAATAACTCAAGTCCATATGAAGAACACCAGCAAAGGTAACTAAATAGGTAAATACGAAAGATAGCATAAATGAACTTTTGTTGGTAGCTCCTTTTATTTTCAATCTGATCTAAAAGATAGATGCATAAAGCAATAAGTATAAATAATAACTATACATCCATGTTGATGGGCAAACAATGCAAAAAAGAAAGAGAAGACACAAGTTACTAAAATCAGGAGTGAGACATTATGACTGACTTTAAGGAAATAAAAAGATCATAAGCGACAGCACAAACCATGGTGTCCCAGCAAATCAGATAGCCTACATAAAATGGACACATTCATGTAAACACACAAACTACCAAAATTGACTCAAGAAGAAATAGATCTATAACAGTTAAGAAGATTGAGTCAGTGATGATGATGATGGTGATGATAATTAAAACCTCCAACAAAGAAACACTCAGGACTGGATATCTTTACTGCTGAATTCTGCTGACAATATAAAGAAGGATTTATACCAATAATTATTAAATTTTCCACACAACAGATGAGGAAAGAACACTTCAGAACTCATTCTGTGAGACCAGTATTTCCCTGATACAAAAGCCAGGCAATGATACGATGGGGAAAGAAATTTACAGAACAATATCCCCTACAGATACAGATGCAAAAATCCTCAACAAAATACAGAAGAACTGAATGCAGCAACATATAAAAAGCTTATACACTATGATTAAGTGGGATTTATCCCAGAAATGCAAGGTTAGTAGGCCACACAAAAATCAATTCATGCAATAAACCGTAACAATGGAATAAAAAACATATGATTATCTCAACAGATACAAAAAAAAATTGAAAATATGCAACATCCTTTGATAATAATAAAAACATTTAACAGACTAGGCACAGAGGAGACTTTCCTCTACCATTTATGAAAAAACCACAGCGAAGGTCACACTTAATGGTGAAAAACTGAAAACTTTCCCCTAAGATCTGGAATATGATGAGGATATCTGCTTTCATAACTTCCATAAAACATTGTACTAGAGGTTCCAGCCAGAGCAATTAGACAAGAAGAAGAAATAAAAGCCATCTAAAATGGAAAGGAAGAAATAAAATTATCTCTATTTGCATATGACATGATCTTACATATTGAAAGTTAAAAAAATCCATTAAAAATAACTACTATAACTAATAAGCTAGTTCAGCTAGGTTGTGGAATACAAGATAAACATACAAAAGTTAATTGCATGTCTATACACTAGCAGTGAACATTCTCAAATTAAATTAAGAAAATAATTTCATTTACAGTAGCATCAAAAAGAGTAAAATACTCAGGAATTAATTTAGCAAAATATATGCACGACTTTTACAATGAAAATTATGAAACGTTGTGAGAAATTAAATAAGATCTACATAAACAAAAAGACATCCCATATTCATAAAATGGAAAACAATATTGTTATAATGGCAATACCCCCCAAATTCAATTATAGGTTCAGTGTAATCCCTATCAAAATTTTTGTATGTACAAAAAGACAATCTGATCCTAAAACTCACATGGAAATGCACGAGACCCTGAATAGCCGAAACAATCTTGAAGAAAAACAAAGCTGGAAGACTCACACTTCCCACTTTCCACACTGACTACAAAGCTACATTAGCCAAGACAGCATGGCAGTGTCATAAGGACAGACATAAAAAACAATGGAGTAGAGCTGAGAGTCCAGAAATACACCTATAATCCATGGTCAACTGACCTCTAACAAGGGTTCCAAGACTATTCAGTGAAGGAAAAGAATCATTCTTTCAACAAATGGTATAAAATAACTGCATATCCACAGGCAAAAAAAAGGGGAGGGAGGGATTTGGACCCCTACCTTCCATCCTATGGAAAATTAACTCTCCTGTGCTAAGGGATGCCATAAAAAAAGTAAAAAGACCGCCCACAGGATGAGAGAAAACAGTTGCCAGTCACATATCTGATGAGGGTCTAACATCCAGAACATATAAAGAACTAAGAAAACTAAATAATAAATGTCAAATAACTCAATTAACAATGGGCAGAGTATTTCAATAGAGTTTCTCTAAAAGATTTGAATAGAATTTCTCCAAAGAAGACACAGAGACATAGAGATGGCCAACAAGCACACAAGAAGATATTCACTTATTAATCATTAGGGAAATGCAAATCAAAACCACAAGATGCCACTTCACACCCACTAGAATAGCTATAATAAAAAAAATCAAAAATAAGTGTTGGCAAAGATGTGGAGAAATCAGGACCCTTACACATTGCTAATGGGAATCTAAAATACTGCAGCCACCATATAATTTTGGCAGCTTCTCAAATAGTTAAAAATAGAATTACCATATGACCCAGAAATTCCACTCCTAGGTCTATAAGAGAGAACTTATAGACCTGAAAGATATGTTTAGACAAAAAAATGTGCCTGAATCTTCACAGTCAACATTATCTACTGTAGCCAAAAAGTGGAAACAATCCAAAAAATCATCAACAAAATGTGGGCTATCCATACTATGAAATCATCCTCAGCCACAAAAAGAAATGAAGTGCAGATACATAGTACAACATGGATGAGCCTTGAAAACATTACACTACAGATACTAGGCACAAAGGACATTATCGTAAGATTCCACTTCTATGACATATGCAAAACAGGCAAATCCAAAGACACAGAAGGAAGATCAGTGATTGCCAGGGGTCTGGGATGTGGGAATTGGGACCAACTGCTAATAGGAACAGAGGTACCTGGGTGGCTCAGTCGGTTCAGTGTCTGACTTGATTTCAGCTCAGGTCATGTTCTCAGGGTCCTGGGATCGAGCCCTGCATCAGGCTCTAGGCTGAGCATGGAGTCTGCTTCTCCCTCTGTCCCTGCCCTTCCCCCCACTCACTCGCTCTATCTCTAAAATAAATGAATAAAATTTAAAAAAAATTAAAATCAGCAACACGGAGAAAAAATAGACTCATCTTTAGAAATTCCTTTTTTTTTTTTAATTTTATTATGTTATGTTAGTCACCATACAATACATCGTTAGTTTTTGATGTAGTGATCCACAATCCATTGTTTTCGTATAACACCCAGTGCTCCATGCAGTACGTGCCCTCCTTAATACCCATCACTGGGCTAACCAATCCCCCCTCCCCCCTCCCCTCTAAAACCCTGTTTGTTTCTCAGGTCCATAGTCTCTCATGGTTCATCTCTCCCTCCAATTCCCCCCGCCCATTTTTCCCTTCCTTCTCTTAATGTCCTCCATGTTATTCCTTATGTTCCACAAATAAGTGAAACCATATGATAATTGACTTTCTCTGCTTGACTTATTTCACTTAGCATAATCTCCTCCAGTCCCATCCATGTTGATGTAAAAGTTGGGTATTCATCTTTTCTGATGGCTGAGTAATATTCCATTGTATATATGGACCACATCTTCTTTATCCATTCCTCTGTTGAAGGGCATCTTGGCTCTTTCCATGGTTTGGCTATTGCAGACATTGCTGCTATGAACATTGGGGTGCATATGGCCCTTCTTTTCACTACATCTGTGTCTTTGGGGTAAATACCCAGGAGTGCAATTGCTGGGTCATAGGGTAGCTCTATTTTTAATTTTTTGAGGCACCGCCACACTGTTTTCCAAAGTGGCTGTACCAACTTGCATTCCCACCAACAGTGTAAGAGGGTTCCCCTTTCTCCACAACCTCTCCAACATTTGTTGTTTCTTTCCCTGTCCATTTTGGCCATTCTAACTGGTGTAAGGTGGTATTTCAGTGTGGTTTTGATTTGGATTTCCCGGATGGCTAATGATGATGAACATTTTTTCATGTGTCTGTTAGCCATTTGTATGTCTTCTTCAGAAAAGTGTCTGTTCATCTCTTCTGCTCACTTTTTGACTTGATTATTTGTTTTTTGGGTGTTGAGTTTGAGAAGTTCTTTATAGATTTTGGATACCAGCCCTTTATCTGTAGTGTCATTTGCAAATATCTTCTCCCATTCTGTGGGTTGCCTCTTTGTTTTGTTGACTGTTTCCTTTGCTGTGCAGAAGCTTTTTATCTCGATGAAGTCCCAAAAGTTCATTTTTGCTTTTGTTTCACTAGCTTTTGGAGATGCATCTTGAAAGAAGTTGCTGTGGCTGATGTCAAAGAGGTTACTGCCTATGTTCTCCTCTAGGATTTTGATGGATTCCTGTCTCACATTGAGGTCTTTCATCCACTTTGAGTTTCTTTCTTTTACAATCAGACATAAATCATGGAAAACCAAAGGCAAAATTAAAAAGCAATGAGATATTTTCCAGGAGTTCACCTTATCCTGAGAAATGAGGTTTAGAAAGTGTTGCCCAGATTACAGAATACAGCTTAAAACAACTGTGCTCTAGCCTTAAAATGTGGTATACTAACCTAACGGTGCATTACCTGCCTGAACCAAGACCATGTACACCTGGGGACTTCCTGTCTCTCTTAAAGTGGGCAGGATGCAGAACTGGGTAGGCACGGGAAGGACAAGAGAGGAGGTCAAAAGTGAAGTTCAGACCTGGAGCAGTGCTCCCAGCAGGGCCAGACCGTGTCCCCCGAGAACGTCCATGTAAAGGGGCGGGACCGAGGGGTCACTTTACAGAAGCTGCCGGCACGCCTGAAAGATGTCAGCTCTGGAAAATATTAAGTCATCTTCTGTGCCAGTAACAAAACAGGCTGCAAAGGAGTAAGGACGAAGCACTGTGCTCACCGTTCCAATGAGAGAACCCGCTGTGGATTTCTCACTTGAGGGCTTGGTCGTCTGGAGATCCCCTGAAGGAGAAGCTGTTGACAACACATCTGCTGCATGCCCGTGTGACGTCAGCACACACTGACCCCACGTGGGCCACCAGCCGGCACACACAGCCACAGAACATTTCCAAATTGTGTCTGTTATCTTTATGAACCATGATTCTAGCTACTGTCACTAAAAGCTGGGCCTATTTCTAGATATCTGAGGATCCCATATAAAGTATGGAACGAATAAAACTGGCTTATTCTGACATGGATTGCTTAAAAATGAAGAAAAATGCTATAAAAAATATGGCTCTTTTTAATTCCATTACCCCTCCCCAAAATGTATGATTGTGTTCATTCATGCAACGAATACTAATTAAATGCTCTTTGAGCCAAGCATTGCTGCAGGCTTGGGGTTGGGCAGCTGAGCTACCAAATTGATCAGATGGTAACTCAGACCCACACGAATCAGAGCACTTACCAGGACCACATTTTACCAGTGATTCCGAGGACACAGCCATCCAGAGGCATAGGAAAGGCAGAGGCCTGAGACACCCCAGCAGCTCTCCAGATGCCTCCTCTGCCCGGTCTCTGGGTCAGGCACAGGTTCAGTTCCACTGTGGCAAGCAGTCCCATTAGGAGGCATCCCCATCTTTGACCTCAGCTAGTTGCAGAGCTTGCGTGGCATGCTCTAGGGAGCCATGACTCACAGATCCATAGGTCACAGACTTATTTACCATATGCATTTCTGATCCAAAGACATCCTGCTAAAAGCATCACTTAGGCAAAGACCGTCTCTCCAGGAAATACCATGAGTCCATCTACCAGGAGGTTGGTTATCACCATGTTAACAGAGAGTAGTCCAGGTTACCTGCCTTCTTTCCTTTCCCTGGAGTGCCCCCTGGTATTCCTAGTAACTGGGAGAGAAACAGACCCTAACATCTTCCTTCCTGGCATTAAACTTGTCTCATGTGGCAGATATTCTACTCGAGAAGCAGCTGATAAGCCAGCAGACGCATACACAGACAAGATGTGTTTTGAGACCTTTGTGCTATGAAGAACATAAAACAGGGGACCGGACAGAGATGAGAATGAGTGGGAGGGCTGCATTAAATTGGTCAGAGGAGTTCTCTCTGAAGATACAATTTGTAAACCAGGATCTGAAGTGCAAGAAACCATTCATGAGAGAGTTTCTGGAAAATCATTCTAGTCAGGAGAATGGCAAGTGCAAAAGTGCTACATGGGAAAGCCTGGTATGAAACAGAAACAAGTGAGAAACCGAAGAATGTGCCCTTGGGGATGGAGCCTGCTGGATGGGGAGGAGGCCGGAGGAGGCCGGGAAGCGGGCCGGGTCTAAGCTCTGCTCCCCTGCAGGAGAGGGAAGACTACAGTAGTTAAGAAGGACATCTAGTTTGTGTTCTAGGAAGAGCATCTGGGTGCAGGGTGGGGAAGGGGGGGGTCCAGGTGAGAGACGGAGGGGGGAACTAAGGTGTTAGAAAGCATGGAGAGAAGCAGGGGGATGGGCATCAACACCAAAACTATGGCCACAAGTATACAGACACATCTCAACAAGCTGTTTCAAGACGCACGGCCAAGAGTCCTTAAGTTTTGAAGGTATTACTATATAAAGAATTAGTTACAGCCAAAAGTGCACCTTCCCAGGGGTTTCTCCCAGAACAGCGTGTGTGTTGGGGGTGGGGGAGAGGAAGCAAATCAAGACATGAGCAACGGCTGCTGAAGCCAGCAACGGGCACTCGGGCACTCGGGACCCATTCTATGCTGAATAGATGCATAAACTTTGCCATAACAAAATATTTGAAGTTGTGACGCATGGGGGCAGGACCCTGATGGTCGCAGGATGTCAAATGCCTGTAGGTCCCCAGGGACAGGTCACTCTCCCATCCTGCCTAGGGTAGAAACTCCTTGTGAATAGAATGTAGTCCTTTAAGCCACTTTAACCACTATAAAGCTCTCTGTTACAATGAGCTAAAATCAGTCTTCTGAAACTTCCAACATTGGACCCAATTCAGTGATACGGAGGTCGAGGAGACAGGTGGGTTCCTCCACCGGATCCTGCTTTAAAGACCTAGGGACAGCCATCCTGCCTTCTACAAGCTAAGGTTCTGAGCCTTTAGATCATTCTTGAACCACAAGGAGATATTTTCCCTATAAAGAGTTCTTTTCCCAACCCTTTCTTCTGTCCCCACGTCTGGGTTTGCTTAGCTCGGCTGTAGGACCCTGCAGTTTGGTGAGGGGCTCCTGGTTTCCGGTCTATGCGCACGTGCCTGTAAACACAGTCTAGCTCCCACATACTGAAAACCACGTGTGAGTCCTGCTGGTGCATAGGGATTGTCCTCAACAGTTTTCTTATTCAAGTCTGTCGTCTTCTTTTTAAAAACCAATTACCCAAAAATGCCAGAGTTCTTCAATGAATGCCAAAATTAGTAGGCAAAAGTTTGATAATAAATAGGATATTTATATTCCAAACTGCTTATGAATTATGAAAGGAAAAATACTGGCTTTACAAAAAAGAAGCCTGATTTACAGTATCTTAGCCAAGTTACAAATGTCCACAAAGTGACCGGGACAAACCCAATATCACATTGCTGCTGATGTTCTAAGAACACCACCTCCGTGGCCGTCCGGACAAAAAAGCAACTAATCATAAAGAAGAAATGTTATGAAAGAATTGACCTGTGGTTTTCAAACAAACAAACAAACAAACAAACAAAAAACAGGGTCAAGGAAAACAAAGAAAGCCAGAGGAACTGTCCAGTTAGGAGAAGCTAGGAAGATATACTAATGCATCATCCCGGGATGGGAAAGATTATAAAGGTTTGTAACTGTGAGCTGGGAGTGAACTGCAGATTGGATGTGTCAATGTCAGATTCCCTAATTTTTGTAACCATATTCTATGTATGTAAGAGGATGTCATAGTTCTTAGGAAATGCATCCTAATGTGTTCAGACATAAAGGGGAAGATTTCTCCAACATACTGTTGATGATTTTGAAAAACAAATTTATATATATGCAATCCAAGAGAAATGCTATGCAAGCCATATGTATAATTTAAAATTTTCTAGAAGTCACGCTAAAAAATAAAAACAAATTATTTAATTTTGATATTTGATTTAACCCAGTATATAAAAATATTATTTCTGCATGTAATCAATATAAAATTAATAAAAAATTTATATTTTATTGTACCAAGTCTTGAAAATCTGATGTGTACTGTAGATTTATAGATCATCTCAATTTGGACTAGCCAAATTTCATGCTATGAAATTTGCTAAATAGCTACAATGCTAAATAGCTACATGCAGAGATTAAGAAGGAAGGGATGGATAAATAATAAGTCAATTAAAAAATAATGTAAAATAAAATTGTTATTACTCTTGATAAAAACTACATAGAATGTTCATGTATTTCTTAAAATTTTTCTATAAATTTTAAACACTATCACAATTTTAAAATTATAGTAAAAATCAAATAATAATAAATGGGAAGAGAAAACAATTCCATGCCAATACATTTTAAATCTTAGCAAATGAAAAAATTCTAGAAAAATATCTTTCCAAAATGAATCTAATTATTTTTTTTTTCTTTAAAGATTTTATTTATTTATATGACAGAGAGAGACAGCAAGAACAGGAACACAAGCAGGGGGAGTGGGAGAGGGAGAAGCAGGCTTCCCGCTGAGCAGGGAGCCCGATGTGGGACTCGATCCCAGGACCCTGGGATCATGACCTGAGCCGAAGGCAGATGCTTAACGACTGAGCCACCCAGGCGCCCTAAGAAATTATTTAAAGGCAGAACAATCCTATCATAAAGTAGCAGTTCCTAAACTTTTTGGTCTCAATATCCCTTCATGTTCTTAAAATTTATTATTGAGAACCACAAAGACCTTTTGTTTACACAGACTGTATTTACAAATATTTAGAAAATTATAAATTAAAACTGAGAATTTAAAAATATATTTAGGGGCACCTGGATGGGTTAAGCGTCTGCCTTCAGCTCAGGTCATGATCCCGGGGTCCTGGGATCGAGCCCCACATCGGGCTCCCTGCTCAGCGGGAAGCCTGCCTCTCTCTCTCTCACTCCCCCTGCTTGTGTTCCCTCTCTCGCTGCCAATCTCTCTGTCAAATAAATAAATAAATAAATAAAACTTAAAAAAAAAATACATAAAAATAAATTTATACTTGAATTCATCTAACAATAATAATTCCATTATGTTTTTACATAAATAACCTATTTTATGAAAAATAACAAATTTTCAAAACAAAAATAAATTGTGAGATGAGTGTCGTTACGTCACAATGTCTAACCCAATGGGAGACAGCTGGGTTCTACCTGCTTCTGCATTCAGACTCTTGCAGTATGTTGTTTTGGTTGAAGACTATTTGGAATGGAGGAACTATTCTTCACAGTCCTTTCAGATGATCGCAAATAATATCTTTTGACGCTGCTCCGAAATATGATGAGTGCGTGTTTCTTCTTGTTACCCACTAACTTCAGCTGGTCTATCTTCCACTGTGAATGAATGGATCTCTACTGATGCATGTTTTTGTAACATCATGCATTAATCACATGAAAAATACAGTCCACTTAGTTAAGCAGATCTTCCAGCAGTGACACATGACATTGTACAGTGTCAAAATACCAGTCCACCCTATCAACAAGCTAAAGAAAAACTGCATGATATCAATTGATCCTGAAAAAGCATTTGGCAAAAGCCAACACACATTTGTGATAAAAGCAATTTATGAAGAAGACTTGACAGCATCAGCAAAACGCCCACAGCTAGCATCATATGTAACGTGAAGGATGGAATGCTCCCTGACTGGGGAGAACGGAGGGACGCCTGCTCCTACTCAACACCATGCTGGAAGCTCCAACATTTGCAATATGTCAAGAGTAAGACACAACACGCATGCATATTGCAGGGGAAGCAAAACTGTCCCTATTTGCAGATGACATGATTGTCTACATAGAAAATCCCAAGGAATCTACAAAAAAAAAAAAAAAAAAAAATCCACAAAAAACAAACCACAAAAAGCAATTCCTAGAATGTGACCAAAGTCACATCACACAAAATTCAATCTCATCTCATATACTGATAATGACCATGTGGAAACCAATGTTAAAAACAGTATCATTTATAATTAAAGAAAATCATATACCAGAAATAACTTTTAAAAGCATATGCAGAATAGGTAAACTGAACATCACAATATGCTGACAAAGGAAATCAAATGTCAACATAAAGAGAAGAACAGACCATATTCATGGGTTGGAAGACTCATCATAGTAACATGTCAGCTCTCCCCAAATTGATAGATACATGGGTTTAATGCAATTCCTATGAAAACCCCAACAAGGACTTTTGTAGACACAGCTTACTCTACAGTTCATATGGAAGGGCACACCCCTAGAATAAGAAAGACAATCCTGACAAAAGGGAATCAAGTGGGAGAAATCACTGGACCTGATAACCTAGCGTACTATTCAAGGACAATACATCATGTCCAATTTGAGGGTTTTGGAAGAATAAGAGGTGGTTCTATACTAGAAAAATCAGTAAGTGCTATTCATCACATTAACATCTTAAAAAAGAAAAAAAATGTTCTCAATGGATGTACACAACATTTGATAAAATTCAACACCAATTCCTACTTAAAACATGTTGGGCCGGTAATGGTTCCCTATCAACAGTCATCCTTGGAGCGCCTGGTGGCTCAGTCATTTAGTGTCTGCCTTCGGCTCAGGTCATGATCCCGGGGTCCTGGGATCGAGTCCCATGTCGGGCTCCCTGCTCGGCAGGAAGCCTGCTTCTCCCTCTGATGCTGCTTCTTCTGCTTGTGCTCTCTCTCTCTGTCAAAAATAAATAAAATCTGGGGCGCCTGGGTGGCTCAGTCGTTAAGCGTCTGCCTTCGGCTCAGGTCATGATCCCAGGGTCCTGGGATCGAGCCCCGCATCGGGCTCCTTGCTCAGCGGGAAGCCTGCTTCTCCCTCTCCCACCCCCCCCGCTTGTGTTCCTGCTCTCACTATCTCTCACTATCTCTCTCTGTCAAACAAATAAATAAAATCTTTAAAAAAAATAATAAATAAATAAATAAATAAATAAAATCTTAAAAAAAAAAAAAAAAAAACCAGTCATCCTTATCAGTGAAGTACTGAAAAATTCCTTTCAGATGAGGCCTCTTCCTGAACTTCTAGTCAGGCTCTCTGCCAGGGCAGTGACACAAGAAAAGAGTTGAAGGATAGACACTGTAAAGAAAACTATCCAGACAATACAGTGTAACTCGGCACTAAAAAGACAGGGAGGAACCTTCCACGCATATCACTAAGTGAAAGAAGCCGGTCTGAACCCACACGCTGTGGGATCCCACCTCCATGAATGACACTCGGGAAAAGGCAGGCATGGGGACAGTGAACAACGGGGTCGCCAGGGTTGGAGCTGGGAGAGGGATGGAGAGGGGTGCCCAGAGGGTCCTTAGGACACAGAAACCCCCTCTGTGTGATAGTGTGGTGGGGAGTACCTGTCACTGCACACCTGTCCAAACCACAGAATATCCGACACCAATGGTGGGCTCTGGGTGACCACGTCTGTCCGTGTGGGTTCACGACTATAACAAGTGCTCCCCGTGGGGGGGGGGGGTGCATAATGCGGGAGGCTGTGTGTGTACATGGATTCCCTAAAGGTAACAGATGACACACACACAGCCATTAGGGTAAAATGTGGGGGAAAGAATCCAATTTCCTCTGCAGACGTGCCCTCAGTCAGGCCCAGTTTAAAGCGTTCTCTTCTCAACATCCTGCCACTTCCAGATTCTACAGTGGCCTGGTCTACAACCTGGCCTCCCGTGCTGGGTGGACACCCAGGCAGGGCCACGAGGCTCCCGTGGGTAGAGCTCTGGACATCCGCCCCGGGGTGTCCGTGGCCCCACCCAGAGGGACCAGGGCCAGCAGCCTGGTGCCACCCACCTGGAGGAGGAGGGAAGGAGCGCCACTAGGACAGGGAGCCGGGAGCCCTGCGGGGGTGGGGCCAAGGGCAGGGAGCCTTGCGGGACATAGCCACTGCATGTACCTGCTGGCCGCACCCCGCTTGCCACCGCGAGGCTCCCACGTGCAGGGGAGGGTGCCGCCCTTCTGGGCTCCATCCGCACTGGGGCGGAGCTTCTGCGGGTCCCCTGGGGCAGGGGCTGCGGCATCAAGAGGACAGTTTTAGGAGAGAATCCCTGGCTTAGCACGTGCCCTGAGTGCGTATACTTCATGGTGTCCACTGCGTCTGCTGAGACTGTCATATTTACCTCCCAGCTCTTGGCTGTTTCTCACGCGTCAAGGTGAGCAGACAGGTAACCCTGAGTAACTGAACCGTCATTCTGTCACCATTTATATCCAGCTCCAAAATGATCCGAGTTGGCATTGAGTCATTTAAATAAAATTTCTGAATTCTTCACCCTGAATTAACAGGTGTACGTAGTTTTCCCAAAGTGGCAGATGAAATGAGAACATGAAGGTGAAACAGACCCTTGTAAGCTGGGGTCAACGTGTCTTCTCTCCGGTGGGGTGTTTTCATTCATCAATGTCGAGGCTCTAAATCTTTTCACCCAAAGGGGAAGCACAGTGGGATACAGAGCACCGCAACTAACCTCTAAGCAGTCAGTTGAGAAGAAGCATTCGGTTTTATACGCGATAAAGGAAATGCTTAACATTTTGTGTTAATGCTCATTTCAGTGCAACTACTAACTAGTTACTGGAATTTAAAATACGCAGAATTGTCGCCTATCGCAGAAGTAGTTGTTTGTAACACGCAACCGTCAGGCTAAAATCGGTAGCTGGACGTCAGCACGCGTGCCTTGTGGCTTCTCACCGGCTGCGGCTTGGCACTGAGGCCAGATCTCAGAAGCGCGGTGCAGTCACGTGGCACGCCCCCGACTTTCCGGGGTGTAACTGGAGCACCACTTCCAACCTATGAAGCAGTTCTGCAAAGTCAACACCTCATCTCAGTGGAGACCAGAGTTCTAGTTAATCAACTCCAGAAGCAGGCAGAAGCCATATTTTGGTTAGAAATAAACACTGTTGTCATGATGATTGCTTAAAAATTTCAAGAAAGCATTTCCAGAACACAGTGATCCAAAATGGCACTGAGTACTGAAGCAGTGGCCTGATGACATCAACGCACTGACCCCAGGAAGCCTCCCATGGGCTCAGACCCTGCAGCAGCCCCTCGTGCCACAGTGAGCCCAGTAGGGGTTTCAACTTACAAGCACCTCATTCCAAAAGTTCAGTCTGTGCACTGGGAGCTAATGTCGGAGCAATTATCAAGAAGAAATTTAAAACAGACTAAAACATAAACCATTACTTCTAGAAGAGTGTCTGATGTCTACCATGAATTACATTTATGGTAACTGTTTTGTAGACCTGCAAAAGGTCCATTTACAATTTCTGAAAGAGAACCAGTCCAGGTCTGCAGATCTCCCTGCCCCGGGTGGCCCCAACCCAAATGGTCCCTTAGCAAAGGATGCAGTGGCAGCAGAAGACCCTCAGAACAGCACCACAGAGACCACCAGAGCACAGACTGGTGCACGCTGCGGGGAACCCGTCCTTGACACCCCCCGCCCCCCTGCGCATACCCCCTCGGGACCGGCCCCTGGACAGCCTGTCCTTGACACCCCGCTCTGTGTGCACCCCCCTCGGGACCAGCCCGTGGACAGCCCGTCCCTGACACCCTGCTCTCTGTGCACCCCCCTCGGGACCGAACCGTGGACAGCCCGTCCCTGACACCCCGCTCTGTGTGCAACCCCCTCAGGACCGGCCTGTGGTCACAGGCTCCAGTCCACATCCAAGCATCTTCAGTCCTCTGGTGATGAAAACACACTGGCAAGTCCTTATTTTAAAGGTGATCCACTGCTGTAACATGTGAGCAGAGGCCAGTCATGTCATCTGGGTTCATGTGACATCTAAACACAGAGGACCCTCTGCTCTTCCTTTCTCCAGTCGTGATATTAGGAAAAGCACTTTGAAATAGGGTCTGGGTTCACTGCAGTGGTTGCATTTCTCTTTCCTCCCCTCCTTCCTCCTTCCCTCCCTCCCTCCTCCCTTCTTTCTCTCCTTCCTTCCTTCTCTTCCCTCCTTCTTTCCTTCCTTCCCTTCCCCTTCTTCCTTCTCTTCCTTCCTTTCTTCCCTCCTTCCATGCTCTTTCCTTCCTTCCTTCCTTCCCTTCCCTCCTCCCTTCCTTTCTTCCTTCCTCCCTCCCTGCTCTCCCTTCCTTCCTTCCCTTCCCTCCTTCCTTCACTCCCTTCCTTCCTCCCTCCCTGCTCTTCCTTCATTTCTTCCTTCCCTTCCTTCCCTCTCTCCATCCTTCTCTTCCTTCCTTTCCTTCCTTCCTTCCTCCCTCCCTCCTTTCTCTTCTTTCCTTTCCTCTTCCTTCCTTCCTTCCACTGGGAGGAGAGAATTTATTTTTCATTTCATGGCTCTTTTCTTCTTCAGTAGTGATGCTAAGGCATCGTTGAGAACAGCTAACTAGTCCTTTAGAATATTCCTCTGGCCAAATCTAGATTTCTCTACATCCTGCAGCCAGACAGGCTTGCTTGTTCGAACAACCACCGTAGTTCCCACTAACAATATTGTGACTCTGCCATCAAGTGTCAGGAGAAGAGAGACTTGTGATCACTTTGTGTGGCTTATTCGGATGTCTCTAATTCTTGTTTTAATAAAACTATTTGGTAATTATAGTCTAATGTTCTGTAATTTATTCTACTGTGTTTATTTCCTTTTCTGAACGCTCATGGCCCATGAAAATTTGGGCTCCTTGTTTTGGGCTTCACCGTTTGGCAGACTGAATGGCAGCAGCTGACTTGGGCAGTTCCTCCTCGCAGATGTAAGTCTGAGAAAAGACACTGCCAGCACCAAGCATGCATGGGGCTTCTGCCTCCGATCTGACGTGCTTGTCCCGGAAATTCCGAGGAACGTGCCCATGTTGTGTGAGCACCAAGTGGCCTCTGGTGTCTTGACACAGCCGCGTGGAAATGGCCGTGCAGGGTTGCTGAGGGCAGGCGGCGGGTGGGACCTGTGTGTAGGACTCCCCTGGCCAGGCCACATGTACCTGCCTCGGTTCGGCTCTGAACACATCCGTGTGACGGTCAGTGGGTGGGGACAGGACCCCAAGCAGACGGCCGCCCGGGGCACGTGGAGACTCCTTACTGGCTGCAAGCACCCGCACCACCCAGCTTGAATAAATGCCAACAGTCAAGTTTCACTGGAAAGCACTGAATTCTCACTTAAGGATTCCCGCCTCGTCCTTTGGTACTTCTTACGAGAGCCCCTTTTTGCTTGAATCTGATGTCCTGTCATTTTTCTTCCCTGATGAGGTCTTTTTTCCTCACACCTCTTTCCCCAGCCACCCTGCCGCCAGACATCACTGCTTTAAAAATAACCGGCAGGTGGGGAGTTTGCCGCAACAGATGCTGTAGAACACCTCGAGTCCCTTTAGAATGTATGCTCTTGAGAATTTATTGTGTTCCCACTTCTGATACAGAACTGTCAATAGTCAGCATAGGAATATCTTTGCTGGCAGATAACTGGTACCCCTCAAGCTCGGCATTTGCTAGCTCAAACAGAAACCCGTCAGACTCCGGGGACAACGTGTGATCAGAGCCATGGCCACCATGGGTGCCTCCGCATCTGCACTGGAGACAAGCTCTGCGGATGGCAGGACGTGGTTGTGCTCTTGGGGGCACAGCGGCGCTGCTGTGTGCAGGGAGCCTGCTGATGAGAGCCGGTCCTGGGTCGCATGGTCCTGGCATCAGGAGTCAGGCTTCCGGTGATGCGCCGCAGAGCCCAGAGGTGTGGCCAGACAGCAGGCACAGGTCTCGGCGAGAGGACAGATGGCAGGAATGTGCTATGAGCCTCACCACACTCTGGGTCCAGGAACAGAAAAACCAGCCCCCTCACGTCCCTTCCAGCTCCAAAAAGCTGTTGTTCCAATGGAACATGAACAAACAAATCCTAATTCTCTGAACAAACGAAGCAATCACCGAGTGAATGCTCTTTCCGAGCTGAGGAAATCTCAAACTCAAAAGCAAAGTCTGTGTATCTGAGGCTGGAAGTGTGTTGTGGGTCACGGCCTGACCCACGCGTTCCTTCAACCTCAAGGCCTGCAAGAACTTCGCAGGTTGGCAGGACAGACGAATGGCAGCTGGGACATGTGCGGCCTTCTAAAGGACACTTGACAGTTTGTGCGAGAAGAAGGGGTGTGCCAACTAACACCGGCGATTCCTCTGACCAAGAAAATACAAAAAAGATGTGCAACCTGCTGGCCGTTTGCCCGTAAGTCACTGATGTGCTTTAATGGCCCCACTTGTGGACTCAAGCATCTTTACACAAACATTACTGGAAAAATGCCCTTTTAAATGCTAAAACGGTGTGGGGGTATCCCACTGAAAACCCCGAAACAGTGTATATCCTTAGAAAACGTAAGCGTCGGAAGATCCCAAATTGCAAAATGAGTGTCATTCACATGCGGCATCTTTGGCACAGGTCCCGTTTCTGTGGTGGGGGTGGCTGAACCACAGTCTCTGCGTTGGTCATCTGATGTGATGTAGTCGCCAAGGAAGGTTAGTTCTACTTCCCAAGCGGTGCCTTTTACACACAGAACTCACTCTGCTTCTAATGATTTACTATTTCAAAGGCTTTCTAAGTACACTGACTTCAGAGATGAGTTTTGTAGACCTCCATGTGTTGAGGTGCATTTCTGCCTCCACAAGATAAATACTCTGAAATACTTGCATTTCAGCTGAAAAATACTGTAATTTCCAGGCATGTGGAAATGAATAAAGCTATTAGAAATAAAAGAATGATTTATTTTACCAGCATTCAGCAAGCATCGATCTGCTCTGTACTAGTGGTCAGACCGACTTCTAGGAATAAAAACAAACCTCCCCACCCACCCCAAGGAACTCAGATTCCAGGGCAAAAGCTGCCCCATCTGAACTGGGAAGTTGAGAACGCAGCACCCTGCGCGCTCTTCACATGGGGCTCTGAAGCCCGTTGCTCACACTTGGGGGATCTGAGGCTGACTGGGCTTCAGGGAAAGTTCACAAAGGATGGCATTTGAACGCTGAGGAGACTGAAGTGTTTGGATACCGACGGGGCAGTAAAAACGCATTCCAGAGGGGGAACAAGGGCGCAGGACGGCGGTCCACAGCGGAACAGGGCGCTCCCTGGGCTGGGCACGGAGCCCTGGGGCAGAGGTGTGGGCGGCAGGAGAGATTTCACCCACACTTATAAAGTCAATTGATTTGCAACAAAGACACCAGTAAAATTCAGTGGAAAAGTAATTTTAACAAGTATTGCTAGAGTGAATAGATATTTGCACAGAAAAAAATGAATCTTGACCTACTTTTCTCTATTCCCCGAATTAGTTCAGTTAGTTCAAGAAGGATGTGCAGGCCAGACACGTGTCGTGCCGGCCCCGGGCATGGGTGGGCTGGGACTTGCCCTGGACCCCCAGCACAGCGGCGGGACACACTTACACAGACACTGCAGCACCGTCCCGCTGGGGTCTCTGCCCTTGTGGACAGTGATGGAGCAGGTAGCCTTGCGGGGGACCCAGCCTGGCAGGGAGTGGCAGGGGACTCTGGTCCTCAGCCAGCAAGACGCTGAGGCTCTCGGTCCTACAACCACAGAGATCCAGAACCTGCCAACAAGCTGATGAGCCTGGAGGCAGATCCGCCCCCAGGAGAGCCTCAGATGAGCAGGAGCCCTGGTCAACAGCTCGGCCACAGCCGTCCGAAACCCTGACCTGAGGACCCAGCTGAGCCACGCCCAGACTCCTGACCCACAGAAATTGTAGGAATAAATGTGTTAGGATGCTATGTTTTTGCTAATGCAGTTGATCCTTGAACAATGTGGGGGTTAGGGATGCCAACCCCTGCTTGCCAAAACTCCACACATAACTTTTGACTCCTCAAAAACGTAACAACTAATAGGCTACCATTGAGCAGAAGCCTTACTGGTTAACACAGTTTGTATGCCGCGCGCGTTACACACTAAGTATTCTTACAATAGAGTCAGCCAGCGAAGAGAAAACGTCACTACCACAACCACATGGAAGAGACCGTGTGTTTGCAGGACTGAAGGGTCAGCGTACCGTCAGGGAACACAGGCAGCTGATGCCACTGAATCAACCACTAAGTATGAATAAAAACAATAAACTTCCTAGAAGAAAACATAGAGAATATCTTTGCAGGCTTTGGGTTGGCAAGATTTTTCAGACAGGCCACAAAGTAAAATTCGCACCTCATAAAAATTCAACAGTTATGTTCATTAAGGGATATTATAACCCAAATAGGCAAACCACAGATGAGGGGAAATATTTGCAATACATGTACGATGTTCTACAACCTGAGGTGCCTGGCTGGCTCAGTGAAGCATCTGATTCTTCATTTCAGCTCAGGTCATGATCTCAGGGTGGTGAGATCCAGCCCTGCGTCGGGATCCATGCTCAGCGTGGAGTCTACTTGGGATTTGCTCTCCCTCCGCCTCTGCCCCTCCCCACCTCATGCACACACACACGCTCTCTTCTCAAATAAATACATAAACCTTTAAAAATAATAATAATAAATAAAAAGTTCTACTCGATAATAATGAACAGTTAAATATAGGCCTATAATCATATGATATAGTGTTCAATATCAGTCATTATTAAAGAAATGCAAATTAAAACCACAATAAAAATACCACAACAGCTAAAATTAAAAAGACTACAGAAATAGGGCAGTCCCGGTGAGGGGGGCGGTGTATGAACAGCACCCGCTCTAGAAAGTAGGAGCAGGTTCTCAATGCTGAGCGTGAGCCCGCCCGGCAGCCATGCTCCCATCCGCTTGCTCAGGAGAAAAGAAACATGTCTCCACACAGACAACTGCACCAGAAGCAGCTTTAGCCATGAACACCCGAACTGGAAACACCAGAACCTGCTTGGCTGACCCAACAGAAAAGCTCTCTACCGCATAAAGGAGGGCCCACCAGGACACCTAAGGGCACGGATGAAGGTCCCACTGCCACGGCACTCTAGAAAAGACAGACCGGTCTCTGGGACAGACGCTGGGACACTCTTTGCTCTGGGGTATGGGTCCCAGGGGCGTGTGCACCAGGCCACAGAGAGTGGGACCACCGCCCATCTACGAGAGGGGCAGGGCCGGCCTCCGACGTGACTCAGAACACACATCCCTCAGCCTCCACCTTCAATCTTGCCTTTTTAATTCTATTCAAAAAATTTTAGTTTTGATTAAAAGTATCAAAGTATTGGGGTGCCTGGAGGGCTCAGTCGTCAAGCGTATACCTTCTGCTCAGGTCATGATCCGTGTCCTGGGATGGAGCCCCGCATCAGGCTCCCTGCTCTGCGGGAAGCCTGCTTCTCCCACTCCCCCTGCTTGTGTTCCCTCTCTCGCTGTTGCTCTGTCAAATAAATAAATAAAATCTTTAAAAAAAGTATCAAAGTATAAAAAAATACCTTGCTTTAACCCTTCACAAACTTAAAAGATGGTCAGGATGAGGGTCAGAAGTAGATCTGAGATGGTTTCATTGCTGCTCTCTGCACTGGACAGTATCATGGGCGTAAATGCACACTAACAGCAGTGACAATCGTATAGATAACCTGGTGCAGACTCTCTCCAAGCATGATCTGAGGCCCAACTGCACCAAAACCCGATGATCTTGTGAAAGTTCACATTTCCAGCCTCTTTGGTGCATCTGTGAAAGTGGAACATCCAGGATAGGGGCCAAAATACCCTGATATTTCCAGAAACACTCTACTAGACCCCGATGCAAGCACATTTTGCACACCAGCATTCCCCAGCACAAGTGGAAACAGATGCAGTATTTGCCCAGAGTGTGTGAGCCATAAATCTACAGCAAAACAGGCTGTTCATCTTGACCACTGCTGGCCAGAGGGAAGTCACTCGCCCTTGGGTCCTGGAGTAAATTCTGCTACCAACCGTGCATGCTGGTGGTCTTCCATTTGGCACACAGATCACAGGGCACTCTCCACATGCCGGGGAGCCCTGACAGACCCAGGTGCTTTCATAGCTCAGCCTCCTTCCCTTTCTGCCCAACAAATTCTGTCAGCAGCCCGAACTTGAAACCAATGCCCTATTTATGTTTCATCTTCTTAATTTATCACCTGGACAGGTTACACCTGAATTACAGTGAAAGGTTGAGTTCTAGTACAATATTCTGACTTTTATAGAAAATTACTTGAATATTAAAATAAGTAATGTGATGAAAGCAGAGGCTTTAATCCTCTAGTCTGTGTTCCATTTAAATTTATGGCTTCGCTGTTGACTTTGCTAGAATCTGCAGAACATTTTCCAAAAGGAAGGTGCTTAGACTCCGAGGTCCTTAGGAATGAAATTAGCTTTCGTGATGTGACCTGAGGAGGTGGGCAGGAAATATCTGGGAATAACACGAGCTTCAGAACTAGAGCATCATAGACGAAGACAAATTTGAAAGTACTCAGTGGCTAAAAAAAAGAGTGTTATTGCCACATCAGTAAAAATAGAAAAACATCCTGCCTCCCATAGAATAAAATCTCATGGTAGAATTCAGTTCTGGGGCATAAGTGTATGATGGAAAACACTCCGCATGCCCGGGCCTCCCTGAGCAGTAGAGTGTGGTCTCTGCTCCCATTTCTGCCGCTGCACACTCCAGGCCCTCGTCTCTCGGGCCCCTCCCTGGGGGCACCCTGACTTCTGTCTGCATCCTCACACGGCGCCATGGGTATGCAGTGCCGGGCACACCGGGCAGCAGACATCAGCTCCATGGAGTGCGGATCGTACAGCCCACCATGGCACTCAAGCGTGTCAGCTTCTTCTGCCTCAGTTTCCCTATCTGCACTAGGAAGATAATTCAGTTCCCACTTCCTGAGGGTGTGATTAAAGTACAAGTAAATGGTTACATTGAACTCAAACCTTTTTTTTCTTTTTTTGGCTCCAGATAAAAAATCAGTCATGGGTGTGTAGGCAAGAAAGGATATTCTAAATGAAATCCACTGCAGCCCGCATGCGGGGAGCAAAGCATCCTTGGCATCAGAGGCAAGATGAAAACTGAGTCGATGCCTTGTGGGTTTGAATGCAGAGGTCGCACTGCAGCCCTCAGCCGCCAGTCCAGCACGCACAGGATCACTAAGGCGACCTCGCATCTGCACATGTGTTTCATGTATACATGCTTTGTGTGACACAAAATGAAGACTATGTACACACAGATACAGAAACCACCATACACACGCACACACATGCACACTCATGCACACTCACGCATATTTGGAGTCCTGCACTGTCCCAATCCTCTCCGTGGAGAAGAAATCGATTGGAGAATCAGAGAGATCATAAAGTTCAAAAACTGTAAAGATAAGAAAATCAATCCTCCAAAAGTGTAATGTGGGATGACATGGCAAATACATAGGATTCACCGCTATTAAGACTCTGTAGGAGATAGCTACCCACTGCAACAAAATGAACCAAGTACTATATGGACAAGTGACACACACTACAAGGAGCTGCGAGGCCGCCACCACGAGCCCCCAGCTGCACCACGGGAGGTGACCATGCTCCAGGCCCCTGTGCGCATTCTCAAGTTAACAAAACAAGGAGTTGCACACGAAAGCCGGGAAAAGTGAAGACATGGAAGAACAAAACAAAACGTACCTACTTAAGCTGAAAGGAGGCAGGAAAAGGAAACAAGTATCAAACGGGCAAATATAAAACAGGTAAGCAAGACGAGAGGTTTAAACATGATCTTACCAATAATCTCATCCAATGGGGGACGCCTGGGTGGCTTGGTTGGTAAAGCATCTACCTTCGGCTCAGGTCAGGATCCTGGGGTCCTGGGATTGATTCCCATGTCAGGCTCTGAGCTGCCCCTCCCCCTGCTCGTGCTCTCTCTCTCTCTCTCTCTCTCTCACTCTCGGTCTCGCTCAAATAAATAAATAAAACCTTTAAAAATAATAATAATCTCATCAAATGGAACCAGTCAAAACAGACCAAGTGAAAGGCAGAGATAGTCAAATTGGTTAAAAGAATGAAAAAAACTCGGGGCGCCTGGGTGGCTCAGTCGGTTAAGCGGCTGCCTTCGGCTCAGGTCATGATCTCAGGGTCCTGGGATGGAGCCCTGCGTCAGGCTCCTTGCTCAGCGGGGAGCCTGCTTCTCCCTCTGCCTGCCACTCCCCCTGCTTGTGCTCTCTGTCTCTCTCTCACGCACACGTGCGCGCTCTGTGTCAAATAAATGAATAAAAAATAAATAAA
The DNA here is from genome assembly GCF_011800145.1 of Mirounga leonina. Lineage (NCBI taxonomy): Eukaryota > Metazoa > Chordata > Mammalia > Carnivora > Phocidae > Mirounga > Mirounga leonina. The sequence goes on from NW_023270816.1 coordinate 10,877,804, forward strand.
TAAAAGAATGAAAAAAAATAAGTACCTATGAGAAATGCACTTCAAATAAATGACCCATGTGGGTTAAAGGAAAAGAACAGAAAACACTATCCTAACACTAATCAGGAAAGAGCTGGAGTGGCTATCTTTATATCAAAACATATTTCAAAACAAATAAAGAGGCCATTTCCTGAGATCCTGAGAGCGAAGGGGCGCACTCGCCCAGAGAACAGAACGCTCCTGACCTAGCAAGCAAGCCTCCAAGTGCTAACGGCACACACTGTTGGCATTACAAGGAGAAAGAGAAAACCCACAGTTCTGGACGGAGAGACCGTGAGCCTGCTCTTAGCAGCTGATAAAGATACAATCAGCAAAGGCCACCTGGCTACACGGACATCAGCAGCCCCGTCCGCCCCAGCAGACCCTGGCTGTGAAACCCAGTTCAGTGGCTTCAGGCCACACCACGCATGTTCTCCACATGTCGTTAAAGGAGAAACCGATAAGGAAAGATCTCAGGAAAGACCCCGCATATTTGGAAACAGAACAGCACACATTTGGATAACCCACGGACCAGTGAGACTGGAAAGTGTCTTGAACTAAATGAGCGCATCCAAACAGGGGACGCGTGCACAGCGGCATCTGGAGGAAGCACACAGCCCCCCGCCCCGTGCTGGGACAGACAGGGCCTGCCTCCACAGTGTGGGCTGGCACGGGCCGGTAGTGGGGATGGGGGGCGGACACTGGCAGGGTAGGCCTGGAAGCAAGGACCCCAGAAGAAGGCGTCCGTGCCCGTCCCCAGGAAGGCAGGGAAGGCAGCAGAGAAGGCCCAAGAGGCAGTCTGGGATGGACTGGACCACAGGTGGGGCGGTGAGCACGGCGTGGGTGGAGGACAGCCCTGCACGTGGCAGGTGCGTCTGGACTGGGGATGCGGAGTGGGCGGTGCTTGCTGCAGGGCTGTCTGTGGAAGTGCAGTTACAGGGGAGGAAACGCCGCACACAGACAGATGACAGTGAAGTTTCCTACGGGAAACCTGCCCTCACTGGCGGGGTCCACCACGGCGGCCACAACTCTGTCCCTTCTACAGAGTGCAGCCTGGGGGACTGTCACCGACTCGCAAACCAGAAACAGAACCCGCGGAGCGGCAGGTGAGCACGGGGCACCCGGGGAGGTGAGGGTGGGGGCAGGAGCTGGTCTCTCTGCACCAAGGCAGCCCCACAGGCTCCCCCCCCCCCAAACGGGCCTCTGCTGACGTCAACTCATGTCCATCTGACCAAAACTAATTGTCCACTGAAAATGTCAAGCACGATTTTAAAAAAAAAAAACATCATATTCAAGAGTGAAAGGGGTGAGCACAGACCTATTTCTTCACAACAGAGAAAAGGGACAGAGAAACTGTTTGAACAGGCACAGTAACAAAAACCTTTCACCTTTCAACATGATTTTTAAGGACTGAGTATAATCAAAATACATTATTTTCTTACTTTAAAATTTAAAGTCCAAACCACAAAGATAAGAAAATCCGTTTATCAAGTTCACTGTTTGGCTTCATTTTGTGATCCGAGTCTACATTTGAAGGAGCTTGAAGGAGTCACCCAGGCCAAATTGGGAGTGGGGGTGGGGGGAGGTTTAAGAGAGCACCTGATCTCTGGAGCACTTCAGAAGAGCCACGTACAAGACACGACTTCATCCACATCTCAGTGCAAAGACCACGAGGACTCTGCAGCCCTGGGCCCCTGGGTCCCCTCCTCTCCACAGGGCACCCGATGCTGGACAGGCGACTAGCTCTTCCTGTCCCGGGAGGTCGTGCTGGGCGCCAGGAGGACCAGACACACAGACGAGAAGGCAAAGGGCAGCCAGCGTGGCTCCAGCACTCCTGTGTGCATGTCATCACCGAGGATGCGGCTGGAATCCAGTGTCCTCCACGTGGCCCTGAGCGCACCCAGCCTTCCAGCCTGAGGAACGCCATGCCTGCTGCCTGCTCCCCAGCTGGTTCTCTGGCCCTGACACCAATCGGTCAGTGCCCCCACTTAGTGACTCCCACCAGAGTCCGTGCCATGGCTCATGGCACAAGACGCAGAGGTGAGGCTGGGGAGGTGGGAGGGCCCCGCAAGGACACCCACACGTGGAGGAGCCCACGATGGCACTGCAATCCAGTCCTGCTACAGCCACAGCCCGTGCTCTCTCCTCCAGCTCACCCAAACACTGCACGTTTTATGAATGGTTGGAGTACTTTCTGCAAATCACAGAATGAGTGAATGGTGGTCTGTTTGAGTTCCATGTTCAAAAAAATAAGAGGAAAAGCAATTCTCCGAGAGACATTCACTAAGGAAACAATCCCAGAGAGGTGTTCTACTTAGAGAAAAGAAAGCCAATTTTATTTCCCGCCCCCCCCCCCCCCAGCTTACTGCTCAGGGGGCGGTTGGAGAGGTGGTGTCTCAAACAGCAGGTGTCAACGGCCTGGAGCCAGCACAGAGACGCGGGCTCCCCTCCCCACGAACACAGTGCTGACCCCGCTGTGTTTTCACCTGGACTTGAAGGCCAATTCCTAAAGGCAAAGTCTATATTTTGGGGGGGGGGGGGTAACACTTTATAACAAGATGAAACTTCACTCTCAATCACTCATCAAGGAGACTGAATTTTAATATTAAGTTCTACATGATATCCTAAATTAGAAACACCTAAGTGAATGGATACTCTATTCCAGAGAAGACAGAACACTGAGGACCCTGGTCTATTTCTGTTTATTTAAGGAGATCAGTCATTAACTTTCATCTACTAAAAACACCTCACCAGATGTTAAAAATCTACAATATGTATTTCTTTCTTTCCTGACTTTAAACAGTGAAGAAACTATTTCCCTTCAAGGTATGTGTTCATGAACCACACGATCACTAGAACGTTCTGGGGACGCACATGGAGAAGCCATTCCACTTCCTGTAACAGAGCCGTCCCTGAGGAGTTGAGTGTTAAGAAGTGAGTTTTACAAACCAAGTACCATTTTCTCATTCGCTGATAGCATGAGTTCAGTTTTTACTTTTATTATCGATCTTTCTTCAATAGCCCAGTTTTATCTGTGACTGACTGTACATTGAGAGGGACCATTTGATCAGTGACAAATGAAAGAAACATTCTGTGATGTAAATAGTAACACCACTTACTAAAGCTACAGCTCTCCAGGTCATTCTGAGAATGGCTGGAAAACACCTAGCTCTGTCTGGGCAGGACAAACTGCCCCAGGTGCACAGGCCTCTCCTCTGGCTGGGGGGGCCCCTGCAGGTGCCCGCGCTCCACGGTGACCTCTGCCTTCCCGGAGAAGGCGTCTGGGGACTCGGCACCTGCAAAATCCATCCTCGTGGACCCTGAGCGGATCCTCCCTGCATTCCTGGCCTTCGGAACAGGCTACACGAGAAGAAAATACAGAACTATTTCAATGATGACCATTCCCGACCTGTCATTCACCGAGAGGAGAGTGTGCACCATGCTGTGGATTTACTGACATGTCTTTGTATGTTTACATCAAACAGCAAAGGGACCTGGGCTTGGGGTTTAAGATTTCACTCTGAGAGCAGTATCAGACTACACACACCTCCCGTCCTGAGGACAAACAGCTCTGCCAGACGGCCGTCCTTCTCCCGTTCACAGCTGAGAGAGGGAGCAGTCCACACACTGACGGAGACCATGACCTCCAGCCCAAACCCTACCACTGTGCCTTGCAGGGCTAAGTAAGTTTATTCGTAAAAGACAAAGATGTCTATAACCAAGCACAGAATGATGTCACCACAGAAATGGGGAAGATGTGTCCTATTTAATGAACGGTATGTGTCTTCAGTGCCATTTTAGTGACCTTCAAGTCCCGAACTGAGCAGAGATCATATACTCCCAGAAGCCAACCTGCGGGCCACTTTCTCATAAATTGAGCTCATGTAAATGCCATGCAGAACTGTGAGGGAGAAGAGTTCCGCCCACTACCATTCTTTCTGCTCCTCCTCCAGCATCCCCGTGGGCAGCCCCTGGAACAGGCGGGCTCCTCCTGACGTGGCGTGCACACGCGTGATTTATCAGGAACACCTCCTCCAAGCTCCTGCAACCGCAGACTCTCCTGAAGGGCCATGGGAAGGAAAGACTCAGCACCATGGCTTTCCACTCTTCATCTCCACAACAAAGCTGGAGATTTGTGGCTCATTTTCACTTTTTGAAAGAATAATTCAATTAATTAAAGATTCAATTTTAAGACCTAGTTTCCTTAAGCTTCTCATTCAATTTACTATCTTATTTATTATATTTAAAAATCTAGTAAATTTTAACAATCACATGCAAAGTGGCTTTCATTTATGTTAAATCTCCTCATGATAAACAGATTAAAAATCTTTAGGCAATGAATTAAGTTTACAATTTAAGTTATTCTAAAACTGTCAAGATTCATTTCAAATGTGTTAAATTTTCCTGAATACTTTAAATGAAAAAAAAAGTTAAAAAGCCAAATGCTCCCAATTCTCAAAAATCTAAGAAAGTAAACTTTTAAATATGGTGAATCTCAACTTCTCTTAAAAATTCATATGCTATTCCCAACTGAATGAAATTTTCTCATTTTTTCTCAACTAAATTTTCTCATTTTTCTCAACTAAAAAGTCACAAATCTAAGTCAATTCATATTTCAAGCTGGAATCAAATATTTTAATATATCAAAATCCTTAAAACATAACAAATACCTAAAATATTATTCTCAGAATATTCCTAAATTCATAGCAAACTGTTAATACTGTGGGCTTGACATACTTCACCTGTGTATTAATTCCAACCACAAGAGAAGCCAGTGGGGAGCCAGCAAACTTTTATTCAATTTAAAAAACAAGGAAAATAACCCTTTCCCAGATATAGACTTAGGTTATTTTTCATTGGCAGAGCCAAACACAACTCTCAAAGTAAGGTGGCCTATTTAAAACATGTAGATTTAGATTTCATCCTCATATGCTTTAGTAAATAAAATTTTCTAAAAGGTTTGACAAAAGATGACTTGGGAAGAATACAATATTGTCTGCATGCTTCTATTTGTATAATGATCTGTACCGATTCTAATGACTTACTATAACCAAAGTTTTAATAATTAAAGCGCATGGCACCTGGCTCAACTCCTAACCCTACCAAACCAACAGCCTAGCAGAAAGAGACATGTTTGTCCTGGCATCCTTATGTCCTTCCACAGTCAACATCCAGCATTCATTCAAAAATTACAACACATCAAAAGAAAGGTAGGCGAACCAACTGTCAAGAGACGCAGCAATCAACAGAATGAGACTCAGATATAACCTAGATACTGGAACTGTCAGCCAGGGAACTTAAAAATTACAATCTTATGTGAAAGATTCTACCATAATTTCATCAGAGAGATAAATTTTGAAGAGAAAAAACTTTCTAGGCCTAGAGTGATTAGAAGAAATCCTAGTTTTATATTTGAAAGAGAAAACAACAAAATAAAAAGCAAAACTGAATCTACAAGAAAATACTGTAAATACAAAGGACAAAAAGTCAATTTTATTTTTTTTTATTTTTTTTTAAAGATTTTATTTATTTGAGAGAGAGAATGAAATAGAGAGAGCATGAGAGGGGGGAGGATCAGAGGGAGAAGCAGACTCCCTGCCGAGCAGGGAGCCCGATGTGGGACTCGATCCCGGGACTCCAGGATCATGACCTGAGCTGAAGGTAGTCGCCCAACCAACTGAGCCACCCAGGCGCCCCCAAAAAGTCAATTTTAAATTGGGTCCAAAAGATAAAGATATGAAGGATATAAACAAGCAATTTTAAAATGAAAAAACTCCAATAATTAATAGCATATGGAATAATGTACAATATTCATAATATTTTTAAAAAGGCAAATTAAAGTAATAGGTACCATTTCTTGATAATGAACTTAACAAAGATACTGAAAGTGTCAATAATCTAACCTGGTAAGGAAACAAGCAATGGGGAACATTCTGAAAAATATTTCTCTGTACATATTAGAACGCTTGCAAAGTTTTTGCTATTTTACTCAGTAGCACTACTTTTAATAACCTATCTTGAGAAAATAAATCCAGACATAGAAAACACTGCACACTCAGGATGTGCATCTGAATATTACTTATAATACCAAGATACTGGAAACAGCCTAAATGTCCACTGTGAAGTCTCATGATCTTAAAGAAAAACAAGAAGTTCTCAGATTTCCATTTCTTAACTTTTTCCTTCTCTTTCTCCACACCAGGGGCTGTGGGCCTAGGAGGAGAATAGTCACCATGCCATCCTGCACACTTTCCACATTTGGTCCTCCTTTCTTCCCTTGCTGGGGTATTTTGAGTCGTAGCCTGAACCATGCTGTGTAGCCTGGACCCTGAACACATGTACCTGCCTTCTTCTACTTCTTGTCTACACATGCTATTGGAGCGCTCCATGCTCCACCTCGTGTTCTAAGGCAGCATTAGACACGGTCTAAATGCAATCCGGCATGGCCAGGAAGACCCGAGCAAAACTTCCCCAAACAAGCCCCACGCGACACAGAATTGTAAAATGGGAAATAGAGCCTCACTGCCCACTATCAATAAGAAAGAGCTTTTATATTATCTTACATCAAAATTGATGATTATGATACTAACATAAGGTAAGTCTGATAACATGATGAAAATATTATAATTGTGACTTTTCGTTACATTCCAACAAATTCCACCTATTTCTGTCTTACGGAGCAGCCTTCCTCCATGGCTACACCACAATTTCACAATTTCCCCAACCTTCCTTCCTAAACTTCTCCTGTGGCTGGTAGGCCCCCATCCTTCAAACCAGGACCCCATCTGCTCACACCCCAGTCCTCTGTCTTCTGTAACGCCTGGTTTGGATTCCTCATACCTCTTGGCCACAGTCTCAGCCAGGATGATGTCACTGGGGTGCTTTCCGGATGTTCGCTCCGACCCTAAACAGTTAAACATCTGAATGGACGTGTCTTATTACAAGTATACCAGGGGCGCAAGCTGATGGCACAGCCTTCGAGCCAAGCGTGGGCCACGGGGACTCGGCTACATTTCCCAGCAGGACCTAAGGCGCTGCCATGGTCTCTGGGGTCTGAACCCACACTCCTTCGTGAGCTGTCAGGATTCCCGCTCATTTTCAGAGTCCTCTCTTAGCCACATGCCTCGTGAGAATAATTTCATTAGTATAACACAATCTTCTTCCAAAGGACTCACAAGTCTTATTTTGGTAATGGAGCAATAGCACTGGCCAAAGACCCTACTTCTTTGACCATATCTAGTAGCATTCTGAGGGGACCAAACTTTGCTTTTTGGAGGGGATATTGCTCAGAATTTATTTAACAAAACCCAGTCAAGTAACCTGTGTCCTGCTTTTCCAAAAGTCAGGCAGCGTCCCCGGCGTAAGGTTGGTGTCACCGCCTCTGACCACGCCGGCCACTGGACAGGGGCCCTCCTCAAATTACCTTCCCACATGCGATACGACAAAAGTAGCGCGTACTCTGCGGGGTTTCCGTGATTCCCGCCCTAACGAGGCCGCGGCCCTGGGCAGCGCGGCAGCCAGCCCTCAGCAGGCGTGGGCACCGGGGGTTTCCTGCCTGGACCTGCAGGTCCAGCGCCGTCCCGGGCACGACTCAGCACAGGAGCCACCGCGCGGGCGCTGACCGCAGGGCCGGGGAAGACAGCTTGAAGGCTGACGGCTGATCTGCGCAGGCGTGCGTCGAGTCGAGGGGGGTCACCCGCAATCCGCGACGAAGACCTAAGGGGGCGAGGGAGCGGGCGGAGGGGGGCGGGACGCCAGCGCGGGCCCAGGGCGGGCAGGCCCCAGCACGCCCGCGGAAGCCCGCGCCCCGTCTCCTCTCGCGGGGGCGCCCGGCTCGCACGCGGCGCGCCGCACCTCCCGCCGGACACGGAGACGCAGAGCGCCGTCCTCGCCGCCCGCCCGCGCCCGCCATCCTCCGCGCCCAAACGCGGCGTCGAGCGCCCACGGGCTCGCACGGTACCGGCTGAACGCCGGCGTGACTACGACCAGAGACGTCTTTTTCTGCACGTGAAAACATCAGACTGCGGTGCTGGTGCACCGTCTAATACGTTTCCTAGAACAGAAGCTTGAGTCGAGGGCCCCGGGGCCGCTGGGAAGCGGAGACACACACCTGAGGCAGGAGGCTCGGGTTTCACTCCCGTTTCGGAAACGTCAGCGAAGGACGGCGCGGCCGGAAGTCGGACATCGTAGCACTGAAAAGCAGAGCCCTGGAAGCCCACCCGGAGGCCGCCGCTGAAGACGCGTCACGGGGATCCTCCCGACAACCGTGCTCGGAAACGCGCGACTTGTGCAACGGGGGCCTTGTGACGACTTCCGCGCGCGGGGACGGTCAGCGCCGCGCGGCGGCATCAGCGTCCCCCGGCCGACGGCGCGCTCGCGACGGGGGCCGCGCTGCTGCCCGTTAGCGCCCGAGCGCTCGTGCCCGTCCTGCGCGGCCGCCGGCCCGCGCCGCGCCAGGGGCCGGCGACGGGGGCCTGCTCCTCCCCTCCCGTCCTCGTCCCACCCGAACGGGAGGCCGTCAGGGCGCAGAGCGGCTCTCGGGCCGTCGCGCCGAGACGGCGCCAGGCCAGCCCCGAGCTTTCAGAAGCGCGACGGCGCGCCCCGCCCCGCCCCGCCCCGCCCCGCGCACCTCTCCCGGCGCCCGCCCCGCGCCGCTGCCCCCGGGCGCCCGTCCCCTCACCCGCGCCGCGTCAGGCCGGGAGCCAAGCGGCAGCGCAGCGGCGGCCCTCGCTGGCGCCATCGGGGAGAAGGGCGGGCCCCGCGGCCCGCGCAGCACGGCCTCGTGGCGCGGTGGCGAGCCGGAGTCACACGCGCGGACACGTGAGGGCGAACGCCCCGCGGCAGCGGACTGCACGGCTCCCTCACGGCTGACGGGGGCCGAGCCGCGCGCGCCACGGCCTCCGGCGTCCGCGACGGGACCAGCCCGGCGCGCGCGCGCCGCCGACGTCCGTGTCCCCGGAGGCCAGACGTGCCCGAGCGCCGAGGCGCCTGACGGCGGCGGACCGGGCAGCGCAGCGCGTCCCCACGGCCCCCGCGCCACAACGCTCCGCCCCAGTCGACGCCGCGGGCGCTCACGCCACCGGCTTTCCGCAGTCGGTATCCTCGGGCAAGACCACACGGCTTCCCGCGTGGGCCGTGTGCGCCGCCGCGACCCTCTCCGCGCCGGGCCTCCTCCTCACGATGGCTCGCGTTCGCGTTCCCTGCTCCCCGCCCTCATTCTGTGCGTGGGGCTCTTCCCGGCGCTCGGGGCTCGCCGGCTGCGGCGCTCCCGCTGCGCCCGGGGACACGCCACGCTGAGCGACGAGCACGTTCACGGGGCGCACGCTTGCGCGGCCCGCCCGCCCTGGAAACGCGCGTCACCGTGAGCGCACGTCGCCCACCCGAAGGCGGCAGATCCAGAACGCGCGGAGAGCCTCGTGCGGGTGCGGGCGCCGCCCACGGGGAGACGCACGGGGGCGGAGGGGCTGAAGCCCGAGCGTCCAGCCCGCCTGGGAGACAGCGCGCCCGAGCCCCGTCGCACACGCACGCCCGCGCGGCGAACACGCGGGACCGCCTGCTGAAACGCGCGCGCGCAGGGCTCCCGCGGCCGCCGACGCCGCCTGCGTCTCCCCCTCGCCTGGTCGGGTCTTCACCGGCTCCGCAGCCCCCCCTGACCTGCACGTCCCAAACTGGGTGAAAAGAGGGCTTTTACTGTCCTGTCCCATCAACTTGAGACAAACCGCCTGCGCTCTGCTTCCTACTAATTAGCCTGGAATTCAGGTATTTTGAACTTCTTCTACGGCTGTTGGGAAGAACTTACATTCCTCTCTAATTGTATGACCAGATGAGAAGATGTGTATGTGTGTAAATACACACACAGACGCCATCAGACACTTCATTTTAGGGACAGAAATCTGGGCTTGGATACCATGCTGATGCGAGATCCATTCACATTTTTAAGTAACAAAATGTGCAAACAAGTATTTCTAGACTTTACTGGTAATAAAGGGAAATGCCACATCGCAGCAGAAGCAAGACATCTAGGGGATTCCTTTTCCACAAAAAACCTATTTTAATGTACAAATGAGCCCTTCAAATTTAGAACTTCAGATGATCCTGCCATTGGTAAACGGTGGTTCCTGAAATAAAGTCTACAGGTAGGTGTCATATGTACCTTGGAGTGGAGAGATCAAAAGTATGGATTTTTTCTTCTGATCCAGATGTGCTTGTTTGAAAAGCAGCTCCTAACAGTTCCCAAAGTGGACCACTGTTGCTGCCCCGGGCCCCGCGCTGAGAACCCGTGGCCCAGCAACGGTCACACTGTGCGGTTCATCACCGCCTACAGCTCATGTCACAGACGAACACCAGGTACCCTCATGTTCACGCCGGGGAAGCAGGACACACGGAGGGTACGTGACCAGTATGGACTTCGGGCGTCAACACCGACGTTCTAACCGGGTTTTTCTGACTCTAAGCTTGTGTGTTGTTCTGTGAGGCCGCCTATGACCTCGACTGTCAACAGAGGACTCGGGGCCTCTTCGGACTCACTGCCCTTCCGGCGACGACTCAGCACCAGCCTCACCGCTCCACCGATCTCCCTGCAGGACACGTTCACGTGGAACGCTCTCGTGAATAGCACTGGAGGGCTTCCTGGGACTCAGGACCCTCCTTGCATCTGCCGTTCGGCTTAGCGACCAAGGGGACCCACAAGGGCCACAGCTCTCTGGCACCTGTCATGTCTGATCATCACACAGGGAGGTTAACGAGGACGGCACAGGCTCACCGCACACGGACGTGTCATCCTGTCCACCTCTGAAGACACAGCTATCACCGTCCCTGCTCCGCAGACGAGGACACCAGGGCACACAGCTGCTCACGTCACAGTCCGAGCTACTCGCCGGCACGCGGTGGCTGCCCTTACCGGAGCCGCGCCCCACTCGGCGTGCTCCCATCACTGTCATCTGTGCACGTGTGTGGGTGCCAAAGACTCGATGCCACACTGGCCAGTGGTATAGCCAGCATGGACCCCTGCTGGCAGTTTCCGGTGAAGCTAAGCCCACGCCAGCCCACAGACCCACAGCCTCGCTTCTCCATGTCAGCCCAAGAGAAACGCAGTGTCCACACAAAGACCTGCAAAAAACTCCTCAGACAGGTGAACCGACAACTACTTTATGCCCCGTATATAAACCATGTGCTAATAAAAAATGTAATTCTTGGAGGCATATGTTGGTCACATACCCCCTGAATCTCTCTAGATCCCAAACCACGGAGAGAAAGCAGGAACAAACATCTCAGCACGTCTGTGGGCGTCTCCCCAGGGAAAACCACCCTGGAAAGGGGCGCTGCACCCCGAGAAGCCCATGGGCGGGGAAGTGACCACCGGTGCTTGAGGAGAGCCCCAGCTGTACCGCACTCAGGAAGCAGGAAAGGGGCCAGCGTTCGAGGTGCGTGACATCGAGGTGACCTGTGATGTGGGGGAGATGAGTAGGACGGGTGCAGGAAGAAGCAAACATGCAGAGAAGCATGAGGGCCAGAAGCCATGAGAGCAAAGGATTTCAAGAGATGAGAAACAGCGGGAAAGAGGCCGGGAGGTGAGGGAGTTGGGTTGGTGGTGCTAACGTTCCAGGAACCAGCTTGAGTACAATGTGGGACATAAATCCAATTACAGAAGTAGGTCAAGTACATGCTGATGGTTCCTGTTCACATAGTTAGGCTCCAGGGAACATGCATCCAGGCTGATGGAGAACAGCAGAGACCACAGGGCAGGGAGAGAGAGGCTCTGGGCAGAGCGGCCCCCATGCGGCAGGAGGGGATGGCTGGAGGGGCCAGGCAGAGAGGGAGATGCTTCTCCCTCCCACCCCAGGAAGGCCAGAGCAGCGGGAAGCAGACAGGTGCGGGCGGGCTCTGATGCACGCAGGCTCTGAAGGTGGCCTGACTCTTTTCAGAGCAGCGTCTGGAAAAGTCCTTCCTGCGACTCCTTCTGTTTTTGCCAAATTTTGAGTGGGGATTAGCACTGCCTTGCATTGACGAGGATCTCACAATGCTCATAAAATGATGCTGTGATATCAGGAAAGACATCTAGATAAGAGTCATTTAAGAAACAGCCTTTCATTTTCTATATGAAAATGCTTTCAGGTGTGGGAGAAAAGATGGTGGAGGAGTAGGGGACCCTATTGCAACCAGTCCCAGAATTGAGCTGGATATCTACCAGACCACTCTAAACACCCACGAAATCAGCCTGAGATGTGATCTGGATCTCTACAAACAGAATATCGTGAGCAGTTGGTTTCGAGGTATGAAGCAGGGAGCTGTGATTCCGTGGGCAGATATGGGAGGATAAACCGCAGTGGGAGGGAACCTGACTGTGGGAATCCTACACCACCGGTGAGCGACAGCCTCGTGCGCTGCAGATGGGGCACAGACTCGCAGAACGGTAGCGGCTAGCGTCGGGGAAAGGACTTTAGGGCAGCCCCTGGGACAGAAACCCGGAGCGGTGGGCTCATGCGTGTGAACTGGGAGTGGCTGGCAGTTTTAGAAGCACAAAGGGCAGAGATGTGCCCCGACCTGGAGGTAGGACTGGGGGCGCTGCAGAGGGGCACACAACCCAGGATGCCACAGTTTATAGCATCACAGACAGAAACAGAGACGGTGTGGCCTGGAGAGCTCACTAAAGAACAAACTGAGGTCTCTCTGCTCTGAGGAAGAGGGTTGGAAACAGTCTCTTCTGCGCTGACTCATGGAAGAGACGTGGAAAGCTGCCCAGGAAAGCCGCCAGAGAACAAAAGCCCCCCAAAACTGGTTCCCACTGAGCCCATCCCCCACCACAGGGGGGCAGGGCAACTCTGCCCAAACAGGGTTGCCTGAGTAACAGTGCGGCAGGCCCCTCCCCCAGAAGACAGGCTGGGAAAACAAGAGGCCAGCAACCCTGAGGTCCCTAGAAAACAGGTGCATCTTGCTTGGGTTCTGGTCAATAATTTGGACTCTATACATTCCCTCAACCACCCATTAACAGAATGACTAGGAGGAGGAGCCCCCCAAACAGAAAAGACTCAGAGATTATGACTTATGCTGCAGATTTACAAATGGATGCAGATATAACCAAGATGTCGGAGATGGAATTCAGGCTAGCAATTGTGAAGACAATAGCTAGCATGGAGAAATCAATTAATGGCAACATAGAGTCTCTAAAGGCAGAAATGAAAGCTGAATTGGCAGAACTTAAAAATGCTATCAGTGAGATCCAATCTAATCTAGATAATCTAACAGCTAGGGTAACTGAGACAGAAGAGAGAATAAGCGATCTGGAAGACAGTATAATAGATAAAAAGGGAAAAGAGGAGGCCAGGGAAAAACAAATCGGAATCCATGAAAATAGAATCAGAGAAATAAGTGACACCATGAAGCATTCCAATGTCAGAATTATTGGAATCCCGGAGGGAGTGTAGAGAGAGAGAGGACTAGAAGATATATTTGAGCAAATCGTAGCTGAGAACCCCCCTAATCTGGGGAATGAAACAAACATTCGTGTCCTAAAGGCAGAGAGGACCCCTCCCAAGATCAAGGAAAACAGGCCAACACCCGGCATGTAATAGTAAAACTTGCAAATCTTAGAACCAAGGAAACCATCTTAAGGGCAGTTAGGGGGGAAGAGATTCCTTCTGTACAGAAGGAGGAACATCAGGATAACGTCAGACCTATCCACAGAGACCTGGCAAGGCAGAAAGGCCTGGCAAGACATATTCAGGGTACTAAACGAGAAGAACATGCAACCAAGAATACTTTATCCAGCAAGGCTTTCATTTAGAATGGATGGAGAGATGCAGAGCTTCCACAACCAGCAGAAACTGAAAGAATATGTGACCACTAAGCCGGCCCTGCAAGAAATATTAGGGAGGGTCCTATAAAAGGAGAAAGACCCCAAGTGTGATATACAACAGAAATTTACAGAGACAATCTATAAAAACAACATCTTCACAGGCAACATAATGACAATTAATTCATGTCTTTCAGTAATCACTCTCAATGTGAATGGCCTAAATGCTCCCATAAAACGGCACAGGGTTGCAGATTGGATAAAAAGACAGGACCCATCCATATGCTGTCTACAAAAGACTCATTTTGAACCTAAAGATACATCCAGACTGAAAGTGAAGGGATGGAGATCCATCTTCTGGTCTGCCAGCGGACCTCAAAAGAAAGCTGGGGTAGCAATTCTTATATCAGACAAATTAGATTTTAAACTAAAGACTGTAGTTAGAGACACAGAAGGACACTATATCATTCTTAAAGGGTCTATCCAACAAGAAGATCTAACAATTGTAAATATCTATGCCCCCAACATGGGAGCAGCCATCTACATAAGCCAACTGTTAACCAAAATAAAGAGTCATATTGATAATAATATGTTAATTGTAGGTGACCTCAATACTCCACTCTCAGCAATGGACAGATCATCTAAGCAGAAAATCAACAAAGAAACAAGAGCATTGAATGACACACTGGACCAGATGGACCTCATAGATACATACAGAACATTCCACCCTAAAACAACAGAATACTCATTCTTCTCGAGCGCACATGGAACTTTCTCCAGAATAGACCACATACTGGGTCACAAATCAGGTCTCAACCGATACCAAAAGATTGAGATTATTCCCTGCATATTCTCAGACCACAATGCTTTAAAACTGGAACTTAATCACAAGAAAAAATTTGGAAGAAATTAAAAACACTTGGAAGCTAAAGACCACTCTGCTCAAGAATGTTTGGGTCAACCAGGAAATCAAAGAAGAACTTAAAAAATTCATGGAAACCACTGAGAATGAAAACACATCAGTCTAAAACCTATGGGATACTGCAAAGGCAGTCCTAAGGGGGAAATACATAGCCATCCAAGCCTCACTCAAAAAAACAGAAAAATTCCGAATTCACCAACTAACTCTACAGCTTAAAGAACTAGAGAAAAAGCAACAAACGATGCCTAAGCCATGCATTAGAAGAGAAATAATTAAGATTAGAGCAGAGATCAATGAATTAGAAACCAGAAACATAGTAGATCAGATCAACGAAACTAGAAGTTGGTTCTTTGAAAGAATTAATAAGATCGGTAAACCACTGGCCAGACTTATCCAAAAGAAAAACGAAAGGACCCAAATTAATAAAATTATGAATGAAAGGGGAGAGATCACAACTAACACCAAGGAAGTAGAAACAATTATTAGAAATTATTATCAACAACTATATGCCAATAAACTGAGCAATCTGGATGAAATGGAGGCCTTCCTGGAAACCTATAAGCTGCCAAGACTGAAACAGGAAGAAATTGACAACCTGAATAGGCCAATAACCAGTAACGAGATTGAAGCAGTGATCAAAAACCTCCCAAAAAACAGGAGTCCAGGGCCTGATGGATTCCTTGGGGAATTCTACCAAACATTCAAAGAAGAAATAATACCTATTCTACTGAAGCTGTTTTAAAAAATAGAAACAGAAGGAAAACTTCCAAACTCATTCTATGAGGCCAGCATTACCTTAATCCCCAAACCAGGCAAAGACCGCATCAAAAAGGAGAATTTCAGACCAATATCCCTGATGAATATGGATTCCAAGATCCTCAACAAAATCCTAGCTAATAGGATCCAACAATACATTAAAAGGATCATCCACAACAACCAAGTGGGATTTATCCCCAGGATGCAAGGTGGTTCAACATTCGCAAATCAATCAATGTGATAGAACACATTAATAAAAGGAGGGAGAAGAACCATATGGTCCTCTCACAACTGATGCAGAAAAAGCATTTGACAAAATACAACATCCTTTCCTGATTAAAACTCTTCAGAGTATAGGGATAGAGGGAGCATTCCTCAAGTTCATAAAATCCACCTATGAAAAACCCACAGCGAATATCATCCTCAATGGGGGAAAGCTGAGAGCCTCTCCCTTAAGATCAGGAACACGTCACGGATGCCCACTCTCGCTACCATTGTTCAACACAGTACTAGAAGTCCTAGCAATAGCAATCAGACAACAAAAAGAAATAAAAGGTATTCAAATTGGCAAAGAAGAAGTCAAACTCTCTCTTTTCGCAGACGACATGATACTTTATGTGGAAAACCCAAAAGACTCCACCCCCAAATTGCTAGAACTCATCTAGCAATTCAGTAATGTGGCAGGATACAAAATCAATGCACTGAAATCATTTGCTTTCTTATACACTAACAACACAACTGTAGAAAGAGAAATTAGAGAAACGATTCCATTTACAATAGCACCAAAAACCATAAGATACCTTGGAATAAACCTAACCAAAGAGGTAAAGGATCTATACTCTAGGAACTACAGAACACTCATGAAAGAAACTGAAGAAGATAGAAAAAGATGGAAAAATATTCCATGCTCATGGATCGGAAGAATAAACGTTGTTAAAATGTCTATGCTACCCAGAGCAATCTATACCTTCAATGCCATCCCGATCAAAATTCCAATGACATTTTTCAAAGTGCTGGAACAAACAATCCTAAAATTTGTATGGAATCAGAAAAGACCCCGAATCGCCAAGGAAATGTTGAAAAAGAAAAAGCTGGGGCATCACGTTGCCTGATTTCAAGCTATATTACAAAGCTGTGATCACCAAGACAGCATGGTACTGGCACAGAAACAGACATATAGACCAATGGAACAGAATAGAGAACCCAGATATGGACCCTCTCTATGGTCAAATAATCTTCGACAAAGCAGGAAAAAACATGCAATGGAAAAAAGACAGTCTCTTCAATAAATGGTGCTGGGAAAATTGGAAAGCCACATGCAGAAGAATGAAACCGGGACCATTCTCTTACACCATACACAAAGATAAACTCAAAATGGATGAAAGACCTCAATGTGAGACAGGAATCCATCAAAATCCTAGAGGAGAACATAGGCAGTAACCTCTTTGACATCAGCCACAGCAACTTCTTTCAAGATGCATCTCCAAAAGCTAGTGAAACAAAAGCAAAAATGAACTTTTGGGATTTCATCAAGATAAAAAGCTTCTGCACAGCAAAGGAAACAGTCAACAAAACAAAGGGGCAACCCACAGAATTGGAGAAGATATTTGCAAAGGACACTACAGATAAAGGACTGGTATCCAAGATCTATAAAGAACTTCTCAAACTCAACACCCAAAAAAACAAATAATCAAGTCAAAAAATGGGCAGAAGGCATGAAAAGACACTTCTCCGAAGAAGACAAATGGCTAACAGACACATGAAAAAATGTTCATCATCGTTAGCCATCAGGAAAATTCAAATCAAAACCACATTGAAATACCACCTTACACCAGTTAGAATGGCAAAAATGGACAGGGAAAGAAACAACAAATGTTGGAGAGGTTGTGGAGAAAGGGGAACCCTCTTACACTGTTGGTGGGAATGCAAGTTGGTACAGCCACTTTGGAAAACAGTGTGGCGGTTCCTCAAAAATTTAAAAATAGAGGTACCCTATGACCCAGCAATTGCACTCCTGGGTATTTACCCCAAAGACACAGATGCAGTGAAAAGAAGGGCCATATGCACCCCAATGTTCATAGCAACAATGTCCGCAATAGCCAAACTGTGGAAGGAGCTGAGATGCCCTTCAACAGAGGAATGGATAAAGAAGATGTGGTCCATATATACAATGGAATATTACTCAGCCATCAGAAAAGATGAATACCCAACTTTTACATCAACATGGATGGGACTGGAGGAGATTATGCTAAGTGAAATAAGTCAAGCAGAGAAAGTCAATTATCATACGGTTTCACTTATTTGTGGAACATAAGGAATAGCATGGAGGACATTAGGAGAAGGAAGGGAAAAATGAAGGGGGGGGGGATTGGAGGGAGAGATGAACCATGAGAGACTATGGACTCTGAGAAACAAACAGGGTTCTAGAGGGGAGGGGTAGGGGGGATGGGTTAGCCTGGTGATGGGTATTAAGGAGGGCATGTACTGCATGGAGCACTGGGTATTATACGAAAACAATGGAACGTGGATCACCACATCAAAAACTACTGATGTATTGTATGGTGACTAACATAACATAATAAAATAAAACTTAAAAAAATAAATAAAAAAAACTAAAGTATCTATTTCTACCCACTTTCACATAATCAAAGTACCTCATTTATAGTGAACTCAAGTATCTATCATAGCAGATGACAAAGAAAGACGTCAGTGGAGCACATTTAGTTACTTAAGAACTAGTAAAATTTTAGAATAGATTTTCCTACTTATAAGTTTCATAAAATAGGGGCGCCTGGGTGGCTCAATCGTTAAGCGTCTGCCTTTGGCTCGGGTCATGATCCCAGGGTCCTGGGATCGAGCGCTGCATCGCCTGCTTCTCCCTCTCCCACTCCCCCTGCTTGTGTTCCCTCTCTCACTGTGTCTCTGTCAAATAAATAAATTAAATCTTTTTAAAAAAAAGTTTCATAAAATAGTTTTCCATCCTTTTAAATTCCATTCTTATCAGTTAAATTGAAAAAGAAAAAAGTTTATATGATAAATCTTTCAGCTAAATGGTAAAAGTTATTTATTTCCAAATAAAGTCTATAGTTTCCTTGAGTTTTTAGAAATTTCTCTATGTCTTTTTTTATTTAGATAACCCATATAGACTTGTAGTGAGTTGAATTGTGTCCCCCAAAGTGATATGTTCAAGTCCTAACCCCAGGACCTGTGAATGTAATCTTACTGGAAGTAGGATCTCTGCTGATATGATTATGTTAAGATCATAAGATCAGCTTGGATTTAGGGTGTCCAGTGACCAGTGTCCTTGTAAGAGAAAGAAGAGGGAGAATGGCGACACCAGGGAAGACAGCTGTGTGAAGATGGGGGCAGACACTGGACTGATGAGCCCCAAGCCAAAGCATGCCAAGGATCCGCAGCCAGCACGAGAAGTGGAAGGGGCCAGGGCAGACAGTTCCTCAGGGTCTCCAGGAGGAACCAACCCTCCAACCCCTTGATTTTTAGACCTGCAGCCTCCAGAACTGAGAGAATAGATTTCTGTTGTTTTAAGCTGCGAAATTTATGGTGATTTGTTGCACTAGCCCTAGGAAACTAACACAAAACCTTTTTAAGATCTTATTTATTTATTTGAGAGAGAGAATGAGAGACAGAGAGCATGAGAGGGAGGAGGGTCAGAGGGAGAAGCAGACTCCCCGCCGAGCAGGGAGCCCGATGCGGGACTCGATCCCGGGACTCCAGGATCATGACCTGAGCCGAAGGCAGTCGCTTAACCAACTGAGCCACCCAGGCGCCCTAACACAAAACCTTTTTAAATATGTTGAGGACAAATGGATATGTATCAGTCTCTATTCCAAATCCATCATAAGACATGTGTGTCTAACATGTAAGGTATGTTGGGGAGAGGAAGGGAAGGCAATTTCATTAAAATAAGTACATTGAGGGACGCCTGGGGGGCTTCGCCGGTTGAGCGTCTGACTCTGGATTTGGGCTCAGGTCATGATCTCAGGGTCGTGAGATGGCGCCCCAAGTTGGGCTGCACGCTGGGTGTGGAGCCTGCTTGAGATTCTCTCTCCCTCCCTGTGCTCCTCCCCCACCTCTCTCGCTCTAAAATAAATAAATAAATAAAAATTTAAAAATCGATTTAAAACAACGAAGTAAGTACGCTGGGCCAGTCGGCAGGGCGGCGGGGGGTGTCCTGCCAGCCTGCAGTGGGGCTGGGGCAGGCGCCGCCAGCAAGCAGATCCTTAAGTAGGAGCTGATCAGGGACACCCCCGCACTGCGGCTCGCAACCGTGCGACTACGGACCGCCAGCGCGTCGGCCTCGAGGAGTCCCGGGCCCTTAGCACGCGTGTAGGATGAAGAGCTGGCGCAGCAGGATGGGGCAGGGCGGGGGCTGGGCAGGGGGCTGGACGGGGAGGGCTGAACGGGGCGGGCTGAGTGGGGGGCTGGGCGGGGGCGCTGACGGAGGGGGGCTGACCTGGGGGGTGCTGGGCGGGGGCTGAGAAGTCATCAGGGCCACTCACTGGGGCCCAAACTGGCCACCGAGAGACGCGGGACGTCCTCACGACCAGGCAGTGACCACCAGAAAGCACAGGAGACGGCAGCCTGGACCCTGCCAAGTCCTCCCTGCACCAGGGCCTATTCTGAAATTCCCTTTTTCTAGAGCCTTTTCCCTTCCTAAGCCCTGTGAATAAATAAAGGCACTTCTTTGGAAGGTTAAAAATAATAATAAAATAAGTACATTGTTCCCTAAGATATCAAAAAGGAAGACTCCCAGTTAAATACTTTGATCTGGTACTTTACTCATTAGTGTTGTTACCTGGTGATTCACAGAAAATGCAGCATGCAGCAATTCCTACATGAGAGGCAATTTGTGCAATGACTGATAAATGAATAAAGAAATAAACTAACGTGTGACTGAGGTTAAAAATAATCATGCCTCACCAAAATTAATGCATGAGGGTCTTTCATAGTGTACACATTATTCTCATTAAAACAGATTTTTATCCTCCTGTGCGACAACATTAACCAGTTTCCACAAGAATGAGTCTAGGGTCTCATGACTGAAGACCAACCGACACACCGCAAGGGCACTTACATGTCTGTCCTCCGCGCCAGAAGCCGCGTAGCGTCCACAAGGGCTGAAAGCAGTCCCACATGGGTATCCGTGGTTTGGATGTCCTTCAAAACAGCGCTCGCATCTATAGGAAAGGAAGAAGCATCAGGAGAAAAAAATGATTTTTTATTTTTAACACAAATTAGGGCAAAGACACTGACTTGTAGCCTGTCTTCCCAACAATGAGCAAACCAGCACTGAGATAGCATGCTCACGTGTGAGTAATTAAAGGCAAGCAGGTCATTCTGAAGATCTTTAAAAATATAGAACAAACGTTTTCAAATGATAAATTATTTGGATCAGTGATTCAAAGACTTCTGGGAGGCGCAACACTCTAACAAGGCTGGTGCCTCAACCAACTTGCTACAAAGTGTTACATACAACCTGTTTATTGATGCTGGTTTTCCTGAGAAAATCTCCTATTTGGGGATGGCCAGAGCTGCCCAAGGAGAGCCTTCGCAAGCGCTGACCAGCACATGGCTGGGCTCCAGGGGGCCCACGATGCCAAACAGAGCCCCACCTGGAGAGGGCTCAGGGAACACGCCCTCACACATCAGAGGGGCTTTTATATTCGCTTAGCGATTACAGAGGAGAGCAGAGACACTGTTCATTCCGCCCTTGCCGTCTGTAAGTGTGCGTGCGCACAAATATTGATGATACTTTTTTATCTACGTTATATATTTAGTGATTATTCCCCATAACAGAATTATCTTTTTTAGAGAACAGGAACATACACATATATGCATTTGCATCACTGTAGTTTATGAGCATCTCATTACCTCCCTGTGCATATCTGACCCTCAGGGGTCACAAGGCACAAGCCTAGCAAAGACCAGCACCCTTTACGTTAGCACTCCAAATTGGTGTGACCTGTTCTGTGTATAAATCATACTCTTCTTAGATGGCTCAGCATGAGTAGGTTCACCACAACCTTGTTGTATTTGGAAAAAAGAGATCAGACTGAGTTTACAGACACTAAGGCCACGTGCCTCAGGAGCTGTTAACAGAAGCATGTCTCGTGCGCCCCCTGCAGGCCAGGGCGGGCCTTACCTCAGGGTTCCCAAGTCCCACGGCTTTCTGCCATCCCCAGTGGCTGTGGTGGCGAAAAGGTTATAAAGCTGGTGCTGTTGGGTCGTGAATGATGATCCCTAGAGTTGTAAGGGGAGGAAACAAGATGTGTTCTTTAAAGGCTGAATTAATAAACATTACACTGATGCTATCTAACAACAGTGAATCTAAAGTAAGAAACTGACACGAGGTTTTTTTCTTATTTATAACAATTTCAGAATTGGCCTCCAAAAACTTCCTTATGACTAATTACTAATGGTACATTTTGACCTTAGGAAGTGTATGTTTTCTATATATGAAATGCCACCAAGAATTATAAAAGTACAATAAAAGATCAAAAGACTACAATATGAATATACCAGAATTTATTTTTAAATATAGATCATAATCCATCTTCAATAAATTATCTGAAAGATGCCCTGAATGGGGCATTTGAAGTTTGAGGTCAGTTATTAATCTGCCAGTTATCAAACCCTAAGGCCTCTGTGCAGTCCCTGGCTGGGGTCCCTCTGAGGACCTGCCTCTGATCTGATCATCACCTCCCCTCATGCTGCAGTCAGAAGGCCACAGCGACTTAAAATATCTCCTGGAAGGAGCTGAACTGCACTCCACCTACAGAACCATTTTTGGACCCAAACATTACATAATTGTGGTTCATGACAATGTCCATCTTCCTTCCATGCCAAGAATATCCAAATTATTAAGAAAAATATACTGAAGTACATCTGAAAGTACGTACCCTCACAGTGTGCACATACCTCGAGGCTGTTCTTCAGTTACAAATAGGAAATGAAGGTGTACATAGACTCAATAGCAAACTAACAGAGAGAGTCTTAACTCTGTGCCAACAGCATTCTGAACACTGAACATTTCATCCTCCTAACAAACTTATGAGATGTAAACTATTTTATACCCATTTCAGGTGAGAAACACGACACAGAGGAATCCACTCATCGCCACCGAGCTACCAATTCAACATAGCTTAGCAGTCCACAAACGAGCACAAGGTCAAGACACCTTGATAACTCATACCATCCAAACAATTCAACAGACATCCAACAAACATCCAGAGATCATCCACTAAACACTGAGCACTTTGCAAGGCACTGAGTCTAGGAATGAGACACAGATCGAGTTTAACAGAAAGGCAGAGTTACAATACCTTACAAAATTGCTAGTTTCTTGAAGTTAACCAGTAAAAAACCAAAAGCATTCACAGGGATAAAAAGAGAATTAAAACCTTTTTTCAGTCAATCCAATTGAGGCTAAGGAAGAAGAAATGAAGAAGCAAAGAAAATCCATGATAAATAGAAAATACAGAAGTTTTTTTTTAATGTAGAAGAGAATGCACAAAATAAGATCAAATGTGTGAGTAAGCATACCAGTTGTAAGCAGACTAAACTCAACAAGTTAAAAAAAAGAAGAGATTCTTAGTTGGATTTCAAGAAAAACACTAAAAACATCATTTTTAGGGGCATCTGGGTGGCTCAGTCAGTTGAGCGTCTGCCCTTCAGCTCGGGTCATGGTCCCAGGGTCCTGAGACTGAGCCCCACATCAGGCTCCCTGCTCAGAGGGGAGTCTGCCTCTCCCTCTCCCACTGCTCCTCCCCTCACTCATGCTCCCTTTCTCTCTCTTCTCTCAAATAAATAAATAAAAATTTTTTAAAAAGCACTTTTAAAGGCTCAATGTGAAGGGTGGGAGAAAAATAGCATATACTAAATAAAAGGCGGCAAGATTGATTGCAAAAGTACTAGAAAAAATAGATACAAGGCAAATAAGACCTCATTAAAAATAGTTTATAGATATTATAAAAGGAACACTGCAATGAAAACATAAGAAGTCTGACTTAAATATGCCCAATTACACAGCCTGTAATTATACGGAGCAAAAATTAATAGAATTATAAGAAGAAATTGACAAGATTACAATCACAGGGAGAGGTATTAATACATTTCTCTAATTAAAAAAAAAACAATCGAGAGTACAAAAAATTAGGAAACCTGTATAATTTGAATACAATTAATAAGGTTGGGTCAATAGACATCTATGCAAACATGTACCCAGTGGTGGGTGAGAACATATTCTTTTCACGCACACATACATGATACTCATAAAAATCAACCACACAGCCAAGTTTCTCAATAGATACAAAAATCGCAACAGGTAGAAGAGAATCAGTGCCATATAGATCACGTGCTCCAAACACAATGCCATAAAATCAGAAATCAGTAACAGAAAGTTTACCAAAAACAAGCTCATACACGTAGAAGCCTAAAAGCACACATCTAAATAAAGTCTAGGTTAAAAAAAGTCCTAATGGGAATTAGAAAATGTTAACTACTGAATAATAAAAATAGCACCTGCTCCAAGCGGTACAGGGCAACTAAAGTGGTACTCAGAGGGAAATTCATAGGCTTCACTGCACACATTGCAAAGGCATAAAGATGGGTCAAATTCATTCCTACAATGTGAATAAAAATCAGGTAGCACAGAGATATGAACAGTTTGCTGCCATCACACAGTCCAGAACGTATTTTGATGCGTACTTGGGAAAGAGTCACACCAAATTCAGTTGTGGTAATCAAAGAAGAATGAGACAGAAACATACAGAGCAGAATTGTGTCTGTCCCCACAAGCATTTCATCTCTTTAAAAAAAAAAAAAATACAAGATCTAAAGATAGTAAAGTAATATATCTTAAGGCAATCATATGGATTTCACTGACCATTACTGCTGAAAACCTAAAGTTTTCTGTGTGATGAAATGTTTTCATTAGAAAACTATTTAAACCATTACATATTTAATTTTTCAATTCAAATTAGCTATATAGCATTGTGTATTTACATCATAAAAATGCATATATCTTATTCAGGCGTAGAAAAAAGTAATAGTCAAGTTTTTATTATATATACAGAAAAAGCAATAGCTATGATTTTT
Organism: Mirounga leonina; assembly: GCF_011800145.1. NCBI lineage: Eukaryota > Metazoa > Chordata > Mammalia > Carnivora > Phocidae > Mirounga > Mirounga leonina. The sequence goes on from NW_023270816.1 coordinate 10,902,409, forward strand.
AAAGAGATCAGTAAATCATAAAAGATTTATGTATTTTATTGTAAAAATAAACCACTTAATGATATAACACAATTTAAAAATAGGAAAATACGGCGCTCAATTTTTGATGTACTCTTGTGAATGTGATAAAATTAGACAGTCTGCTTCTCCAGCAACGATCGCGGGGCAATCCCCAGAAGAGGTGGTTTTCAGACTGTGCGTGGGATGCTTGCAAAAAGAGCATTACTGGTGTGTGACTTCGGAATGATCTATTTTATGTTTTACTGGAAATAGGGCATTCGGGCCAGTTAGGATTTGTGTTACATGAGCGTTCCTGGGTAGCGGCTCCCATACGGCTGCGGTTGGTCAGAACACTTTGATGTATGTTGTGCAACTGAACAAAGGTTTAAGAGAAGTTTAGAAAAACAAGCTATTAGAACACAGTGTGAGCGTCTGGAACCGCACAGCCTTCCCTGCCCTCCCACCATATGCCATTCAGAAGTGCATTTTCAGAAGTAAAACCAGCTGTTTTCCCAGTAAAAACCTCGGGACTATTTTCCTAATGCAACACGTCTCAGCCAAGAGCACAGCACAATGATCCCCCAAATACCACAGTCATCCCCGGAAGGCCACATCAATTTGCGGTCGATCGGGCTGCTGTTTGGTCATTACATCCGCTGCTACTTAATGGAGAAGAAACTTGAAGCAGTTTCCTAAGCAAATGCACGAAACCCGTAAGGACGAGAGGCTGTGTGAGCGGGACCTACGCGGTGGCCACCGTGCCGCCCGAGGGCGCAAGGCCGACCCGTCGCCACAGCGGCCTTGCGCGGCTGCTGACGACGCTGTCCGCACGGCGCGTCTGGGGAGAAGCTGCCCAGGAATCCGCTCGGGCCCCCGCAGCGCAGGGACCACACATCTTGGGGGGACACCTCCTCCAGCCCGACGCGGCGCCGGAAACGGGCTGCGTCATAGCCCTGCCCACGCGCACCGGCCCGAGCCGGTCCGGGCAGGCAGCGGGGCCGCGGCAGGTGCTGAGCGGACGGGGCGCCGGCTGCGGCGCGGCGCGGCCCGGCCCGGGAAGCACCTGCCGCCGAGGGGGCAGCGGCCGTGGGCGCACCGCGCGCCGCGGGGCCGGGATCCGCGCAAGCTGCGCCGCTGCTCGGGAGCACGCCCCCTCCTCGCTCGCCAGCCCGTCCCTCCACCGGGGGACGCAGAGCGCCAGCGCCCTCCCCGGGCGGCCCTCCAGCCGGAACCAGGGGCGCACGCTCGCTACGTCCGTGTCCGGGCCGCTCCCGCACGCGCACCACGCGGGCGTCCGCGCCGGCCCTCACCTCCCCGCTCCGCCTTCTGCACGGCTGCCGGTGCCTGGAACAAAGCCCGCTGGCGCGGAGCCGACAACCCGCGCCTGGGGCCTCACCACGTGGGCCTGAACCTGCTCTCCCAAGGCACCCTGGCTCCCCCGTACCCCACGGACCTGCGGCCCGCCTCACCTGCCCAGAGGAGCCCGGGCACAGGGTATGCCATGCCGCGTGAACCCACTTCTTTCCGCACAAGGGTACCAGTTCACTCCTGCACACCCGTACCCCAGGGCGCACAACGGCGCCAGGCGCAGACTCGCTGACACATACATTTGGGTGAATTCGTCACTAGGTTGATTAATGCATATGCATACACACACATGCATGCGCACATGGATAAACACATGCTCACACACCCACACATACATGTGTGCGCACGCGCGTGTGCCTGCATGTCCTCATCTGGTCCAGGCCACAAGAGTGGTGAGGACAAACGGGCAGGCACCGGGATGCTCGGTCTCAGCCATCCCCCAAGAGCTCGCCGTGGTGAAGTGTTGCAGGCGCGGAGTGACAGGATCCCAGTTCTGCTCATTAGGCTCGTTATCAGGATGTGGGGAAGCCCCAAGCCTGGACACAGAGAGGCAGCACGGAGGCCCCCAGACCACAGCGCCCCACTGGGGTTTGGACCGGGAGCTCCGTGGCCAGACGCACAATCACTGCTGACGCAGCTCAGGGGACTGGCGCTGCGTGTCTCGGCTCCCACATCCATGCATTAGGACTCTCTGGGGACGGAGTTCATGCACGCTCAGCACATCTTGTCCGGCACGTGGGAGCACACCCGTAAGAGTGTGACGGCAGACACTGGGGGATGCCTCCTCCTGTCCTGGGGAGTGCCCCCCAGGAGCTAAACGTCGCCAGAGCTCAGTGCATCCCACAGAAGCCATCTATGGCACCAGAAAAGGGCCTGGGCCCAGCAACCCAGGTTCCCGCACAAGCCCAGCCTGAGACCTAAGTCCACAGAGGGATGAGACAGGAGAGCCCCAAGGGCCTGCAGGCCAAGTCTGATTCTATCCCAAGAGTTACTGGGAACCTCAGGGGATTTCAAGGAAGACACTGAGATGGTCACTTGTATTTAGCAGTGGGAGTGTGACGGGTTGAGGAAGACCCTTGTGGAGACAGCAGATTGGGGTGGCGGCAAGGGCAGAAGGATGGACGGACAGACTGCACAGGGGGTGCTGACCAGGCAGTGCTGGGCACACTCGTGGTGTTCATGCCGTGGGTTTACATATGGGAGTCAGGCTGTGAGGACACACGGGGCACAGGAACCACCTGGCTCTTAGCCCAAACTCACTAACTGCTTGGGCTAAGGCAACCTGTCTGTTTTATGTATCTTCACAACTCTCCTAAAATCAAGTTCTGTCTGATAATATGTGACAAGGTAGAGTCCCCGTCAAATGCAGCCTTCTCCAGTCTTCCCAGGACACAATGACTGTCCTCATGACCGCAGCCACACTCTCATCTCATGTGACAGCACTCGCCACAGTCAGCTCTGCATGAGTATGACCCACGTCCACACCTACCACCTTCTGTGTTACAGTTTCTTTGAAAGCAATTTCTTACTTCAGCTTCTGATCTTCTACTGCAAGTAGCAAATTCTTGAGCATTTATCCTTAACACTCACAGGAACAAAGGGATTGTGTGAAATTAGGTGCATCAGAAAAGAGAGACTTTTTAAGGCAACGCCCACCAACTTTCATAAATTTATATTTAAAGAAATAGGAAGAATGGTTGTCATTTAATGAACTGAGAATATGTTAAGAGATTTACCTGCATTATCTTATTTAATCTCTGCAACAGAGAAAAGTAAGGAATGCAAAAGGTTTAAAAGTCTTCTACCATGAAATGGGAACAGAGGGCTGGAAATAGAAAATCCCAAGATGTCAGACAAAACAGCATCACATCGTTTTTCAAAATGAAATGACTTCTTTTGAAAATATGAGAAAATTGTTTAGTTCAAAAGAATTATCTTTACCATTATTTTAAAACTAGGGTTTTGTTTTTTGTAAGTAAAAAGCATTTAAAACTCCAAAACTGTATTTTGTATTTCCAATTTAACCAGCTGAAACAATTTAAAACAAATATGGAACCAAATGGAAAAAATAAACATCAGACTGAGATTTTCAGATTTTCATACCAAGTTTCATCTAGATGGAAGTTTTCATGGCTCTGTGATAAATCCGAGAAAGAAATAAAGAACAGAACAAATAAAAGAAAAATAGGGATTTATAATGGAAATGTTGACAAACCACTTTCCATACACAAAAAATGATGATGGTGATGATGATGATGATGGTGGGGATGATGGTGTTGGTGATGGTGGTGACGGTGGGGGTGGAGCCTGCTTAGGATTCTCTCTCCCTCTGCCCCTCCCTCCCTCTAAAAAAACCCAGAAAACAAAGAACAATGATTCCCTTGAAATCATAATGCAGATTTCAGAAGACATTATAAAGTCATTCCAAATATATCAAAGTAGTTGCAGTCTTAAAAACAGAAGTTTTGTTCACAATGTCTTAGATGCCTTTTGGGTTGCAAAGTGTCTTTTAAACTAAACTGTGAGACAATGAATTCGTCAAAACAGCACCTCCTCTAATCTCGAGTCTGTAACCCTCAGCTGTGGGTAGTTTTAAAGTACTACTCCAACAAAACAGAGTAGGTACTTCTTAAAAAGAAAAACTATTGATTTCTGAAGGCCGCTTCACATTCCAGGAGGATCTACATGACTCACTCAATCCTTTAGTGTCTGAAACACCCAAACCCTCCATCAAGTTTTAAGTGTGAATGCATTACTAGTAAAGTTGAAAAATAGGCCCATGAAACAATCAAAGACCAAAGTACAAAAATTAACATTCCATATGATATTAAACTATCTTCTAAGGTCAAACATCAAGGCTTAGAAAACTGATAACTAAAGATTAGCATTGAATTTGGTAGCACTGGTACAAACTTGCATCAGGCATTTGTACGAGTCAAATGCTTAGACATACAATTCTACAAATGATATGTGCTGTCGACAGCTCACTCACTTTATTCTGGCAGATTTGGTGGACAGGCCGTGAATGGGCTTCTACGATTGTGGCTGCGCTGCGACCTGCATTGAGGTCAAAAACTTCCAGAGTCCTGTTCCGGCCAGCTGTGAGCACAAGATCTGCATGACTCAGTTAGGGAACTCCTCTCAGCGATCCATCACCGGGAATGAGCAGCCCCGCGTATTCTGTTAGGACTTTTGGGACGCACCGGAAGACACACAGGATGACTGTGGCTACGACGCCTGAAGCTCCACAGAAGCTGTGCTCACAGCCCCGCTTCCCCCTCTGGTCCTGGGCATCTGGCAGGAGCTGCTGGGCCGTGGACAAGGGCAGACCCAGGTGCTACACACCCCCAGGCGGGAGGCCCAGAGGTCTAACTTCAGTGACATGAGGTTCAAGGTGTCCAGGAAATGCCCCAATCAAGAGATGGAACGGCAGCTGAATCTACGGGTACTGAGCTCAGAAGACAGGTCTGAAGGTAAAATTAGGCAATGCAACCATAAACGTGGACAGTGCCGCCCAGAGCCGGCCGCACGAGAGCACACAACTCCCAGCATGGCATACCACTGGCTGAGCATCGCTAACTTCTACACGTGGGACAAGAGCGGCAGTTGATGAACTTAGGGTTCATGTGACCACCAGAACTAGCCAACCTCCCAAGTTCAGCCCAGAACACTGTCATCAATAGAATGGAAATAAAAATAATATGGCAGAAAGATTACCAGATTCGATAATAAACCCAGTGCTAACACTGAAATATGCAGAAACCACCGCTCAAGGCCAGAATACTCAGAAGGACACATTCCTGCGAAGTGTTGTGTTGTGTGTTAGCCAAGGGTCTAGCAAAAAAATATCACATTTCTAATTACACTAGAACCTCTAATACCTTATATCAGTTCTTCTGAATTTCAACTATAAAACTCTCCAGAAGAACATAACTTAGACCCCTGAATAACTTAAAATTTTATAAGATGAATTCCTAAAGATCAGGGCTTTTCTTCTAAATAAATCAAAATCGATGCTTTTAATTAAAAGGGATGATGCTAGCCAAAAAAAGTCAAAAAATAAACTTCAGACTCAATTTCATCTTCAGCATTATGGCTGTAACTTCTGCCATCCTCCTTTTTTTTTTTTTTTTTAAGATTTTATTTATTTATTTGAAGAGAGAGACACAGCGAGAGAGGGAACACAAGCAGGGGGAGTGGCAGAGGAAGAAGCAGGGATCCCGATGTGGGGCTCGAACCCAGGACCCTGGGACCATGACCTGAGCTGAAGGCAGACACTTAATGACTGAGCCACCCAGGCGCCCCGAGACTCAATTTCATCTTCAGCATTATGGCTGTAACTTCCGCCATCCTCCACAGAGCTGGGGCAAACTTCCATTAATGGAAGGATACCACCCACCATAGGTGTAGCAGTTCATTTTTAAAAAGTACTAAATTACTACATATCATACAATAAACTACAGACCAGAAATACTGGGTTAGATGCTCTGTTGCATCCACGTCTAGTTTTCCTCTGAAGCTCTTTTCACCAGAGATGAAATCACTACACATATAATTATGCAGAAGATGTGAGCTCCCTGGGCCCTCGGCAGACGCTCAGGATGTGAAAACCAAGAGCAGAGGCAAGGATACAGGAATAGAAGTCGTTTACAGCTGATAAACTGGTAATCTCTGTCATACCAGTCGTGGGAAGCCTGAAGACACATTTGCACCTACTCTTCTGTTTATATCTGAAAGAAAAATAAAGATAATTGATCTTTGTTTCTCTCCCACAATTAAGCATTCTACAATTAAAAAGCTGAATATGAAGAAAGTTTTCATATTACTGAATAATTATATTTTATAACATCGAAGGAATAAGTCAGCTACCTTAATTTTCCTTTAGGAAACTCTAAATTTTCCTTTAAGAAAACTTCATGAAAAGGGGGTGGGGTGGGAGGGATGGGGTGGCTGGGTGATGAACATTGGGGAGGGTATGTGCTATGGTGAGCGCTGTGAATTGTGCAAGACTGTTGAATCACAGACCTGTATCTCTGAGACAAATAGTACATTATATGTTAAAAAAAAAAAAAAGAAGAAGATAGTAGGAGAGGAAGAATGAAGGGGGGGAAATCGGAGGGGGAGACGAATCATGAGAGACGATGGACTCTGAAAAACAAATTGAGGGTTCTAGAGGGGAGGGGGGTGGGAGGATGGGTTAGCCTGGTGGTGGGTATTGAGGAGGGCACGTTCTGCATGGAGCACTGGGTGTTATGCACAAACAATGAATCATGGAACACTTCATCTAAAACTAATAATGTAATGTATGGGGATTAACATAACATAATAAAAATTTTTTTTAAAAAAAAAGAAAGAAAACTTCATGAAAAAATATCATATAAATCCCCAAATAATTCATTCTTGTCTATGAGAAAGCAAATTTTTCTCCTAATTCTAAAATAATTATATATACTTAAGAAGACTTCCAACCGGTTATAAATTATCTATATTTCCATTAACACAAACGCTGTTAATATTTTCTAAAGGGTAACATAAGCAGTCAGCATTGGTTTAATAAACATACAACCTCAAGAATCCCTAACAATAATTTTATAAAGGAAAGGAACCCGCTAGCAATCTTACAATGTGATCCTGGCCCAGGGAGGCCCAGGGGAGATCTCTGGGGGTGGCCCAGGGGGGCAGGAGCAGGTGCGGGATGGGGCAAAGTGCCGGGAGGGCTCCGTGTCTTGAGCCTGCTGGGCGCTGAGAGGGAGGATGAGCAGGCCATCAGCCTATACCTTCCACAGGAGAGTGAGTGCTGCATGGGGGCCTGGGGCCATATATGCAGGGGAGGCACAGAGATGGGCATCCAGAGGCGTGACTCAGCAGGTCCTGGGGCAACGGCGATGTGGGGGTCACCCACACAGACTTGAGGGACAGATGGAGCTGAGTCGCAGGAGAGGTTTGAAGGGAAGCTCAGTGACAACGCAAAGATCCCACAAATTATTCCTGCTGAAAAACTGCACGGATCATACAGTAGGTGGTTCATGGAGCAGAAAGCAGCCGCTTCATGGGGAGAGCTGCGGAGAAGCTCTGCGGACACCACAGACCAGGAGAGGCACGTCAGAAAGATCACGCAAGCCAAGGGAGAACATGCACAGCTGAAATCACAGGGCGTGGCGGTGAGGTGGGACGGGGGAAGGGACAGTACCCGTTTAAGGCACAGGTATTCATGTGACATAGTGGGCCACGTGCCCATTTCAGCTCAGAGGGAGGGGATGGGCAGGGGAGAAGGGCCAAGGCAAGCGCTGACGGGGCCGGCAGGAGCCCTGCCCGAGGGACAGACAGCTTTGCTGAGGGGCGCTCATGCCTGCGGCCTGTGTGAGGTTTGGCGTCCCATCCTCTGAAGCCTTGCCAGTTTCCAAGAGTCCCCACCCCCAGCTGATGGGGGCGTTTAAGTGGGGAAGGCAGCCGTAGCCCAAGCAAGCAGCAGGCCTGGGGAAGGGCCTTTCTCCAACAACCTCCATGGGGCATCTCCCCAGACAGAAGGAGGTGAGGACGCCCGGGTTGCGCATGACCACCCACTGGAGGGTCAGACCTCTCGCAAAGGGCCATGTTAAGCACGTGCGAGGCCAGCCCGGAAGGAATCCGGTGTGAAGGCCATCTCCACGTCCCAGCTTTGGCTGCTGGACCGGAAGTAGTCTGCAAACACAGTACTTCTTTCCAAGGAACTGCATTATCAAAAATGTGAAGACATTAAAAACACCAGGCTTGCAACAACCAGTAACCATTCAGTTCCTAATACCTGGCCCCAAACTCACACCAGTGGAAAGCAGGCTAGTAAGACGCAGCAGGCACATGATGCCACACCACAGCCTCGGGAGACGGGCCAGGAGGCTGCAGGGGTAATGCCACAGGGAGCCCTGGGCACTCTGCTGTCTGCTCGGCCACGGCGCCCGCGTCCTGCTCAGGAGCAGCTGGGACCCCATGGATACATCACACCTGAGCCAAATCCATCCTGGCCTCAGCACATGTTTCTTGGCCAAGCGGCTGACCTAAGAGTAAGCCAATCTTCTGGCTGAGATCCGGGGGCACCTGCCATGCGTGTTCCTCCTTCACACTTAAAAAGCTACCCAATAAGGCTACTAAGCTGAAAACTTGCCCACAGGTCTCCCGATGGGCACAAGGGACCGGGGATGAAACAGAACCCACAGTGATTCGCAAGACAGACCCTGCGCTCAGACTCCAGAAACACGAGCCCACTCAGACTCACGTGCCCCACAGTAAGAGCACAGATGCGCTGATGTGGGGGTGACGCCATGCGTCTGATGGGTGAGGGAAGTCTCGCAGCAATCTGCCCAGTTTATAAATAAACTCTGACAATCCCTGCCTGCACGTTCCTAAGGCAGGTCCCAGCCCCAAGGGCCTGGGATGCTCCCAGGGGCCCGCCGCCTGCCGGCTTCAGCACAGTCTCCCCCTTCATGTTGCTGTAAGAATATGGATGTGACGCCTGGAGCCAGAGCCGCTACCTGGAAACCAACTGAAAAGCAGGACAGCACGGCACACAGTCCTCAAGCCTGTGAGCCTCCTCCCTCCAGATGGCTCAGCTCCAGGCTGACACGAAACACCACCATCAGGTACTTAGTTATAGGAAGGAAGACGGCACGGCATCCCCTGCAGAGAGGACGCAAGGACAGACAGCCTCCGGAGAAAGACAAAACCCACCCTCACTGTGTGTACGACACACAGCTCACTGCTGGCACAGAGCAGACGAGTCTGAAATCACCCCGCACGGTCCCGCGTCCACACGTGCACAAGGAAATCCAGCACAGCACTGGTTAGAGCATGGGGCGCGTCGGAAGAAGCCGGGTCTCCGGCAACAACAGGATGGGTGAGGACGCTATGGCACCTACCCGTTGTAGAGAATTTCATAACAGCTGCTGCGAACAGTCTGAAGTCACACTCACAGGCACGGCTAAACCTCAGAAACAGAATCCTGATTATTATGAAAGGTGTGTTGCATTAGCAAATATAAACCATGGATGGGAAGCAAACACACCAATCTCAATACGAGGAAAGTTACAACAGCCAAGACTGGAAGCAGCCAGGTGTCCACGGACGGACGAACGGATAAAGAAGATGAGGTGTATATATATACGGTGGAATACTGATCGGCCATCAGAGCGGATGAGACCTCGCCATGTGCAGCAAGGATGGGCCTGGAGGGTATTATGCTAAGTGAAATAAGTCAGAGAAGAACAGATACCCTGTGACCTCACTTATATGTGGAACCTAAAAAACAAAAGAATAACAACAACAAAACAGAAACAGATTCATACATACAGAGAATAACCTGGTGGCTGGCAGGAGGGAGGGGCGGGGGGCAGTGGGGGGATGGGCAGAATAGGGGAAGGGGATTATGACATATAGGTCCTGGGGATGGGAGTGCAGCACAGGGAATACAGTGAACAGTACTGGGTACTCTGGAAGGTGACAGATGGTAGCTACACTTACCATGGTAAGGAAAAAAAAAAGCAGAGGAAAGAGGGGGTGGGAACTGGCCCAGGAAGGCAGGCCACTAATTACCCCATAATGTTTTATTTCTTCAAAAAATTTGAAAGCAAAACAAATGTTAATATTTGCACAGGGAGATGTGAACAGGTGTTCCGTCTGTATATTTAGCACGTGCGTGTGTGTATGAAACATTTCCTGTTTTAACTTCACTACAAACAGTAGGATCGTCCCACATAGTATCAATCAGATGCGTTGCTGAACCACGGTAAGAGTTCCACGTTCCGAAGCCCTGGGGCCTCTCGTCACACCAAGGCCCCCGCGTGCGGCACTGCAGGCGAGCTCTGAGGAGGGAGAAGCCTGTCCCTCGGCTCTCACCAGCAGCTTGCGGTGAGGTGATTCAATTTTGCACAACATGCGTAAATGAAAACCCTCTATTTACATACGACCCGGTAGGAAACACGGCTCCCCCGGACCATGGAGGGAAAGGAAGCGAAGAGCAGGCTACGCACCTTTGGATCTCATCCTTGCACGTGTCGACGTGGTACTTGAGGAGCTGGAGTTCGGGCCCGAAGACGACAATATAGAAGTGTCTATTACGTACTTGGAAAACACATCTCTGCCCTGGAACGTAAATCAGCAATCACGGCCAACGTAACAAAGGCAGACAAGACACACACGGAGACTCTACACGTGGACACTCATCCTTAGAACCGGTTCCCCATTTTGTTTCTTCTTCCCGACTGCTTCTGAAAGATGTCACACGATTGAAATGTTTCTGTAATGAGTATTTTGAATCCCAGCCATTTAAAAACTTTAAAATAAAACTGATCTTGGCAGTGAGCATATTAAGCAGTGAGGATTTTATTAAAGGTAAGTATTAACCATGGAACACAGTTCTGAGGCGTCAGCGACATGTGGGAGACGACAGTGTCAACGACCCTAAAGCAGACCCGTCCCCGTGAAGCTGCTCCCAAACGCCTTGTCCCGGGGTCCCCGGGCTGAGGACTTCCCTTCCTGGCTAGTCTCTTTTTTTTTTTAATATTTTATTGATTTATTTGAGAGAGAGAGAGAATGAGAGAGAGCACATGAGAGGGGGAGGGTCAGAGGGAGACGCAGGCTCCCCGCCGAGCAGGGAGCCCAGGAGCCTGGGATCACGACCCGCGCCCAACGCAGCCGCTCAACCGGCTGGGCCACCCAGGCGCCCCCTGGCTAGTCTTCCCAGGACCCAGGCCCCTTTCACAGTGACCCCCGCAGGCGGTAACCACAGCCTGGACCATCTGACCCGCGGGGGCGCGGCCCCGTTGCCACCTCCGTCTCCCGCCTCGGCTGCGACGTCATCCCCACCGCCCTCCGGCCTCTCCCGTCGTCTCCAAAGGGTCTCCCCTAAGCGCGTGGAAACGCTCCCACGTAAGGGAGTGTGCGTGCGCGTGCGCGCGTGTCCGCGTGCGCGCGACACCCGTGTGAGTGCGCAGGCGCACACGCGTGCCAAGACGCTGACGCACTGACCGCCGTGGGTGCGCGTAGCCCCTGCGGTTCAGCCGTTTCCCAGGCTCCGCGTGAGGGTGCAGGCCCGGGCCCCGCGAACGCCCGCCTCCGGGACTGCCGGCCCGCCGCCGGGGCCGGCGTGGGCCTCGCCGCGGGCCTCGCCGCACGCCGCGCGAGCTCCGCCCCACGGAGGGACCACAGCCGCAGCGTCCCGGCCGGCGCGGCTCCCGCACGCGGCGCGCGCTGCCCGTCGTGCCCCGACGGAACACAAGCACCGGGCCCCTGGACTTGCAGCCCGCAGGACCGGCCGCTCGGGAGCGGAGCGCCGGCCCGGGGATGCCTGTCGGGCTCAGTGCGGTCTGCGAAGGAGGGGCTTCCAAAACGAGTGTTCGCGACACGCAGCTCAGAGTTGCGTCTGTGCTTGGAAAGACACCGACTGTGGAAACACAAAACGCGGCAGTGTAAGAGGCAGGGGGGCGCCTGGGGGGCTCAGCCGTTGGGCGGCTGCCTTGGGCTCGGGTCACGGTCCCGGGGTGCTGGGACCGGGCCCCGCGTCGGGCTCCCCGCTCGGCGGGAGGCCTGCGTCTCCCTCTCCCGCTCCCCCTGCTTGTGTTCCCTCTCTCGCTGCCAATCTCTCTGTCAAATAAATAAATAAAATCTTTTTAAAAAAATTACAGATAGAGCTCAAGCCGCGCTGGGAAGCAGAGGAGCCCAAGGACAGGCAGAGCCAGGCCGCTGGGGAAATGAGAACCGTGGGCTTTCTGGAGTGGAGAGGGACAGAGAGGCCAGGCTGCGGTGCGAGCGCCCCCCGCACGGCACAGCTGGGGAGTCTGGACCGTGCCGTACCACACGGGGCACGGGGATGGGCCCAGGGACCCCAGAGGCACAGCAAAGCCGCCTTTCCCTGCGGGCCCCGCGTCTGGCCCGGATGGTGGAGAGGGGACCCGCAGACGCGGCAGCGCATCCGGGAACGTGCCAGCCTCCGGCTCAAGCACTCTGTGACCGAGCGTGCAGGGAAGCCAGTGCCCCCGTGAGGACATTCTTGCTGAGGCTGGACCACCGCAGAGGAGACAGTGAGGGGCTGACCCGCCGGAGAACCAACACGGAAGAGGTGGAGACGGCAGGAGGGATTGAACAGGCACCGCAACCCAGGACAACCAGAGCCGGATTTCCCAGGAAACAGCTCTGCTGCCCTCTGGTGTAGGTTTCTGGGGGTTTTACCAGAAGGACGGAGGCCCCAGCGCCAGGCTGCAGGCCTGCACGCACCATCGCTGCTTTGCTGAGAAGCAGCAAGGCCGGGGACACCAGGGATGGCACCTGTGACGCTTCACTGCAGGTCAGTGTGTCTGAGAACCCGCAACCACCCACTCCGTCCCAGGTGCTCTGGGCCCGGCCGCAGGCCCAGGGTGAGGGCGTGACAGGTAGGCGGCTCTGCCTGTTCTGGCCTGGCACCTGCAGATGCACCTGTATTCCCAGCTCAGTGGCTCCCTTCCTCGACATCGCATAGGGGAGCTCAGACCGCCACCGCCTCACCCGGCAGTGACAAGGCCAACAAGCCACGAGTCAGAGGGACACGCACAGTGAAGTCACCACCATTTAGCTGGGTGTAATTCTTCCCAATTAAGTGGTGATCCACTGCAGTGGGGACACCCTCCTCTGTCCTGCCAGCCCTCCCTGCTAACCAGTATTCTGAGCCTGGGCGCCCAGACAAGGTCAGCTTTGTTACCAAAGAAGGCCGAAGTGCTCTTATCGCAGAAACCCTAAACAGGCACCCCTCTGCTGACCCCCAAGCATCGCCGGGGCATCGATGAGCCCACCCAGTGCAGCAGCTGGTAGGGCAGGGACAGACCCCTCTGACTCCGAATGAGAACACTACACGACCTCCTCCTCCGAGCTCCAGCCTGCACACAAGCAGCAGTGACCGCAAGGCCTGGCGCGGGGACCCCAGTTCCAGCCGGCCGGTGTACCTAGCAGGGACCTCGGCTGGGCTCCTCCTTCCTCCTCTCAGCTCAGCTCCACGCTGCACACACTGCCTTCTCACTGAACCACACTCACGGCCTCGCACCTTGGATGGCAGGTTCCCCTGCGGCATGCACACTGTGGGGATAAACCTCAGGAACAGAACGAACAGGACACAAGACACATCTGAGTCCTCTCCTTCCCTGGGGCCAGGGCCTGGCCTGAGGTGTGTGACCCCCGACGCCACAGAGAAGGAACGCAGGATGGCAAGAGTGTGGCCGAGATCAAGCAGACTGAGAACTTCCAACCAGGAAGCAAGATGTTCTGAGCTCAAGTCCACCCTTTTTTCAGAATTGGTTTTTAAGCAACTCCATAATATTTAATAAAATCTTAACTAAATTTAATCTTGTGAAGGGGCTGGCCCCAGAATTCCACTCTTACACCCCTCAGCCCTGGGCACATCCTCCTGCAATGTGCTCAGATCCGTCCACCCGTGTCCTCAAGCATCTGCTCTGTGCCCAGCACGCGCTGAGGGACGGAAGCAAGGTCCCCACGATGCTTGTGCTGGACAACAAGGTGTGATGGGCGGCGTTCCACATTCGAAAGCACAAACATGAAGCCCTTATTGAATTCAGTGCAGTTGTGACCACTGGCTTTCAAGCTGGGATGCACAGCTGGCTGTGCTCTCCTGGGACCCAGTCCTGAGTTCTCTAGGAGGGGATTCTAACTTAGCATCTAATTTTAACCACAACAAAATACCCAGATTATACTGGCCTCTTTTGTCCTAGATTGTGATGAATATTAAAGCGCCCATTTTCCTGCTTTTTGTGTCAAGTGTGGAGAAAGCAATCGTATTTTCAAAGTTGAACCGTATGACTAGTAACCCAGCAGTACAAGGCGGAATGGTGTCCTAGAGCAGGTGGGGTGGGTAAGAATGACACTTTTCCCCAAAACACAAACAGGGCACTTTTTTAAAAGGCAAGTTTGAACATCTCCTGCATTATCTGAATTCAGCCACAAGCCCTATTCCTGCAATAAAACAGAGAAACATCCACATCCAACATAATTGCCATTTCTATCAATTGTTGAGTGATAGAAAGATACCCAGGCGGAATCCCAGGCACATGCAAGGTGCCTTAACAGGAGCCTTCAGAACAACAGTTTGAAGCCAGGAGGAGCCACGGAGCGTAGGGGATGATGTGGCTCTGGGCCGGGAAGCCGCCCTCCAAAAGGCCCCCCAATGCTGTCAGGAGGCCCGTTGTAGACTCTGGAGGTACCCGAGTCTGGAGGAACGCTGTGGAGCATGCTCCTGCCCCCCTCCACCCACCATGTCTGCGCCTCACCCCCTCCGCCAGGTGCCCCCTCCTCTACTTCACAGAAACACTTGGACCGGTAGCATTTCTGGGGGTTTTTTTGTGTTTTTGTTGTTGCTAAAATATCTACCAAGTGTGAGCCTTGCAGTGAGAGGCTCCAGGAGCCTGACCGAGAGTGGGGGTAGCTCAGAATCTGTCCGGAAGCTACAACAGCAAGACTTCCAACACCTCTGCCCTCACCTCAAATCTACTCACCCGAGAAACATCCTCACCTCGTTACGTTTATAAAAATGTCTGTGTACAAACCCTCCTAATTTTCCAAACGTGCTTTAGTCATGTCTGTAAGATCTGACTTTGCCCCTCCCCAGCAACTTCGTAGAAGCTTAGTTCCCTGACCATGGGGCACTGCGACAGAACCCCTGCAGCCTGGCCTTCCTGGTTACACCCCTTCTGCCCAGTTTAGTGGGGCCAATCTGGTTTGCTAAACCTCCATGCAAGCCTTAGTTCTACTCCAGTCTGATCTTAAAGAGAAGAGCAATTGATACCCAGGACCAAAAGGAGACCCACCCATAAATGTATAGTAACTAAAATTAACACACATCATACCTGAAAAAACAGCAGGTGTCCCAGTGAGATCAGCACGGAAGACCAGCGAGTGGTTGGCTAAGCCACAGGCAAGCCACCATCCATCCCCTGCTTAAACACGGTAAGAGAGAGCCCTGTAAGATCACAGCTCACAGGAGTCACACTTGCAACAGGTAAATATAGAATCTGTAGTTAACTTGACATTCGTTTTGTCAGGTTGTGAGGGAACCTAAAACAGCACTTGCTCAATGGCTAACCACCACACTTTGAGGGTCCACCAGGTGGCATCCCCCAGGATGTCCTTTAGAGAGGACCTGGGAGTTAGGAGCCACAGGGCTAGTCAGAGTCAGCATGGGGTTCTGAACCCAGAGAACCCTAAACCCCAGGGCACCCTGCCTCCCATCAACAGATTTTAAGACACATAGTATTCAGCTACACAAGAATATTTAAACCTATCCCTAACACAGGGCAGAACTAAGTTACAGACACCCCCCCAAGATTTTCCAACTCGCGGAGCTCCTACTTTATTTCTAATCATATCATACAATCACATGATCATAAATAAGCAAGACCATCTCACACCACAAAGGTACTTTACTGATGATATTATGTATCTTATTTCCCAAAATCACTCAAACATGCTTTGGCTAAACTTACATGAAAAACGAAGGGAACTTCGCATAGTTGGAAGTAATGAAACCTGCAGGAATGCCCTCAAAATGCTGAGGGGTGGCCTTCTAGCCACCGGACTGAGGGCAAACACATCTTCTCACCTCTAGGTATGTCTAGAAACCAGAAACAACGTGTGCTTCTGAACAAAGAGCTCAGATCGCAGAGCCACCTGGACGGGAGCTGCTCCCCACTTCCTGCAAACTCACTTAGGAAAAGTGCTGAAGGCCCAGAAAAGAGTCTGGCAGAGGCATTTCAACGCGCTTGAGAGAACATGGCCATCACCAGCCCAAGACGCGCTGGGCCTGCAGGAGAGGCTCCATCTGAGGAGGGATGGTGACCACAGAGGACACTGAGGTAATCTGCCCTGAGTAGTCTCCTCCACCGTCTGCGAACCAGCCCCCCACCCCCTCGCGGCTCCCTCCAACACTACAGAGGAGAGGGTCACACACACACAGCACAGATCTGGCCGAGCCTCCCAATTCCAAATCCAGGAGCTCCCGTCTACAGCAGCGGCCGGCGCGAACGGGAATGCCCTAATAATGCCAGTACGCTCAAGGGCAATGTGAGCTTTGATTTTAATCCAGACTCAAACAATGCCAGAAAACTTCACGCAACCAAGATTTTTAAAGCTCTATTTACAACAGAACAGTGGCAGTTGAGGGACCCTTGGAAACACAGCGAAGGGCTGCCCCGGGCGCGGCCTACCTGAGTACTGGACGCAGCTCGCAGCGGCCGGCCCGTGCGCGAGGACATGCTGCTTGTGGACTTTGGTTGGCGGAGAACTCTCCAAAGGGTATTCCTTACTGGAAGGAACATCAGAAAGATGAAAATCGAGAGAGTTCAAAGTGAGATGAGAAATAAAACAACGGACTAGAAATGGTGGATTCTCCCCTATTTACATGTGCAATTTCATTCTATCCAACTTAAATACATATAAATACACACAGAGCCATGAATTACTCTGTAAAATGCACTTCTGCTCCATTTTCAGTACAAACTGTCAAGGATTGCTCATGTTCACCATACACTGAAGTGACTCTGTGAGGACTTGGCGAGAGAAGACATCCTGCACTTCCCGGTTTCGCACTCTCTGTGGGCGGCCATCATACTAAGTTCTCTAGTAATCTATAGATGGCTTATATCTGCCGTGAGAATAACCACATCCCCAGGCTGTGAGCCAGACCATGGCGGCTTGCGGGAAAGGACCGATGGCCGGGACCCGCGCAGGGGCAGGCTGGGTGGAGTGGGTCCTCCCACTGAAGGCATCCATCTCTTGAGGCAAAATCTCCTCAGTGTTCACGTTCAGCATCTGGTTTGGCAGCCTCTGAGCGGCAGCAAGGCCACAGGCCTCCTCCCTGGTGCCCATGTGGCCCCCACAGCCCTCCCACCTCAGCGGGACCACCTGTCACGCAGCGCTGCTGCGCACTTCGGGGAACGTGGAAAGGCGCCAGGCACACAGCAAGGGCAGAAAAAGAAAGTAGCTGTGAAGACAGGCTGTTGTAAAAGCTGGAAGTTACTGGTGACAAGTTACACATTTATTCACAACTTTAGAGGCTGTACAAGCTGGAAAGACTGGCCTTGCAAGCCTGCCCCAGGCAGCACCATCCGTCCAGAGTGAAATCTGGTAGGTGTTTGGAGGAGCCCTTCCCTGAGGAACACTGGCCTGTGTCTGGGATGTTGTTTGGGGTCCTCCCCTCACTGAAACCCCTCAACAGAATGCCCCCCAGGCCAGAAACCCATCAAAGACCACCGGCTCTGTCTGGAGAGCTGGGTTCCTGTAGGAAAAAGTCACCAAGAAGATCAGAGTTGAGCATGGCTCTTGGTGCTGCATTCCGTCCCCAACCACTGGTCTGAGGATCACAGGGTCTGAGGGCCCCTGCTGGGGTCACGACCCTGCCATCCATGACCCGCTGATACAGGAGCAGCGGAGAAGGGCAGGAAGAGCATCAGGACATAGGAGAAACGTCACAAGACTGGGTAAAACCAGCATTCTCTGTGCTGTGGACGAGAGCAAGTGACATTTCAACACCACAGCCTGAAATCTCTGTCCAGATGAGGTCATCTCCAAGTGTGGGACGGGGAGGGTGCTGGAGGGCCCCCCACACACCTTCCCGTCCAGGAACACGGGGCCTGGGGACCGGCAGGACTGGCCACAGTCCCGCACACCATGTCCTGTGCAGCACCCACGGGACAAAAAGCACGTCCAAGTCCACGCGCTCAGCTCGGGCCTGCAGCCCTGTGACTGCTCACATTCTTCTGTCCAGTTATTACCCAACAAACTTATCAAGAATGATCCATCATCGACCACAACACTTTCTAAAACAGAATTTTAACAAAAATTAATATTCCTAAGTTGTTAAGGTGGTAAAGAGAGCAACCTGCCTGAAAAAGGGTTAATAAGGAAGAACTGAATGTGACCAAAAGGGCATGTATATACAAGTGATGCACGCACACTGAAGCACATGTGCCCATACGTACACACAGACTCACAAGCTCGCACACCCGTTTGGAACAAATTCACTTAGAGTATTCAAAGGGTCTCTCCAAATTACACATTTACTTCGGGCAAACTAGTAACGTACCACCTGTGACGGGCCCTACGTGGTAAAGAGCAGTCACCGCTGCTCCTGGTGTTGGTCTTTGGTGAGAACAGAGTTACGCTGTGGAAAGCAAACACGTTAGCCTCAAACTACAGTTCCAAGCTTCTTAAGAGACCTGTATTTGCAGCAAAATATACATATATATTTAAATATATTAATGCTTCAGTGCCCCATGCTGGAAATACACTGAACATTCAATTACTTCAACTGTAACAACTTCCCTCCCACTTACACATCTGCAGTGGCATTCTTGGGACAGTGTCTCCTTTTGGAGAATGAAAGCATAGGATCACAACAGAAATTGAACTGCATTTACAGACGTTATGTGTGAACCTACTCAGAAATAGAAGTGAAATCACTCGGAAGTAATGCTGAATCCTCCCTTTAATAAAATCAAATTATCGAATATTGGCAGTAGCTGAACAGTCACCTGGTGCTGGCCTGTTTTTCAGATGAAGAAACAAGACCCCAGAGATTCTGGGACACAGAGTGCCGAGCCCCAGGGATGCATGCTGGACAGCCACACTCCCACCCCACACCTGCATCCAAGCCTCTCGGAGCAAGCAACACACTCTGCATCAGGCCGTGCCCAGAGCCATCAGGACAAGGGGCAGGAGAGGGTGGCCCGGCCGTGTGGCACGGCCAGGGGCTCTGCATTTGCCGCAGGATCCACAAGACCCCTGGGTGCTGAGGAGGGGCTGGGGCCCAGATGAAGGAGGATGGGAGAAGAGGGCTCAGGTATACTGAACCCTACCTCCATGTCCCAACATGAGCAACCTATGAGCGCATTTATTCACTGTGATGTGGACGCATACCCAGACGACCTCACTTTGCTGTGGAAAACCAGGGGCTGGTCCTTAATGGTGCTCCGCATGGCTGCATAAAATGAGTGTCAAAAGTAGCAAATACTGAACATGACAAGAACAAAGTTCCTTGAAAACAGAAAAGTTCACACAAATGGAATGAGGTTATTACCTATAAACTTAAGAGGTCTCATACCTGATGCCAAACCAACCACTACCAGCAAAGAAGGTCACATCAAGGGCATTAAAAGCATAAGAAAACAACAAGACAACGTTTTTCTCATTCCTCAAATGATACTGAATTGCAGTATGTTCAATGCCACATATTTCAAATACTCTGGATGAACATGTCAGCTCAAGGTGTAAAAAAACAGGCCCCACACAAAGCCCAGTCTGTCTGAAATTCTGTCCACGGGATGCTAAAGACCAGCTATCAGGAACAATTTGCTCCATAAATCTGTGACAAATACATCTTTTCTACAAACAAGAATAGCAATGATCTTAACTCAAATTCCTCGTTTATACTTTTTTATCATAAGATAGAGTAATAAGAAAGATAAACCACTAAAACATAATTACATCAGCGCCTTTTAATGGCAATAAAACTTATTATCCTATTTTTAACCTAAGTCTTCCACAATACTGCAGACTGATAAAAATTCTGACATTGCATGAACTTACCACAAATATTTATAAATCTCAAAAATTCTCTCAGATGAAATAAAATTCTGCCAGAATTATTTACATTTACATGCACTTAATACTTGGTATCCAATAGAATATTCTGTACAATAGTATAAAATACCTTTAGAAAAATGGATAATTGTATAATATTGAGTTGTTTTTAAAATAGTTCTTTTTTTTTTTTTAAACAAAGAAATTTAGTTCAGTTTCTGACACCATTTCAAACCTGTAACCTGGACCATATTCCCATCAAAAACCAAGTGAAACTAATGAGCAAATCACTAAAATGACATGTATGTGACCAGGAACTGGGGACGCATCCCGGCTTACACAAGGCAGATCCCCCCTGGCGGGGGGGGGAGGCAGGCTCCTCAGGGGAGACCTGGAAATAAAACTGTACCCAGAGAGGACCCAGAAAACCTCTCTCCACCTCAATGTCAAGTGAAGGAGAAAAAAAATCTCCAAGAAAAATAAAGCCAACAGTACAGTATTTTCAGGATCAGGTAATAAGGTTGCAGGTGCATTAGTGTACTTGATTTTCAGAGGGTCTTAAAATTACTAGAATAAAGTTAATGAATATGTAAATGCATATTATTTAAATAAATGCCCTAAGCATCAAAGTAAAGCAATTCTTCATCACAAATATTTCTTATTTCTATATGCTTTTTGCAAGTAGAGGGATGTAAATTTTTAGATTATAGGATAGCTATAAATCAGTCATTTTCAGTAATTTTCCATACAAATGTTTTTTTAAACAAGACATAAAACCGTCATAAAAAAAATCAACACTTTGATATTTCACCACTCTCTGGATACAGAGAAATTATAATCTCTGTAATAACCTTACTATTTATTTCATTGTTCTTATCAAAGGTTTTGTTCTACACATCATTTAGCTGTGACTAAATGGTATATCATATACCCCATCTGAATAAGATGATCCATACTAGCGAAAAATGAAAAAAATCCATTTTTAAGGGTAAATCTAAATAAAACATATGCAAGAACAAAAGCTAAAGAAATAAATGAGTTTGGTAAAAAAAGTAGAAGAGAGACTCATCGGTCTCATTTCACAACAGATTTCTGCATGGAGGTGCGCTGTGAAATTATATTCCTGAAATGTAAAGTCGCCCACATGTGGCTGATGAAAATAGCTGGCCACACTTACAGGGAAAAGACAAATTACATCACTAGTCACGTAACGTACAGATTTCATCCCACAAGTAATTCTCCTTGAGTAAAAATATACTTAGAACTTCAGAATATTATTCCAACTGTTAGCAATGTAATTAATATTTGTTAGTCACAAGTTTTCCAAATAATTTTAATAGAAGCATATACATAACATGAAATTCTTTTTGGTATTAAGAAAATTATTCAAAAAGACTTTTTACATTATGCAACAATATGCAAGTACTTAATACCAATCAACTGTACACTTAAAAATGGTTTAAAATGTTAAATTTTACATTATATGTATGTTACCACAATAAAAAAAATATACACAAGAAACAAGAAATAAATGAACAAAACATGTTTTTAAAAAGAATATGAGAAACAGACTTTTACCATATCAATAAAGTATAAGATCATAGTATACACCTAGTAAAGCCTCTTCACTTTCAGTAACACACGGACATAGGAATGGACAATTCTTTGAGGAAGCTGCTATTTAAATAAGGACTGGTAGCTGACTTCCTGCTGAGCAATCCTCTCAGCTGGGTTTTCAGACTGAAGGGGAGAGACGGGGAGCAGAGAGAGACAGAGCAGGAAGGGTCAGAAGAGCAGGAGAGAGCCGCAGCTCAGAAACCCAGCAGGGGTGATCCAATCCCCAGGGGACCTGGCTGGCAGTGACCTGGGAGGGTGGCAGTCGGGGGTTCTGCACTATCTTTCCCAGGACAGTCAAGGATTTCAGAGGGTCTCATGGAGAAGGGAGGGGACAGATGGACACAGGGGCCCACCTGGGCAGGAGGAAATCTGTAGGAGAGGAGAGCCTGGAGGTCCTAGCAGGGGGGCACTCCATCCTACCCAATCCTTCCCTGTCCAGGAGCTGGGTCTCTCACCAGAGATGGAGATAAAAGCAGACTGACTGAGCACCTCTATTGTTTTTTAATTAGGTCAGTAGAGGCTTAACAAGACTGATTAGGACACTGAGTTGGTCACTGAAGGGAAAAAAAAATCATTATCAATGATTCTTACAATGGAAATATATGGAATGTAATGATGTCTATCATCTTAAAACAGAAGTTAATTTTAAAATCATTTCTTTGTAAAAAGTAACATGTGAATTTGTTTTCTGCTTATAATAAAAACAATAAGAAAAATTTTTGAGGCAATCGGGAATAATTTATATGGGCTGGCTAATACAAGAATTACCATTGGTTTTGATATAATGACGTCACAACTAGGTAAGCAAATGTCCACATGTTTTATAAATGCATGCTGAAGTACACAGGGGAAAAATAACATGATGTTTGCAATATGTTTGAAAATTATTCAGCAAAGAGAGGCAAGAAAAGATTGCTCCCATGATAAATGACTGGGCATCCCTGGGTACCACTGCTCTTCTGGCCATGAGAAACATCAGCATTTTTAAATATTTCTGAATTCCTCTGAATTCTACCCAATTCAGGAAAAGAAACATCTAGCACATTCCCTACCACAAACAGCATGTAAAACATACGCGAAAGGCAGCGAAATGAAGGAACACCGGAAGGGAGGAAACACTAAATTTTCATGCTGACAAACACGAATTCACAAAGTAAGAGAGTGGTGCCAACCAGCACGGGGCCGAAGGGCAGCACCAGCTTTGTACACTGATATTCCAGAGCACACTATACTAACCGGACTGTCTCTGCGGAGCCGGCTGCGTCCTGTTTTCCTCAGCAGGTCTGAAGTGCAGCGGAGAGGTGGAGAGAACAGGGGCGCTAATGTAGAGACACAAAGTGCACCAGGAGAGCAGACTCACATACCGGCCTCATAGCTAGGAAACGTACATTTTAAGGACAGTCCCAAGCGATTAGTAATTCACGTACATACGGGTGTGCAATGTTTGGAAACAAGCTTACTCTTATCCTTCTAAGAAATAATTTTTAATATTATTAATAAAAGTGCCATTTCATAATTCACATTCTATCCTGAAATACAATAGTTTTGCATTAAAATAAACTATGAATCATTTAGTTTTAAACAATATAGAAGCAATACCATGAGCAATCATCTTTCAAACAGAGTTAGTACAGTTGGGAGTTTACTGAACTTTACTTTTCTTTCTTAAGATCAAGAGGAACCGAAATTCCCCCGGCTGGTGAAGTTGCAGGTGTATACCCCACTGAGGAAGACTGTACCGAGGCAGCACGGACAGATCCCTTCCCGCGCCGTGGCCCCGCTGAGACCTCACCAGAGCAGCAACATGGATTTCCAACAAGGCGATCTTACGGCCACACAAGGACGTGAGCAAGCAGATGGCCTGCACGGACAGTCAACAGTGAACACACAGGACCCCACGGCAAGCGCAGCATCAGTAATGACATTAGCAGTTACGCTGTAGCTGCACGTGGCACCGTGCGCCCAGCAACATGCCGCCTGCCAACCATATGGCCCCCGGGGAGCTAAGTGGCACACAGCACAAGTACAGAGAGCTGCATTCTGCAGGACTCAGCTTCTCATCCCCGGCTTTGCTCATCACTGCACATGATCCGGCAACTTGAATGCTGAGGCTCCTGAAATCTTCGTTTCCAGCAAAGAGAAACAAACCAGCGCTGCTGACGGGATAAGTGGAGGGAACCACCCACTCACGGACACATCTCTGCACACAGGCCTGTGCTGGGGGCTGGCAGGTCTCGAGCAGCGAGGCCCTTACAAGAACCCTGCCCCCGGAGCGGCCCCGAGTCACAGAGAAGCAGGCGCCCACAGAGACCACAGACCCCGTGCACGGTGTAGCCTCAGGGGGAGCAGGGAGAACAGAGCTCCCGGGGCAGGTTCAGGTGAACCTTCAAGGGTGAGCAGGAGGAGAAACGGGAGCTCTGCTTTGGAGGGTTCAGGCAAAGTCCCGCAGGTGATGAAGAGGCACAGTGACTTCCCATGAGGATGGAGGCATGGGCTGGCCCAAGCTAAGAACTCAGACTCTGTCCCCAAAGCGCAGGGGCCTTAAAAGAGAAAGAGGGAGCTTGCATTTACAGGTGACCTTGGCTGCAGTGCACACAGGGAGGGTGGAGAAGGAAGCATTAATCATGCCTGCATTTCTGGCAGGGGCAGCTCCGTGCACGGTGGTCATGGAACCTGAGGACAGGAACCAGGGTTGGACAGGAGGGTGCCCCAGCTCAGTTCAAACAAGTTGAGGCTGACAAGCTGATGAGGCCGTCCAGTCACCCAGTCACGGTGTTAAGTCTCCAGTGGGAAATACTGACCGGGTGGACTTAAGAATCCTTGGTAGGAGCTTGGGACAGATGTGGGAGTGCTAAAGAGAACAAGTGTCCCTCGGGGCCCTGCACACACATGGAAGATGGGAGGACTGGGGACCAAGGGAAGGGAGACCCACCAAGAGGTAGGAGTGGACTCAAAGCGTGTCCTTGGGATCCCGCGCACAGAGGCTGCCCATGGCCCGTCTGCACATTCTGATGACTAGGCCTTCTACACCAAAAGGGTCACTCTCCCAGATGCCAGAGAAAAAGATTAATTGAAGTTACATGAAATTTATATCAAAGATGATCTGAACTTTGATCTTACCCTTGTAATGTAAAACGGCTTCCAGTTCAAAGTTTGCCAAGTTAAATATGAATAAGCCAGCTGAGCTTCCAATCCGCAAGCATGTGGTATTCTCAGAAGAAAGACTAATTTTAAAGGAAAAAGAGAAAACGCCCAGCTGGTCTCCCTCCTCAGGCTCCCATCCCACAGAGCGCCACGGAGCGGGCCCTCCTTAAGCTCCTGTAGGCAGCCGGCTCTTGGCATTTAGGATCTATAACTATCCTCGACTAGGCTGGTATTTTGGGTTTCCTGGACACCTGCTGTCTGGCGAAGACAAGTACTAAACAACCACAACCAGATCCCAACTCGACTGTGATCTGCAAGGTTTTCCTTTCTCCGAGGCCACAGGACTCTGCTCAGGTGGGCATCCCTGTGAGAGGCGCAGCACAGCACCTGCAGGTCCTTCCACGCAGTGTCTGGAAAGGAGGAAACCAGCTCAACAGGAAACAGACGAAAGTAGCAGAGCCCATGAAAGGCCAAACGCAGCTCTGCTTTCTCTTCTATTTTCTGATATACAAACTAGATAAACATTAATAAAGGGACCAATAAGCCCCTCTGGCTGTGCCAGACCTGAGACTCTGAGCAGCTCTCGGCGCCCTGTCTCCCACCTTCCTCTCGGTCCCCTGAGGCCTCTGACCACCCTGACTTCCTGGGCTCATTCTCAGGCCCTCGTGCTCCCACAGCCATCCCCAGGTCAGCCAAACAACTGCACCCCAGGGGAGGAAGCCTAGGCTGATCCTCAAGGAGCTCCAGCGCAGGTCATCTCAGATGTCTGTCCCGCGCGGCCTGCGTCGAGGGGCAGACCCAGCAGGGCACCTGGGCAGAGACCTGGCCCACAGCACAGCCGCTCCCCTTCCCATCCCCACCTTGTCCAGGGAGACCAGAGGCTCGTCCCTCGTTGTCCCTAGAGCTTTCTGTACTCAGTAGTAAAAGCCATCATAGTATATTTGAAATGTCTGATGTAGGGCACAGATGGGGGAGGTTTAGAATGAGTTATGATTACATCCCCCTTTACCTTATTACAGAGTCAAGATCTGCCTAGACTTTGGTGAGCAAAATTAAAAACAATTTCATTTCTTTTATCAAACAGACTTAAAAGTAATTGACCAAGTTTACCGAATATGCAATCCTAAAAACACTGAACAGTTATTATTACTTAAACAGACAAAAATACATTGGCTTTATTTTAATCATTCTTAAAAAATGAACCTAACTTAAGAGGCTTTCCTCAATGGTGTTGGACAAGTTCATCATACTCACCACCCGCACTCGGCAGGGAGAATGAGGGACAGATCACATGGCCGCAGCCCCAGGACAGGGAGGCTTGCTTCAACCTCCTCTCCTTTCTCCAAGCCAACTGTGCAGGGAAGCCAACCCTCTTCTAGGAACAGAATTACCGATAATCTGAGCTATGGGATTAAAATGGTCCGGAGAGTCAAAGGCAGACAGTTGGCAGCACGGGATATTGTAGGAAATACATGTGGGCTAGAATAGCTCGGATCAGATCATGAGTCAAGGAAAACAGCCAGGCTTACACGCGATGAAGAACAAGATTATAGGGACTCCTGGGTGGCTCAGTCGGTTAAGTGTCTGCCTTCGGCTCAGGTCATGATCCCGGGGTCCTGGGATGGAACCCCGCATCGGGCTCCCTGCTCAGCTGGGAGGCCTGCTTCTCCCTCTCCCACTCCCCCTGCTTGTGCCCCCACCCTTGCTGTGTCTCTCTCTGTTAAATAAATTTTTAAAAATTTAAAAAAAAAGAACAAGATTATAAATGCACAGTAGTCCCCATACATGAGGCCTGTCAGGAAGAAAGGTGGAGTTCCAAGCACACCTAGACTTTAACTCTGTTCCTAAAGCAGGATCAGGTTCACTTCCTAATTAACAGCACTTACACAAGAAATAATGAAAGCCAAGATTTAAAGCATTAGGAAGAAAACAGATACATTGGATAAAGGTAATTTCTGACCTTCTTTCAACAGAAATAGCTTAAAGCCATCTATGGAAAAAAAAAAAAGACACAAACTAAACCAAAAGGAAGAAGAACAGTGATGAGAAGCTTGAGGGCAGCAGGGAAAAGACACATCTGCTGTAACAGGAAACTTAAGGGATGCCACGTGCCCACAAGAGGTAAGAAGTAAACCACCCCCTTTCCAGCGGAGCATCCACTCCTTTTGTGATGCGGTGTAGATACCCGAGTGAGGCGGGGCCACGTGGAAGCTACTGTGGGCACACAGAGAGGACTCCAGCAGAGATGGGGGCCAGCCCAGGTAGGCTGGGGGCCTGGCACAGGACGACCATCAGGAGCGGGGAAGCGGCTGCCCTGGGCTGGGGGGGCGCATGCTCTCCTCATCAGCGGACCTCACCCCCTGCACACAGGATGAGCTTCACTGCCGCCCCACCCCACCCACCCTCCCTCACAAGAGCCCCCTGGTGCTGGTGCATGTCTGAGGTCAGATGCTAGACTTCTCCCAATAGGAACTGTCCCTGCCCTGCGCTCTCTTCAGTTCACCTAACACAGGACCCTGGCAGGCTGCTCAGGAGCCCTGTGGGCAGGGGCCGCATGCGCAGGGGCCCCAGGGGAGGGTCTGCGTGATGTTACCTGGCAGGCTGCACAGCCTGGACTCAACCCTCCTGAAGAAACTCTCTCTCTTCTTCTTTAGATCAACTCCTGTCACACAACGATAACGATGTCCTTCAACCAAACTGAAGACCCAAAGCTGGAAAGGCCACCAAGGCACAGACCGCGAGTCTGCCATCACAGGGCACAGGTGAACGCGAGGTACAAGCCCAAGGAGAAAGATGGGTGTGGTGCCCGCGACAAGCCCCGCAGCCTGAGAGCCTGCTTGGGCCCTTCCTCTGCCGGTCGGACCGCTCCCTTCCCCTTCCAGGCAACGCGTCGATTCAGATGGCTGACAGGTGCAGACGCACCCTCTGGCTTATAAACCACTGCCCCAGAGGGCGTGTGCTCTGGTCCCCAGTGGCCCACAGCGGGCTCTCTGAACCCAACACCACGAACACACAGCTGCAGACACACAGTAAGAGCAGCCACCTTCGTCGAAAAGAAAAATAAAATCTCTTCCAAAAACAGATCTGTGATACTGTGATTTATAACAATAAATACATGTCTTTGGACTTCCTGTTTCCAGCACAGAGCTCTTAAAACCCTAGGAACTTCCTAAGTGTTGAGAGTGACAAAGGTGTCTTTTGTTGTGTTAATGAGGTGACTTCTGGAAAGCCCCTAAGGGTGGGGGCAGGTTGCCAGGGGAACCAGTCACGTGATTAGAGGCTCTGAACTTTCAGTCCCACCCCCTGACCTCCGGGGAGGGGTGGGGGCTGGAGGTTGGGTTCACTCACCAATGGCCAATGGTTTCATTAATC
Organism: Mirounga leonina; assembly: GCF_011800145.1. NCBI lineage: Eukaryota > Metazoa > Chordata > Mammalia > Carnivora > Phocidae > Mirounga > Mirounga leonina. The sequence continues at coordinate 10,930,495 of NW_023270816.1, forward strand.
ATGCCTACATACTGAGGCCTCCATGAAAACCCAGCTCCCAGGTTGGTGAACACGTCCACCCTCCACACCGGGAGGGCGACCCTCCCAAACCTCGCCATATGTGCCTCTCCATCGGGTGCTCGTCTGTGTCCTTCATCACGTCCTTTAACAGACGCGTCAACTGGGGGCACCTGGGTGGCTCAGTCGGTGAGGCGTCCGACTCTTGGTTTCGACTCAGGTCGTGATCTCAGGGTCCTAGGCCAAGCCCCACACTGGGCTCCCAGCTCAGCACGTTCGGTGGGAGTCTGCTTGGGATTCTCACTCCCTCTGCCTCTGCCCCTCCCACTCGTGCTCGCTCTCTCATTCTCTCAAATAAATAAATAGATCTTCATAAAAACAGACTGGTAAACTGGTAAATAAGCGTTTCCCTGAGGTCTGCAGGTCGCTCCAGCAAATCCGTCAAACCCGAACGGGGGGTGTGGGTCCCTCCGGTCTGCAGCCGGGTTGCACAGAACCTGGGGGACTCGCAGACCCACTGCTGTGGTCGGCGTGTGAAGGGGACGCCGTCTCCTGGGCCTCGGCCCCTCGCCTGTGGGGGCTCCAGGCAGACAGCGTCAGAACTGGGTGCAACTGTAGGGCACCCAGCTGGCGTGCTGCAGGCTGCCCGGTGTGGGGGGGACACCGCACGCGTGGGGTGACCCGAAGGGCCAGAGGCGAGGTGTTCCGTGTGAAGGCAAAGGACACTCACACGGGAGCGAGAACTGCATTATTTCCTAACAGGGTGTCTTGCCCAAATTATCTCAACAGCAACTTTTTAAAAAAGAGAACAGTATCCATGCTTTGTGAATACACCTGAATTGCTCACCTAAAAAAAGTAAGTTTTGAAAAAAAATCAAGTTATCTTCAAATTTTTCAAACTGTATAAAGCGGGCTCTTCTGATGGCTGTAGGCGGGCGCGTGTGAGTGTGAGCCCCACCCCGATGCCCAGGCCCCAAAAGGAACGGCTCGACTGCTGGGGTCAACAGTTTCTCCCAGTCAGAAAGAATACAAGGGAGTGTTGGAGCAGAGACCTCTCTGCAGGCGTTCACATAGTCATGATGGTGTTTGGACCTGGAACTGAAGTCTGTGCTTCCCTCACCTGGCCGTTTGCGCATCCCGTCACCAGCTGCCGGCTCTCTGCATCGATGAGGAGACTCAGGAGAGGGGAGCTATAAACGGAATACACAAATATCTATCTGTAAATACTTAAACTGAAAAGTATCCGAGTTTTACTTACAATATTTTTTTTAGTCAAGTCTGAACTATCCTGAAATAATTTCTTCACCAGGAAATAGAAACCGTAAGTGCGTACTCATTCTGAGAACCCGCGTGCGCGGGAAGGTAGTGAAGCTGTCCCATGTGAACAGCCTGGGGCAGCCCCCCGTGGAGGTGGGAGCCTGACTAGCACAGTCCACGCGGCGCCACTGAGGACCAGCAGCTCCGTCACCCACACCGTAAAAAGCCCTACCACCCAGTAACCATGACACTTGCAACAGAAGTAACATGTTTATGGGATTAGTCAGGAAAACAGCAATTAAATGATGCCTACTGTTTAAATTATTGCCTAGGATGTCATTTAAAAGTTATTCTGAATCTAAACCGTCAAGAATTCAGAAGGAAAATTAAGATAAATGGACATTTAAAGACACTGCATGTCCTAAATAAACTATAAATGACATCAAAATCAAGTTAGTAATTGTTTTTTTTTTTTTTTTAAAGATTTTATTTATTTATTTGACGGAGAAAGACACAGCGAGAGAAGGAACACAAGCAGGGGGAGTGGGAGAGGGAGAAGCAGGCTTCCCACGGAGCAGGGTGCCTGATGTGGGGCTCGATCCCAGGACCCCGGGATCATGACCTGAGCCGAAGGCAGATGCTTAACGACTGAGCCACCCAGGCGCCCCAGTAATTGTTTTCTTAACAGTCAAATAATTCCACAAATTAATTTCAGGAAAATAATTCCAAGGTAATTCCAAGAAATGTGGTTTGTCCCTGAGGTGGACGAATGTCTTCAAGTTGACAAAACACCCTACTCAGCACATGGATGAGTGACGTCAGGAAGAATGCTGAATCTCTGAGACATGCAACCGTATCTGCTCCAGGTCACAAGCACCTGCACGTTCGCAAAGCTGTATTTCTGTGTGAGTCATCCCAAGAAAGGGGCTCCCTGTGCAGAAGGACGTGCACCAGGAGCATGGGAACACCGGCCAGGAGGGGTGTGGGGACCTACATGACCTGTTGTAGGGACTCACGGCCAGACACACAGTTTGAGCAGAGGGCTCAGGCGCTGAGAGCTCAGGGCCGTGCAGAACTTCCTGCCTAAGCACAGCCTCGGATCCACGGGGCAGATGCACCCTGCAGAGGCCTGGCTCCGCACCTGTTCCTGGGGACAGCGTGGGGGGCAGCACATTTCCTCCAGCCCACCAGTATGCTTTTCAGACTGCAAGCATATGCTTAATTATAAGTTAAAACCTTCAAGAAATGCACCTGTTAAGTGAATCCTTACAAGGTGATAGATGGGAGGGAGACCCTCAGACCCCCTTGAATGTGAGAACTCCAGCTTAAAAACACACACTGAGAGAATTTGACTCCACAAAGCCCACCGACAAAACAGACATACAAGTTTTTAAAGTTACCTGTTAACACTGACGAGTTGTAGATTAATGATCCCATATGATGATCCCAAACCTTTGGAAAGACACATGTTTCTTTAGAAGAGATATAAATTTTTTTCTGATCTACATTCCTGATGTAGCTTGAACTAATACTTCGACTCGGTTACAAATTAATTCGTGTGAATGGTTACCTAAAGGAGAAAATAATAAAATAGGTATATAAATAATAAAACTGTAGAAACACAATAAAAGATTTCAGAATCATATGGGGAAAAGCTAGTATTTCCAGAAGTAAGGATCTGTGGGTTTGGAAGACCCAAGCCAGGGCTGCAGACATCCCCGCAGCAATCGACACTGCCTGGGGGAGGTGCGTGGCCACAGTCACTGCCGTCTACTGCCAAGGGCAAGGGCCTGTTTCCGGACACGCTCCGGCGCTTTCCAAACTCAGCTCCCATCTCAAAATCCCCATGAGACGACGGGCACCCTCACTTCCATCCAGGCTCAGCTCATCTGTCTGCAGCAGCTGGAGGGGCTGGGGCTGGGCCCGAGCAAGGGAAGAAGCAGACATTTCCAGATGACCGAGGAAGTGTTCCAGTGTCTCTCCTCTCCCACCCTGCCAGTGGGTGTAAACCACCCATAACTCTTCTTCCAATAACGCTGCACAAGTCCTCACTTGGTCAATAGGATAAAAATCCTAATGCTAGCTGACTGGGAGCTGGATGGGAACGGAGCTGACATTTTAAATTAGTTTCTTCTTGGGGCGCCTGGGTGGCTCAGTCGGTTAGGCGTCTGCCTTCGGCTCAGGTCATGATCCCAGGGTCCTGGGATCGAGCCCCGCATCTGGCTCCCTGCTCAGCAGAGAAGCTGCTTCTTCCTTTCCCTCTGCCTGCCGTTCTGCCTACTTGTGCTCTCTCTCTCTCTCTCTGTCAAATAAATAAATTAAAAAAAAAAAAAAAATCTTAAAATAAATAAATAAATAAATAAATTAGTTTCTTCTTAAGCTCAATTTAGTTCTGATTGAATCCTCTGATATTGGAAAATGGCTCTTCTGCTCTGGGCCCCCAGGAAACACTGCGGAGTAAATTAATGTTCTAGCTCCCCAAGGCCCTGGATTTAAGGAGGAGAGTCCCGCAGCTGACCCAAGCCCACCTGGGAATGTTGGGACACGCCCAGCTGACACCTCTGGCCAAGTTCAGGACAGAAGTGTGGCAGAAATAAAATCACAGGTATGCGGTGACCGCAGACCAGAAAGGCCTGCTCAACTGTGTCCACAGTCCTCTGAAAAGCACCTAACGCACCCCAGTGTCCACGCCCTTCCCTTAAAGCTTCTGTCTTCAGACACTGAGATGATGAGATGTGTCTGCCACGGACAGAACTCAGCTGCAGTCACGGCCCCGGTGACCCTCCAGCTCAGCTAGTGTAGACTGCCTCTGGGAAAATTTGTGAAGGAAGATCAATAACTGAATGTTCTGGTAACTCTTGTTATTAAGAAGCTATATACATCTCACAGAAAACAGTTTCTGTTGAGCTCTACTTTATGTAACTCCCTTTTCCACATGTGAAACTACCTGTATCTAAACCTAGAAGTTAAAATTCAGATGGCTGAGCTGGGAGGGGGCATCAGCTGCCCAGGGCCACGTGCACGGCAGTTTTAGAAACAGAGCGACGTGATGCGGGTCCTGAGCAGCTCCACACAGCAGGCAGGCCGATCTTCCCGCCCACACCCTGTGTGCAGCCCTGAGGCCACTCTTTGCTGCGGGACTGCCCAGAACATCTCTGCAGGGGTGGGCAGAGCATCCTAAGATCAAACAGGACAGTGTGTTCCTACTACTAATGAGCTATCCTTCCTCCAAAACCCTTGAAACCTACCCTAGCCAGGAAGCCCCAGAAGACAGTGTCGTGAGCCAGAATCACACAGCACAGATTCAGTGACCAGTCACCCCAGCAGATGTCCCTGTGGGACTCCAGGCAACTGGGATCAGGCCTGCTCTTCAACCCTGCGGCCTCCAGTCAGACAAGATAAATAGCCCCTCATACACATGCAGGAAATATACACGTATCTGTATCGACACAGCAACTTAACTAAGGAGTGAGCGCTTAACCCTGGAAGACTTCCAATAATGTAACCTGAAACCCTCGACAAGCTAGCTTATGTCTCTTATCACCAGAAGATTAAAAATAAAAGGTGGGGTCATAACGTGCACAAGAACAGGGATACTCTCCAGGTTGGATGTTAGGAAATGCACGTTTCTACTCCCTCCAATGTCTAATATGAGATACTCCTTGTCTATTAATAGCATTGTATCCTGGAAAACCCCTTGTTTCCTTTCGGCATTTATGGCCATGTGTTACATTAGTTTAAGTGTTCTGTATTCATTTAAAGTCTTAAGTTCATCAACTGGTCACTTCCTAGTGTTCTGTGGAAAGCACTACACTTCACCAACATGCTGGCAGCTCACGTGCGTCCAGCTACTTTCCCCCGGTAAATCTCACAAGCCTGCTAAGAAGTGTGCGAAGAGTAACGGGCCAGCCATACAGGGTCTGGAACAAACACCTGCCACCTCATTTCCTGTCTGCATGGCTGAGGCCTGACTCGGGTCCGCAATCTTCTCTTTCCAGGACATCTCATCTTCCTTCTGATGCTGATGGTGCTTGGTGTCCTCCTGGCTCATCTGTGTTCCTTCTCCCAGCATGAGGCTGGTGAGCTTTGCTACATGTGGTGGGTTCCTTCATGGAATCACTGAATCCCAGGACATTTCCCATCATCTGTGACTTCACTTACAACGTTAGCATTTTGTTATGTGTGAGCCTCAGTTGCATAATTTGGCCAAAAACTGCATGAACACAGAAATGTACGCTCTGCCCCAAACTGCCTAGCGCACAGTAAGCCCACCATCAATTAATCCTCGATTAAGATTTTATGCCTAACACTCTCCCTAACCCAGATTTTTCCTAAGTAGATATAGCAGAAAATTCCTCATAGGCAAATAGCTTTGTTAACTGCATTCACTTGGCAAACATAAGCCAAGGCCAGGCCTTGTATGATCTGTCTCCAAAATAAGTCTCAAGCAGAACATGAATTCTGAGCAAACAGGAGGCCTCCCTCACACCCCCAGCCCCACTCCTGCTCTCTCATGCCTGGCTGAGCCTAACGGGCTCCCGTTTCCTAGTCAGATGTGAGATTTAGAAGTCGCAGAGCCTGGAAGAGGAGACGCATATACTCAGACCAACTCCAGTTAAGACATAAGTGAGAAAAGTACAGTTCTTGACAGAAAGCAAGCTTAGAAAAAAGAGATAAACAAAAGCACTGTGCTGGGAGGGCTTGGAGAGATCACCAAAGGAGGAGAAATCAGAGAAATAAATGTTGACTGAACACGCTTGCTTAGCATCCTGATAGTCTGACTTCATGGACTGGTGTCATGATTGATATAGAACAGCACTATCTGATTCAGGCGGCTTTCCAAGTGCAAGATAAAGATATGTCTTCCTTCATTGCCCAGTTAAAAGTATTGCTGACTTTTGGGCAGGCACTGAACCTTACCTCAGTATCCAGCATAAATATTTTCTTTCCAGCACACACTGCAGCTGTGCGGTCATCTGGGCTCAACCTCAAACACAGCACCTTTCCCAGGAGGGTGCCCACGACAACCCCTTGAGGAGTCAGCCCTAGACGGAGTTTCAGAGTTAGTGTCAGGTTTTCAACAGGAGTCAACAACCTTAGCATAACTGCAACAAGCCACAGGGAGGCACTGATAATGTAGCTCTCTCCTCTAAAATCACATGCAGAACAACAACGAGCTTGGATGTGACTTTGGCCCCTTGAGAGTATTAAAAACATCAAGTATAAACGGTTCTTCTGGAAGTATGTGGAACGCAGGGATCATGCATCAGAAAATGACTCAGTGTCGTCACAGATAATGGGTCTCTGGGAAGGCTGCCTGTGCATACACGTGGGGGTCATACAGAATCGCCCACGGTCCCGATCCTTCCTCCTCCGTGACCAGGCCAGTGAGCTGCTCGGGCTCATGTCAGACAGGCAGAAGGCACAGGGTGCCCATCTGAGCCTCTGGGGCCTCTCTACCCCTAGGAGGATGTCTCCCGGCAGGCCTGCACGTCCAAGGTGACAACACGAGCCAATCCGCAGCCTTAAGCAGGGTCCCTCAACCAACCCACCACCATGCAGCAGGACTCAGTGCCATTGTGGTTGGGCCCTGTCCAGCAAGGCCGTGTCACCAGCGAGACCTCGAACTACAGAAGGGGAGATGTGCACTTATCACTGGAGTTCTATCTTGGCTAAAATCCCATGGTCTCCTTGCATGAATATTCACCAAGCACCTGTGTTACCCCAGGCATCTCCCTGGGCACCCGGGACAGATCAGTGAACAAAGAGACAAAGTCCCGCCTTTGTGGAAAGCTTACTTGGGGTAGGGGGTAGGGGCATTTAGACACCGATAAACAGAATAAGTAAACAAGTTATGTACAACGCTAGAAGGAAGTGAACAACGAAAGAAAAAGCAAAGCACAAAAAGGGACCGGGGTCCAGGGTGGTGGTCAGAAGGGCCCACAGCAATGGAGACACTTAAGTAGACCCTGAAAGATGTGGCAGAATCCACTGTGATCCTGAGATGGAGCAGCAGATGCAAAGGCCCGGGGGCAGGACTAGGCCTGGGCTGTTCCTTGAGACTGGGGCTTTGGCTGGGGGTCCCATAGCTTTGTCAGTCCCTAGTCTGCATGAGGTAGGAAGGCACTGGAGGGTTTTGGGCAGAAGGGTAGCATACTCAGACTCCAATTTTCCAGGGACCCCTGGCTGTTGAGTTGAGAGCAGAGCACTGGGCAAGGTGAGCAGGAGGAGCCAATGCAATTACCCTGCTGAGTGATCCCAGCGGCCTGGACTGCAGGGCAACAGTGAAGACAGCTGTGAGGAGCGTCCAGAGTTTGGTTCCATTTTGCAGGGAAAGCAGACGGAACCTGGGGTCGGTTGGATGTGGAGGTGTGGAGGGAGGCTGAAGCACAGTGCTATGGTTTCTGACCTGAGCTGCTGTGGGGAGGTGGAAGGCAGGTGGGGGAAACACGACCAGGACAGGTAAACCTGAAGTGCTATCAGACATGCGCGTGGAGACATCCAGGTGCAGTTCACACGTGAGACCACAGTCGGGAGGGAGGACTCAGTGAGACCAGACGTGGCAGCTGTCGGAGCCTGGGGTCATCACCAAAGGAGTGGTTTTTGAGGGGAAAGAAAACAAGCCCATATCCCAGTGTGAAAGGTGGGAGAATGACATGGAGCCAGCAAAGGAGACTGGGGACAAGTGAGGAACGACAGCCCCGGGTCACAGTCCATTTTCCAGTCCAAGTGCAAACACAATCATATTGGACACGAAGGCGCCACAATCCAGCACACCTGCCCACCTAGGGCATGGAAACCAAGCCGGGCGGTGCTACGTCCGGCCCAGGCCCCTGCGGCTCCCCTGGAGCCTTCTGCAGTCCCACTGCTGGAGCTCTGGGGAACAGAACGCTGAGCCCCACAGGGGCGCCAGACTGTGCCTCGGGGCCAGCTTCAACCCGCCCATGGACTAGACCACATGCGTCCAAGTGCACACGAGTCCTCTCTACCCCATCCTCATAGGGGCAGAGAGGCCCCTGAGGCTCAGAAGGTTGCAGCCCCTTCCCACAGGGAAGGCTGCTTATTTACAAAGACCTTCGCGGGGAGCAGGAAACGAACACGTGGTTTACTGTGCATACGGACATGTGTGTGCCTGTGTCCGTGTGCACGCACGCGCGGAGTGTATGTGGGCAGTGTGCGCGCTATATACACACGAGGGCATACACCACACGCGTGCGCTGCTAGACGCATACGTGTGTGCTGTGCACGCGTGTCCACGTGTGTGTGCGTGTGCTGTCCTGACACTGAGTGAGGTGTAAACTCTTCCATGTGCTGCTGCCTAAGATCCCTTCACACCAGTTTTCCGGAGCAATCCTACGAATGCTCAGCGTGGCCAATTACAAAGAGCTCACACTCCTCAATGTGGCCCTCGCCTCGCTTCCCACCTTCATCTGATGAAACTCTCCAACATCACCATGCTCCCACCCTGGGGACTCCTCCTCAGCTCGGCCGCCAGGCTGAGTTCTTGAGGCAGACGGCCCGCGCACACACCCAGCACAGGGCCACTGTCCAGCACCAGCCCTTCCACCCAGCTCCTCCTCATCCTCCAGCTCAAAAGTCACCTCTGACAGCAGAGCTGTCAGCATGGGACTGCGTCCTGCCCACAGCCTCCATCGACCCCTCGCCTGCCCTCTCCACTGTGCTCCCCACAACTCATAACCACTCACTTGCCTGTCCGATGCATGTTTGCCTCCCCTCACCGTCTGTAAGGAAAGAATATTTCCACTTGCCTACATGTTTCCAGAGTTCCACAAAAATCACAGGTTTCATCAAAATGACAAAACACATAATATTAAAACTAATGAGCCTATCATGTCAGCTTCACACACAGCAAAGGTCAGTAGATCTGAATATAAGGTATCCTTCCCCCAAAGAACATCCAGCTTGGACATCTATCTGGTTTCAAGGTTAAAGGAGTGAAAAATTCTCCCAAGTCCCCTTATGTAACCAAGTCTATTTAAGGGTGAGTTATTCCCTTTGTACATTTTCTTAAATATATTTTAACTGTTCATTTACCTTGAAGTGCTTTCTGTCTGCATTCATCTAGAGTCCACATTATAACATAATCTCGTGATGCAGAACAGATGAGAAGTGGACTCGCTGCATTTCCAAATGCCACAGCAGTAATTGGCTCATGGTGTCCTCTTAGGGTCAGAGGCTGAAGAGTTAATAGAAACAAAACTATCATGAACTACAGATAATATTTAAAGAATAAAAAAGCATAACAGCATAATCTCAAACCCAAGAAATCAAATGGACTGAAATTTTTCAAATATATTTATTTCATATATCCATTTATAATTCATTTATTAAAATTCCTGTTAATGTACTACTCAGTTATTCTCTCAAGTGAACCATTTCATGGTTACCCAACATTAAGAATCACACTAGTAAAATGATGCAGGTCACCTCACTCTTCCACTTACTCATTTGTTATTAATTAAGCAAATATGTATTGCGTCCTGCTACGTGCCAGAAGAATAATGGCTGTGCTGGACATTGAAGGGTAAGGCAATGACAAGGAATCCCCAAGAGGAGGGGCGATTCGGGTCGTTGGGAGACAAGGCACATGTCAGAGGCTGCTGGTGCAAGCAAGGAACACAGTGAAGTTACAGGAAGGCTGAGCGCTGTGTATGGAGTTCTGATAGTGCGCTAGGAAACGGGAAGCCATCCGAAAAGGTACAAGCAGAAGAATCTATGACCAAACTCGTTTTCAGACTTGTAACACTGCTGCAAGTACAGAAGAGGGACCACAATGGGGACACAGAGGGACCAAACATCCCAAAGCAAGTACAGTAAAGACCTGAATGAGGGCGGCACAGATGGAGATGGGAGGAGACAGAGAACCAAAGACTCTGTGACCAGTGGGCATTGAGAGATGGGGGAAGGGACAGAAGCAAAGATAATCAGTGTTCCAGGTTGAAACCCTAGGTGAATGGTGGCATAAGAAAGGGGGAATGGAATCAGGAAAGAACATAGTTTGTCTGGGCTGTGTTGAGTGAGGTACTTTTGAGCTGACAGTCAGCAGACAGTAGGCACTTTGACAGAAGAGCCATCACTCAAACACGAGAATGACGAGAGCTCTGTCTCTGGTCATGGCGGCCAGTTCATCTGTACCAAGCTCCTGATGAGAACGACAAGAAAGCGGGGAAAAATTTGCCAAGAACATACAGACACACTTTTAAGGCATCAGAAAGCAATGAAAGCAACAAAGAATTAAGAACGGAGAAGAAGGAAACCGAGAAGGAACCCAACATGGGAGGCCATTCACCCATGAAGACTCCTGTTGAATGGCAGCTTTCTGACAATTCCAGTAAAGGCAGTTGAAACCTGAGATACTTACGGGACTAGGAGCACAAAAATGGTGTAATTAAATGCATCATTTTCAGGCACAAACAGAACTACCTTATTGGGAAAAGGGCAAAGAATTCCACTGCCTGACAAAGTACTTCTGAGAATAGAGCCAGTGGACTTAAGGTTGAGGATTCCATGCATTTTTTTTTCCTTTAAAACACTACAGATGAATTTTAATAAATTTCTGCTTTAAAAAAGACATACCACCTACTAAGGTGGGAGGGAAGGGCATGTTACCAAATGCCCAGGCCTAGAGTAGTGACCCAAAGGGCCAGGCCCAAGGAGGGAAGACGAACAGGCAGCAGAAGAGTGCTCACAAGCCCACCTTTGAGTTCTCATAATCCCCGATTGGATTAGAGTGACCTGGGATTGCCAGTGCCCTCAGCCAGCCAGCTATCAGAAGCAAGCATAAATTCTCTCTGCAAGAAGTTAAGATCATCCAGAGCCCCAAACTAGTTCTGCATTTTTTCACACATAATGTCCGGCAGTCAATCATTCAAGGAGTCAAGACCATTCAGTCAAAAACAAGGGAAATCTATAACCATGGAAAACACCCACCCACAGATCATCCAGATGGCCTTGAAACCAAACCAGAACTGATCCAGATTGCTGAATTACTAGATAAGGACATTAAAACAGTCATTATAATTCTATTCCATATGTTCAAAAAGTTAAATAGGGGTATAAAAAAATCAATAATTAATAACCTTCCAAAACAGAAAGCACCAGGCCATGATGGATCCACTGCTCAATATTTAAGGAAGAGATTTTACTAATTCTCTAAAATCTCTTTCAGAAGACTGAAGAAAGATAACAGAGGGAAACACTACTTTCAGAAGAAGCAGAGGAAATATTTCCTTACTCATTCTATAAGACCAGGATTACCCTAATATCAAAACCAGACAAAGACATCACAAAAAAAGAAAATTAAAAACAAGTATCCTTCATGAACATAGATGCAAAACTCAACAAAATATTCAAAATATCAGCAAATCAAACCATACAATGTATTAAAAAAGTATACATCATGACCAAGTAGAATTTGGAGATTTATTCCAAGTATGCAAGGCTGGTTGAACATTTGAAACTCAGTTAATCCATCACATCAATAGGTTAAAAAAGAAAAATCACATGAAAATATCAAAAAGTGTTGGGGTGCCTGGGTGGCTCAGTGAAGCATCCAACTCGATTTTGGTTCGGGTCATGGTCTCAGAATCATGAGATTGAGTCCTATGTCAGGCTCCATGCTGGGCCTGGAGCCTGCTTTAAGATTCTCTCTCTCCCTCCCTCTCCCTCTGCTCCCACCCCCCACTCACATGTGCTTGCATTCTAATAAACAAATAAACAAATAAATAGCAATAGTAGCTGCTTCACAGTACAGTTCATTTACAAAAAAAAAAAAAAGTAGAAGAAAGCATTTGACAAAATCCAATAGCAATTCATGATAAAAACTATCAGTATACTAGGAATGAGGGGAACTTCCTCAACCTAATAAAGAGTATCTACAAAATACCAAAAGCTAATGTATGAAGTGGTAAGAAACTACAAGCTTTCCCAACAAGATTAGAAACAAGATGAGGATGAGGACGTCCCCTCTCACCACTCTTGTCAACATTACACTGGGAGTCTTAGCTAATATGATAACACAATAAAAGGAAAAGAAGGTATAGTGACTGAGAAAATAGAAATAAAACTGTCTTTGTTCATGGGTGACATGATCATCTAAAAATCAGTAAGTGGATTTTGAAATTAAAAACACATTACCATTGACATTAGCACTCAAACAAGTGAAATGCTTAGGTACGTATCTAACAAAATTGTATAAGATCTCTGGGGTGCCTGGGTGGCTCAGTCGGTTAAGTGCCTGACTCAATTTTGGCTCAGATTATGGTCATGAGATCAAGCCCTGTGTTGGGCTCCATGCTGGGCATGGAATCTCCTTAAGATCCTCTCTCTCCCTCTCCCTCTGCACCCCCCACTCACACATGCTCACTTTCTCTCTGAAAAAAAAATTATGTAAGATCTCTATGAGGAAAAATAAAAGTGTTGAAAGAAATAAAAGTAAATGAATGGAGAGATATCCCATGTTCATGGATAGAAAGACTCAATATTGTCAAGATGTCAGTTCTTCCCAACTTGGTCTATAGATTTAATCCAATCCCAATCAAAATCAACAAACTAATTTTAAAATGTATACAGAGGCAAAAGACCCAGAATGGCTACACAATACTAAAGAACAACAACAAAGTTGGAAGACTGACACTACCTGCCTCCAAGACTTATTATGAAGCTACATTAATCAAGATTGTACAGTAATGGCAAAAGAAAGGACAAACAGATCAATGGGAGAAAAGACAGAGCCCAAAACAGTCAAATGAACTTTCACTAAGGAACAAAGGTGATACAATGGAGAAAACTATAAACCCCTTAAAAATAACATGGGAGAAAATCTAGATGACTTAAGTTTGGTGATGACTTTTCAGATAAGACACCAAAGGCATGATCCATGAAAGTAAGAATTGATAGCCTGGATTTCCATTAAAATTAAAAATTTCTGTTCCATCAAAGACACCGTCAAGAGAATGAGGAGACAAATCACAGATTGGGAGAAAGTATTTGCATAAAACATATCTGATAGAGGACTATTTCCAAAAATAAACAAAGAACTCTTAAAGGGCAGCAATAAGAAAATAACCAAGTTAAAAAAGGAGCCAGAGGGCACCTGGGTGGCTCAGTCGTTAAGCATCTGCCTTCGGCTCAGGTCATGATCCCAGGGTCCTGGGATCAAGCCCCGCATCGGGCTCCCTGCTCGGCGGGAAGCCTGCTTCTCCCTCTCTCACTCCCCCTGCTTGTGTTCCCTCTCTCGCTGTGCCTCTCTCTGTCAAATAAATAAATAAAATCTTAAAAAAAAAAAAAAAAAAAAAAAAAGGAGCCAGAGACCATCACAGACACCTCACTACAGAAGACATAAGATGACAGGTGAGCAAACTCCACATCATCAGTCATCAAGGAAATACAGATGAAGACAACAATGATACCACTGCACACCCACTAGAGTGACAAAATCCAGAACACTGACAAGTCCAAATGCCGATATGGATGTGGAGCAGCAGGAATTCTCATTCACGGCTGGTGGGAATACAAAATGGTGCAGACAGTTTGGCAGTTTCTTACAAAAATAAATATTCTTTCAACATATGATCCAGCAATCATGCTCCTCAGTATTTACCCAAAGGAGCTGAAAATGTATGTCCACTCAAAAACCTGCACATGAATGTTTATAGCAGTTTTACTCATAATTGCCAAAACTTGGAAGCAGTAGGTAAATAGATAAACTTGCTGCATCCAGACAATGGGATATTGTTCAGTGTTAAAAAGAAATGAGCCATCAAACCATGAAAAGACATAGAGGAAACTTCCATGCATATCACTAAGTGATCCCACCTACATGTGATCCTACCTGTGTGGGATCCCACCTACATGACCCTGTGGAAAAGGCAGAGCTGTGGGGACAGTGAAAAGTCAGCTGTTGCCAGGGTTGGGGTTGGGGGAGGGGGGGTTAAGGGGGCAGAGCACAGGATTTTAGGGCAGTGAAAATTCTCGGACTGATATGGTAATAGTGGACACCTGTCATTCTACATTTGTCTAAACCCACAGAATGCACACCAGGAGTGACCCTGAAGGACCTATGAAGTCTGGGCAACGATGACGTGTCAGCGCAGCTTCGTCAGCTGCAACAAATGCACGACTGTGGTACAGCGTGTTGGGTGGGGGAGGCTGTGTGTCGCAGGAGCACAGGGGGCATACAGGAAATCTCATACCATCCTCTCAATTTTGCTGCGAACCTAAAACTGCTTTTACAGAATTAATGAAGTTTTGGGGCCCCTGGGTGGCTCAGTCAGTGAAGCGTCTGCCTTCAGTTCAGGGTCCTGGGATCAAGTCCCACATTGGGCTCACTGCTCGGGGGGAGCCTGCTTCTCCCTCTGCCTCTGCCCCTCCCCACTCGATTCATGTTGTCTCTTGCTCATTCTGCTCTCTCTCCAAATAAATAAATAAGTAATCTTTAAAAAATAAAAATAAAAGAATAATAAAGTCTTAAAATTTTAAAAAAAGGTAAAAAGTAGCCCCTAAAAAGAAAAATGTAGCCAAAATTTCAGAGCAAGAAATATTACCAAGGATAAAGAAATGTTACTTTGTACATTCACAGAGTCAATTCACCAACAGAACATAAAGATACCAAACATTTATGTGCTTAATAATGGAGTTTCAAAATATATGGAGCAAAACTGATAGAGGAGAAACAGGCAAATTCACATGCAGAGTCACAGATTCCAATATGCGTCTCTTGATAACTGACAGACATGGGGCCATGAATGGAAGATGTGAAGAACACTATCAAGCAATGTGACCTAACTGACATTTATAAAACAAAGATCTGCAAATACTCATAGCATTTTATCCACAGTAGTCAAAAGTGAAAATAACCTGAATGTTCACCAACAGGAAAATGGATACACAAATTATAGTACATTCACACAATGGGATACTACTCAATGTTGAAAAAGAATACACCATTGATACATGAACAATGCAGATAACTTCTAAAATGAGTATTCGGAGTGAAAGAAGCCAAACAGACACAAAGAATAAGCACTGTCTGATTCCATTGGCATCAAACTCCAGAAAATGCAAACTAACGAAAGCTCTTCTTTAGAATACATAAAGAACTCCTGGGCGCCTGGGTGGCTCAGTTGGTTAAGCGACTGCCTTCGGCTCAGGTCATGATCCTGGAGTCCCGGGATCGAGTCCCGCATCGGGCTCCCTGCTCGGCAGGGAGTCTGCTTCTCCCTCTCTCACTCCCCCCTCTTGTGCTCTCTCGCTCTCTCTCTCAAATAAATAAAATCTTAAAAAAAAAAAATAGAATACATAAAGAACTCCTTCACATCCATAGGAAAGAGACAGATAATCTGTCAGAAAAAACAGCACAGCATTGAACACATATCACAAAAGAGAAGGTCCAAATGGCCAATACATTTGTAAACAGGGGTTAAACCTCACTAATCAGCAGAGAATTGCACATCACAAACAAGCACCCCTACACACACCAGAAGGCCTCAGACTAAAAGAACCAAGTACAGGTGAGGATGCAGATCAAGTGGAACTCTTACACGGCCTTTGAAGAAGTACAGACCACTACAACCACTCTGCAAGTCTTCTTGGCCTTATCTACCAACCTGAATATACACACTCCCTACGGCTCAGCAGTTGTACACACATGTGTACCAAAAACATACCAAGGAATGCCTGTAGCAGTCAAAATATGGAAACAGAACAAATCTCCCCAA
This sequence comes from Mirounga leonina, assembly GCF_011800145.1. Classification (NCBI taxonomy): domain Eukaryota; kingdom Metazoa; phylum Chordata; class Mammalia; order Carnivora; family Phocidae; genus Mirounga; species Mirounga leonina. Next base: position 10,946,487 of record NW_023270816.1, read on the forward strand.
GAATAGGGAGGGTTAAGTGTGGTCTGTCCCTGCAACGGGATACGGTGCAGGGATGGAAATGAACCATGTGGATGAGCCCCACAGACATCCTGGTGAGTCACAGAAACCGGCATCAGGCACAACCCCACTCACAGAGTTCAAGCGCGAGCAACACTAGCACACGGCACCAGGAGCTGAAGGTGTGTCAACTCTGGGGAGAAGGGAAGGGAGCACAGGCTGGGACAGAGCAGAGCCCAGATGACGCGTACCCAGCTGTGTTCACTTCATCATAATCAAACGATGGCACTCGATATCTGGGACACACTTTTCTAAGTATCTCACACTTCACCAAAACAGTGAGAGAGATCAAGCTGGACGTCGGAATGCAGGAGCGCATGCATCGGTGTTAAGTCGTGTTGAAGAAACATAGTAAAACCTCTCGTAACTCGACGGGGAAAGATGTAACCATAGACTTCTCTTTAACGATGATGAACAGCTCCTACTACTGGTTAAGTGAGTGCCAATAACATCGAAATTAAAGAAACTTTCAGGCAAACACAGATTGGCCCCACGCGCTGTCATCACTGGTCCTAAACTGCCGAAGCCCAAAATAAAGATACAAATGATCCCAACACCAAAAATGCTGACAGAATTTACTTTTTCCGTTTTGTACAGTGAAACCTGTTTTGAAGAGCATTCAGATCATTACACTCGTCATGAAATAACTTTTGGACGAAAACTAATGTCTCTAAAACTGTCAGTTCGATGTAAAGGACTCTGCAATAAATGTAGTAAACGTCCTTAAGTGTGTTACGGTTCAAATCTACAGAAACTGGACTTCGCCTGATTGTGTTAACAGGAACCTCTTCGGGCCTGTTCCTATTGCGGAAGGACTTCTCTTCGAGAAGGCGACTGCAGGCCGGGCATCTCGCAGAACCGCGGCGTTAGCGGAGTTTGCTTGTGCCGTGGTCGGCACGGGCGGCCCCAGGGGGCAGTTTCGGCCACACCGCCTCGGAGAGGGGCAGGGACGCCAAGGCCGCGTCCTCCGGCCTAAGGGAAAACGCGCGGCACGGCCGAAGGGCCGGTCGGGAGGCTCGTCCGTCCGCGCTCCGCGCGCAGCGCCTGCCCGTCTAAGGGGAAAGCGCCGCACTGGCCGCGCCCGGCTCGCTGGGCACCCGGCGCGGGCTCCCCCGAGGCCACGGGCGCTTTTCCGGGACCAGGTCGCCGAAACCAGCGTCAGAGCCGGGAGTCCCCCGCGGGTCTGCATCTCCGGCCCGAACGCGCGGGGCGCGGAAGACCACCACGGCATGACACTTAATCCCGGCACGACGAGCGCGTCGCACACACGGAAGCCACGCCCCTCGCCCCTCGCCCTGCCCGCTCCCAAGACGAGGGGAAGACCGTTCTCAGAGCCCCGAGCGCCCCCCGGCCCCAGCGCGCGCGCGCGCAGCCGCCCACTCGACCGCGGCTTGGATCCGACAGACCCTGGCGCGCGGCGCCTCCTCCCACCCGGCGCGCCGCTCAGAGCTGCGGACTGTGCTTCCACGTGGGGCGGCACAGCGGACAGAAGAGCACCTCCCCGCGGCGGGGGCGAGGCCGGCCCGCGATGCACGAGCCCAGCACCCCGCACCAGCTCCGAGGACTGAACAGAGTTACTACGGACCTCGATCGCTATTATGAACAGAGAGTTACTACGGACCTCGATCGCTACTTTCAGTGACTCTGAGATACAGAATCATTTTCCACGTTTTCCAAGCCAACTGGTGGGAAAGTACAATATTAATCTAGCTCTCCTGCTGCTTACCTTGGGTTTGTTCCACTGTTTCACAGCATTGTGTCATTAAAACCAATTACCTCAGGCTATACAATCACTGACTCACTGACTCCATCTTACAAAAGCATAAATGAATGAAACATTGACAAAAATAAAAACTGCCTCAGACCTCTGTCCCGCTTCACAGTTAATGACCTCACCCATGTTATGTCTTTATATACACGTAGCCCTCAAGTCATCCCGATTCTGCTCTTCCTCACGCCTCACTCCAGGCACTACACCTGAAAAGCTCATCCACAGAATTTGCTGACACAGTCGTGAGCAAAGGGTTTAACTCTCTGGTCCACCATGCTGGTCGAGTGGACTCAGATGACCTAACCATGGTTCACATGCAGGCTTCATAGGGAAAGGGGTGGTCCAGACAGAAGAAGACCAGGTGGCACTGACCAGCAGAGATGGGATGAGGTTAGAAGAGGGAGAAAAAGTCATCGTCCAGTGGGGACAGCCTGTAGTGCTCAGCAACGGACCAAACAGAAGGGCTTCCACTTAAGCTCAGTTCATAATTGGAGGGCTATTGAAGGTTGCTGAACAAAGCTATTTAGGAAAATGCACATTTCAATCTGGCAGCAATGGGCAAGGTGGTCAGGATCAAGAGGGACTGGGGTAGGCAAGAGAGAGGGCCAAGTCCCCAGCTCCACACACAGGGGCCCTGGCTCAGGGAGCCTGGAGAGCAGATGACTCTCAGTTCGATCCTTTCTATCTCCAGATCTCTCTTCATGGCACAACCATGGTCTAGTTTCCAGGGACAAAGGCCTACATGAATGTCAATCCTGTCCTTTCCTGTGCCCCTCATATCCAATCTATACCTAGCCCCGTCCTTCTTCAAGAGGACTTTGGCCCCCAATACCCAAAAGAAAGATCATGCAAATGTACAAAACAATCTAGACCCACCCCCCCAACCCCTGACAGCGGTGAGGATGCCACAGACTGCCCACACCTCTCACTCCTGAAGGGCAGCCTCCCCTGGGCCCGGCAGCACTGGGACCCTCAAGGCCAGCAAATCTCAACTTAAACACAGAGGCTCCCTCCACACCCATCATGCTGGCTTGCTCCTAGCTCTGAGAATAGAGCTGCTTTTTCTCCCCTCGAATGTCTCTCCTGTTGAAGGTTCCTCAAGCTCTCCACTTGCCGGCTGCTCCCCCTTCAGGTCTCAGCTGAGCCACAGACGCCCTCTGTGTGCCCCTACCACCTCCTTGGCCTTCACACACCCTGACCCAGGTGACCCCTTCAGAGGCAGAATGGGAGGGAGGCTGGGGTCAGGGCCCTGGGCTGCAAACCAGCTGCGTGATGCCGGCTCAGACGGCCCAAGTTTCCAGGACCAGAGACGGGGAAAGCTCACTGGGGGCTTTCCAGCTGAGCAGGTGGCATCCCGCGTAAAGCCTCCGGGCCACCTGACAGAGGGTTGGGCCCCGCAGTACGCAGCACCCGGGCGCTGGGCAGTCGGCCATAATCACTTTCCAGCTCAGGTGCAGTAGTCACGATTGAACAAGACAAAGGAGACCAACAAAAATATCTACCCAGGCTATTCTATTGGAAAACAACCCAGAAGAGAAGTCAGTAAGCATTCCAGTAGAAGACCTGACTAGAAACCCTTATTTTAGCATCTGTAAGGCCAAGATACCAGGCAAGCAGAGAGATTAAGTGATAAAGTTCTCAAAATACAGTCAGAGGACTTTCGCTCCATCATCTCCCACAAAACAAACGTTCTCTGTTATAACAAATAAGAGGCAATTTTTATAGACTTGAAAATTCTGCAACAATCTGGAGAAAAAATAAAAGCATTTTGAATATTTTAATGCACAATCTTCTCCAATTCATGAATTCGGTTTTACTTATTATTCTTGCAACTGCCAAGACATGGCAGGGAGTTTCATATAAAAAATAGCTGAATGTTTTAAAGCTACCATGATTTGCTTTGTAGGTTTTACCATTTTAAAGGATCCAGTGCCTAGCACCGTGGCCAGCATGTAGTTGGTGATGAGGGGAGTGTCCCAGACGGACACAATGAAATCACTGTGTGGCCCCTGCAAGTACTTCCCGAAACATAAAATATTGTAAGAAACATGAAAGAATATATCAAAAACTATAATTGTTTAAAAAATTTTAAGAATCTACCCATTGAATAGATAAGGAAGATGTGGTATATATATGTAAATGGCATACTACTCAGCCATCAGAAAGAATGAAATCTTGCCATTTGCAACAATGTGGATGGAACTGGAGGGTATTATGCTAAGTGAAATAAGTCAGTCAGAGAAAGACTGATATATGATTTCACTCATATGTGAAAAAAACAAATTAAGAAAAAAAAGAGACCCCCCCCCCAAAAAAACACTCTTAAATACAGAGAAGAAACTGGTGGTTGTGGGGGAGGTGGCTGGGGGATTGGGGGAAACAGATGAAGAGGATCAAGGGCACACTTATCCTGATGAGCACTGAGGAATGTATAGAAATGTTGAATCATTATATTGTACACCTGAAACTAACATAACACTGTATGCTAATTACACTTGAATAAAAAATATTTTTAAAAGAAAAAAGCACTACTTTGAGTAAAATTCTTACATTTTCGTGAGAACTAGAAGACATATAAAAATTTAAAAAAATAAAAAAAGAATCCACCCATCAAACTGTGATTAAATCTTGTTTTATTCCTTCAACGTAAACTTATATGCACCAAGAACTGTCTTAATCTCTTCTCTAATTCCTATAACATTCAGCACCATGATTTGCAAAGAATAGAATCTGTACACCAATTTACAATTTAAAAATCATTTTCATACATATTAACATGCAGATTTGGGTATATCAATAAATACATTATATCATTCAATACTTACAACAACTCTTTAAAGTTGTTTGTTAAATGTTTGTTCCATTTTACAGGTGGAAACATAGGAGGTGTCAGTAAGTGGTGAAACTCCCCATTTCTGACTCCTCATTCCTGGCACCTCTGCCAGGGCATACCCAGAGCGGGGCCACAGGTGACCTCACAGCTCCACCCACCTAAGAAAGCAGCAGCAGCGCAGGGAACCTGTGCAGGGCCAGTGGCTTCACAAGCAAACAGCTTTGCATGAGCCGCCTGCTCAGCCACTCACTGCTGCTCGAAGTGGCCTGGCAAGTGTACCGACACCCACCGGCCTCTGCTGGTGACCGTGCGCGGAGCTGCCCGCAGACAGAGGACATCTAACCCCTCCGCACGAAACGTGTGCTGTCCTGCTGGCCGTTACCTGGACACAGGTAAGTTACCCCTAGAGCTCTGAGCTGCCGGCCATCCCAAATGACTTCCACCCACAGGCTGCTGGAAATCCGTGCCGAGGCAGGAATCTCTGGACAGAACTGAAGAGTAACGGGGTAGAGGAGGAAGGAGTATGACCTTCAGCTATGTGAAACACATTGTTCTAATTGGTCAGGGACAGCTAGATAACCATTTGGGAAATAATACCAAAAACAATTAAATTTCAGATGCCTTACAGGTTACAAAGTACTATTAACAATTTAAAAACAAAAACCAGAGAAAAATCTGCAAAAATAACGGAAAGAACTAACATCCTTAATATTTAGAGAGCTGTAACAAATATATGAGAGAAAGCTTAAAACCTCAATAGAAAAAAAATACAAACTACAGAGGAGCAATAAAAATGCACAATAAACATCATCCTCAACAGGGAAAAACTAAGAGCCTTTCTCCTAAGGTCAGGACTCTGACAGGAATGTCCACTCTCATTGGTTTTATCCAACACAGGACGGGACGCATAGCCACAGCAATCAGACAAGAGGAAGGAATAAAAGGCATCCAAACTGCTAAGAAAGAGGTGAAACTCTCACTCTTTGCAGATGACACGATACGGTATATAGAAAGCCCTAAAGACTCCACCAAAAAACTGCTAGAAATGACAAATGAATTCACTAAGGTTGCAAGATACAAAATCAATATACAGAAATCCATTGCATTCCTATCTACTAATAATGAAGCAGCCAGAAGAGAAATTAAGAAAACAATCCCATTTATAACTGCATCAAAAACAATAAAATATCTAGGAATAAACCTAACCAAAGAGGTAAAAGATCTGTACTCTAAAAACTATAAAACACTTATGAAAGAAACTGAAGATGACACAAAGAAATGGAAAACATTCCATGCTCATAGACTAGAAAAACAAATATTGTTAAAATGTCTATACTACCCAAAGCAATTCACACATTTAATGAAATCCCTATCAAAATACCAACAGCATTTTTCACAGGGCTAGAACAAATAATCCTAAAATTTGTATGGAACCAGAAAAGACCCCAAGTAGCCAGAGGAATGTTGAAAAAGAAAAGCAAAGCTGGCGGCATCACAATTCCGGACTTCCAGCTCTATTACAAAGCTGTCATCATCAAGACAGTATGGTACTGGCACAAAATCAGATACATAGATCAGTGGAACAGAATAGAGAGCCCAGAAATGGACCCTCAACTCTATAGCCAACTAATCTTTGACAAAGCAGGATAGAGTATCCAATGGAAAAAAGACAGTCTCTCCAATAAATGGTGTTGGGAAAATTGGAGAGCCACATGCAGAAGAATGAAACTGGACCACAAGATAAACTCAAAATGGATGAAAGACCTAAATGTGAGACAGGAATCCATCAGAATCCTAGAGAACAGAGGCAGTAACCTCCGTGACCTCAGCTGCAGCAACTTCTTGCTAGACACGTCTTTAAAGGCAAGGGAAAGAAAAGCAAAAATGAACTATTGGGACTTCATCAAGATAAAACACATCTGCACAGCAAAGGAAACAGTCAACAAAACTAGGAGGCAACCCACAGAATGGGAGAGGATATTTGCAAATGACATTACAGATAAAGGGCTGGTATCCAAGATCTAGAAAGAACTTTTTTAACTCAACACCCCCAAAAATGAATAATCCAATTAAAAATGGGCAGAAGAGGGGCGACTGGGTGGCTCAGATGGTTAAGCGTCTGCCTTCAGCTTAGGTCATGATCTCCAGGTCCTAGGATCAAGCCCTACATTAGGCTCCCGGCTCAGTGGGGAGAATGCTTCTTCCTCTCACTCTCCTTCTCTCATACATACATACATACATACATACATACATACATACATACATAAATAAATCCTGCCCTATGTTCCAATAATCACACTACTGGGTATGTACCCTAAAGAATACAAAAACACTAGTTCAAAGGGAAACATGCACCCCTATGTTTACAGCAGCATTATCAACAATAGCCAAATAATGGAAGCAGCCCAAGTGTCCATAGACTGATGAATGGATATAGAAGATGAGATATATACACACACTGGAATATTACTCAGCCATAAAAAAGAATGAAATCTTGCCATTTGCAACAATATGGATGGAGCTAGAGAGTATTATGCTAAGCGAAATATGTCAAAGAAAGACAAATACCATATGATCTCACTCAGGTGGAATTTAAGAAACAAAACAGATGAACAAAGGGGGAAAAAAAGAGAGAGAAAGAGAGAGACAAACCAAGAAACAGACTTTTAACCACAGAGAACATACTACTGGTCACCAGAGGGGAGGTAGGTTGGGGGATGGGGGAAATAGGTGATGGGGATGAAGGAGTACCTGTATCATGATGAAAAAAAATAATAATAAAATGACTTTTAAAAAGAAAAAAATAAACAGGAGCAATAAATTCACAAAAGGATTAATACCAGTGCCCAACAAACATATAAAAAACAATTAGTAATCAAGAAAAGCAACATAAGACAAAAGAATATCATTTTTCATCTACCAGCTTGGCATTAACTAAATTATAAAATAAGAATATCATGTGCAGCTTTTTTCCGCTGGTAAGAGAATAAATGGGCATAAGCTTTGGCTATTTGGTAATGTATATCAAAGTATTTTAAAAAGTACCTATTCTTTGATTCATAAATTTTCGCCCTATAAACTTAAAACAAGCAAATCATTGCACATTTCTCAAAATGCATTTCTTCAAGGGTGTCCAAAATAGCACTGATTAGAATATAAAATGCAATGACAGTCCTTACATTCAGCGGAACCCAGTGTAGACATTGTGACAGTTTACTCTGCATATCAGTAAGAGCCTTTCCAGTGTAAATGAAAGAAAGCTCAGCCTGATGGGCCTGAAAGAAAGGGGTGTCTCTGGAGGGGCAGGCCTTTAACTGGAAGGTGTGTGCAGGGCTCCATGCAGCAGCCTGAGCCAGCCAGGCCTGGTCTCTCCATCTTTCAGCGGTGACTGTCTGGATCTTGGCTCTGGTTTCTCCTTTCTGTTGCCATTTGCTGGCCAGCAGCTCCCACCACCACTCTCTCATGTTCTGGTGCACTGGGAAGAGTGACCACCTCTTCCTATCAAACCCTGAACATTCTCTATGAGTTTGGGCCAGTGTGGGCCACTTCTCATCGTTGAATTTACCATGTGATCAGAAGGATAAAACTGTGCGGACAAGTCAGCCCCATGTGTCATGGAACTGTGACCCCTGGGGCCTGGCCAGGAGAGGGAAAAGAGTGGCCACCGAAGGAAATCCAAGTATTATTGCCAGAAAAGGAATAGATACTGAGAAAAAAAAATCCATGTTTGTCTAAGTATATACTAGCATTTAGATGTTTGAGAAGGACAGAAACTTTAATAAAATTCATCCGCAATAATACCATAATAAATATCCACAAATACAAAACTTATATTCTTCAAAAGACACCAATCAGTGAGTGAAAATGCAAGCCACAAAGTAGGAAAGATGAGCAACACATAAAGCTGACAAAGACATCCAGAACGTACAAAGAATTCATACAAATCTTAAGACAGACAAGCCAACAGGAAAATATGCAAAAGGCACTTCATGAAAGATCTCCAAATGGCCAATTAACTGGAGAAGATGCTTATCCTCATTATTTACCAGAGAATGACAAACTGAAATGAAAAGTGAAAACCATACACCCATCAGAATGGTTAAAATCAAAAATACTAAGAAAAGAACACTGAGTATGGATGAGCTTCCAAAACCTATGGGAGGAGTAATATAAGTTGGAACAACCACTCAGAAAAACAGACCTAGAGGCAATTCTCTGCTGAGCACACACGGAACCATGAACACATGAACCAAAAAACACGTAACACAGAACATTTATCAGAATGCTCAAAGCAGCACTATTCATGATTCTAAAATTGGAAACAGCCCAACTGTCCATGTACAGCAGCCTGGGGAAAGAAGGGTATATTCATAAGAGGATACATACAATAGTGTGTGCTCAGCATTGGTCTACCAGCAGGCACAGCTGGACTCAAACACCTTTGGGAAGGAGGCAGGGAGTGATGACTAGAGGTCCACAGCGCTCTGGGATGCTGACACCACGTGCTCTCAGACCTGTGGGGTGATCACCTGCATTTACTCAAGACCAATTCCCAACCCGGGTGGAGGTTTCACAGGCTTGCAGCCGGGCATTTTCATGCCATATACACTGCACGTGGGGTCCCACCTTCACTGTCTGGGCTCCATTACCCCATAGGGTGCTGGCTGCTGGGTTACAGGAATTGTTCTCTCTGAGATGCACCTGTTCCCAGGCCAGTCCTTGTTACTTGTCCCTAAGCAGCCTGAGGGGAATTTAGTTCCCTAAAGAGCTCCTTCTGGACCCACAATCAAGAAATGACTGAACTACAAGGTATGAATGCAATGTCCTGCTTAGATGCTGCCAACAGCTGCCCATCTTTCTGAAGACAAAGACCAAACTCGTGGCCCAGCCCAGCTGTTGGAGCTCATCCCACACCACATCCCCATCCCATGTGCCCAGCCCCATTCATTGTCCTCCTGTGACCCAGCTCATTCCTCGAATTTGCTCGTCCCTCAACAACACAGGTGTGAATTGTGCAGGTCCACTTACACACAGATTTTTTCAGCCAATACAGTACAGTGCTGTAAATGTATTTTCTTTATCATTTCTCTAACTGATCTTATTGTAAGAATACAGTACACAGTACATATAACATACAAAATATGTGTCAGTCAACTGTTTATGTAATGGGTAAGGTTTCTCCTCAACAGTAAGCTATCAGTAGTTAAGGTTTCAGGGAGTCAAACGTTACACACAGATTTTTCACTGTATGGGGGAAGGGGGCACACCAAACCCTCATGTTGTTCAAAGGTCAAGTGTATACAGACACACACACGCAACACATAAAAGTATATAACTGATTAACGTCTAGCTCTGGGAAAGGAAAAAATGTGTCTTATTTTCTCACTATTGTATCCTGGGGAGGATACATGATAAGTATTCAATACATATCTGAATTGTTAAAGACAACAGGACCAAAATGCAGTCACTGTGCTAAACCCTACGTCAGCAGACCAAAACTTAATATCTACTCGAACTGCAGTCTCAATCCCCAGGAATGTAACATTTTACACTCAATTTGTAATTACCTGGTTAGCACCAGTGTGACAGTCTGGCCCACACACCCCTTCCATTCCCTGAGGAAGGCGACCTCGCCTAAAACAGCACATTGTCTAACGATGTCATTCTCACACCCTTTCCAGCTTTAAAAGCCTTTCCTTCCCTACAGCTCAGCAGAGCTCCTTTCTCCTGCTGGACAAATAGCCAATTTGATCTTTAAATTTATTCAGTTGAGTTTTTGTGACTTAACAGATTTAGCAGCAGTGATGGGATATGAAGCGCTCTCTGGCAGCTTCAGGGACGAAGAGAAACACAGGCATGGTACCCTGCAAGCACCTTGAGTTCTCTTTGCCCCTGTTTCCGGGGGCCCTGGGTGAGTTCCTCTCGGTTCTGAGCTCAGCTCTCTTTGTGCTGAGCTCCTGCTCTCATTGGATTTCCACAGTTGCCCATTTGGTTGGAATCCCTCCCCGCATCCTCTCCCCACTCTGCCCAGATTCCACAGTGGGAACTGCTGGTGGTTTCTGGGTCCAACTTAAAAACTGGATTGGGTCCTAGATCAAACTGAGCCCAGTTTAAGCTGGGCTGGGTCCAGCACAAGGCCTCAGGTGAATCAAATGCGGTAGTAGGTAATGGCTTGTAGCTAATGGGAGTCTTGGAAGCCAAAAAAGCTGGCAACACTGTGGGCACAGGTCAAGCACTGAAAGGCTGTTGGAGTGCTTGCCACCTCAAAAAGATGCTCACGAGAGGATAAGCTCATCACAGAAAATGGTAAGTGGGACCATAATTAAAGTATCCTTGATGGTTTACTTTGTAGCAAAAGAAAACATAAAATTCTCCACATGACCCAGACCAGGAGAAAGTCTTAATTCCAGCTACCCGGAGGCTAGAACTAGGATAAAATGAGCAAGGCTGGTAACAAAGGTGTGGGCAGTGGGAACGGCACCAAATCGGACAGTCATTTCTATTTGTTGAAGTCCTTTCCTAAATTATTAAATACTTTCAAAGGTAACACCACTCTTTACATTTAGCTGCTTTAATTAAAAAAAAAAAAGACTATGCCCCCTTCTGTTAGCCAGACTGAGGAAGGCCTGACTCCTGGCGTCACGTCCTCACCTCGGTACCCAACGTGTTAGGTGAGCACGAGACACCGACGACGGCAGGACGCTGTGGTTGTAAAAGCCATCGCCTTTTTCGGTCACCTAACACCGGCCCCGCTGTCTCCCGCCACCACGGCCTCTCCTTGCGCTCCAGGCCAGCACGCCTTCCCGGGGAAACAACGCGCGGTCGGCCCAGGTCGGCGGGGCAGGCCCAGGCGCGAGCAGACGCCCGGGCTGGTGCCATCTCCATCACCAGCCCAAAGACCCGCGCGTCTCGCCCCGGCGCCAGCCTTCCCCAGCCTCGCCAAACTCCTCCGCTCGAAGCCCGTCGCGTCTCTCCGACGCGCAGAGCGGGGGTCCGACTCAGCCCGCCGGTGCTGCAGCCACACCTGCTTGCCGCGGCCTCCCTCGGCTCCCCGGCCGCCCACGAGTCCCGCGGGACCCGGCGGAGTCCAGGCGCCCACCGCGGGCGCCGGGGCACCGCGGGCTCTCGGGGCCGGACTCCCCGGACCTCCGCCGCGGCACAAGAGCGGGCCTCAGTGGGCCTAAAACGCACAGTCTTTCTTCCAGGAGGGGCCCCTGCACACCAGGCCCCCCATTCACAAACACCCTGAATAGAAACACAAGTCCGTTCGGAAGCCTCCCCTAGGAGCCCTTCAAAAACCGCCGTGCTCTTACGAGGGCAGAAGGGGTAACCGGTGCGCTGACCAGAGTCGGGTCTCGGGCCGCCGGCCTCCCCCTGGGGCCCGCGGGGACCGGGCGCACAGCCCCCGAGGCGCACGTTCCGTCCCGGGGAGCTCCGAGAGCGCCGGGCCCGCGCCCCGCCCCCTGTCGCCCTGGTTGCGAGCCACCGCCCCTTAGCACCCACGGCCCTTTCGTCGTTTCCGCGAGAGGCCGAGGGCCTTCCGCTTCCGGGCTTCGCCCCACCTCCGGGTCGCGCCTCACTTCCGGCGCCGCCTCATTTCCGGCTGCTCTGGCGCGGCGGGCCGTCCCCGGCCCGGATGGTCCAGACGCGGCGCCCGGCGGGGAGCGGCGGTGAGTACGGTGCCAGGGCTCCCGATCCCTCGCTCCGGCAGGGCCGTCGCCCCCAGGGCCGCCTCTCCGCTCGGCCTCGCGCTCGGGCTGCCCGGGTCTCTCCGCCGCTGTCCCTTTCTTCCCGCCTCCCCCCGCGCCCTCCCCGCCCCATCCCTGCTCCGCTCCGCCTCTCCCCTCCCCCTTCTCGCCCCGCGCCGCCCGCCGTCCTCCCCCTCCTCCCTGCACCGCTCCCCCCTTCCTCTCGCCCCTCCCCCTTCTCCCCCTGCACCGCCCGCGTCCTCCCCCTCCTCCCTGCACCGCCCCCCCTTCCTCTCGCCCCTCCCTCTTCTCACCCTGCACCGCCCCCCGTCCTCCTCCTCCCCCTCCCTGCACCGCTCCCCCCTCCCCTTCTCTCCTCCCCCTTCCCACCCGGCACCGCTCTCCCTCTCCTCCTCCTCCTCCTCCTCCTCCTCCTCCTCCTCCTCCTCCGGGGGCCCGCGGGGACCCGCCCCCGAGCGGCGGCCTGGCGCTGCTGGCGCGCTGAGCATGCCCTCTGGTCCTCCTGCAGGACGTCCGCAGGGCAGCAGGGGAGCGGCGGGCGGCGGGCATGGCCGCCGCCTGGAGGCGCGCGCTGCTGGTCCTGCTGGCCTCGCACGTGGTGTCCGCGGCGAGCCCCTCGGACGAGGACGAAGTGCCCGAGGAGTGGCTCCTCCTGCACGTTGTGCAGGGCCAGATAGGAGCCGGGAATTACAGCTACTTGAGGTTGAATCACGAGGGCAAGATTGTTCTTAGGATGCAGAGCTTGAAGGGAGACGCGGACCTGTACGTGTCGGACAGCACCCTGCACCCGAGCTTCGACGACTACGAGCTCCAGTCCGTCACGTGCGGCCAGGACGTGGTGTCCATCCCCGCGCACTTCCAGCGCCCCGTGGGCATCGGCATCTACGGGCACCCGTCCCACCATGAGAGCGAGTTCGAGATGAAAGTGTACTTCGACCGCAGGATCGAGCAGTCCCCGTTTGCCGAGGTCGCGGTCTTCGATGGCAGGGACCCGGCGCACAGGCACGCCCACGCCCCCGAGGACGCGCCCCAGGAGGAGGAGTCCGTGCTCTGGACCATACTCATTAGTATTCTGAAGCTGGTCCTCGAAATCCTGTTCTGATTCACTGAACATGCTCTGGAACCTGGGAAGTTGATTGCAGTTCTCTCTGAATCCAGCTACCCTGGTCTGCTGGAAATTCTGGTTACTTCTAATTGGGGGGTGGAAAAATAAAGCCATACAGTTTTGTTACCTCATATACCCGAAAAGTAGGGAAAGCAGCAAGAACCATGTTTTTCTCCTCCAAATGTCAAAATTCCTGTAAAAGGAATACGCACAATAAAATGTTTAAACTCCAGTTTGATTAGCTTGTCAGGTGACTAAAAATATTGCAGTAACCCAGGTATATATAAAATAAATCGAAACAGAGCATCAGATTAAAAGGTTGGTAGCTAGAACTGTATTCTGGTTAGATTCCCAATGCAGTTACAACGTGTAGACTTTGAAGAGTTACTAAAAGCAAGTCTGAAATGTAATGATTTCTGGGGATTTGCGTGGGTATGGGGCAAAAGCCCCGTGCCTGTTCCCCAGGTCAAGCGGCCACCCGTCTCCAGACAGATTTCCTGGCAGACCCAGGTTCCGAATCTCATCAGGTCATTTGTTATTTATCACCTTGGGCTACCTATTTAAAATTCTTCTATCATTAAAATAACTGTTATGCTACCCACAATAGGCCAGAAACAATATAGACTAGGAAAATTTCATGCAGATACTAGTCACTTTCAGGTCAATGGAGAAATAGTTGAGTATTTCAATTAAACTGCCTAATATTTCCAACTGAATTTCTGGATAGAGCCAAAGTACTAAGAGATTAAAAGAAACTTTTGGAAAATGAACTGTTATTTCTCTACTTGTAATTGGTTTCAAGGGTAAAAGTGGCTTATAACAAATAAATCAACTTGCAGATTTTAAGCACATAGTTAATTTCAGAATCTTTTATTGGCATAAAATTGAGAATGTAAATAAGTTGGCACCAAATTATTTCATTTAAATCCATATTTTATCCCTCTTTGCTGTTTTTCCCCCTTCTGCCCACTTTCCTGGGTGTTGGGGGGGCTCGCTGACAACAGTCACAAATCCAGCGACCTAGGAGAAAAATTGTTAGTTAATAATAGTACGAAATTTAATTCTTTAGGACTGAATTTTAAACCCATTTGGCTCTCCTTCCTTAGCTATCGCTAATGATACTTTTCTGTGGATTTGTGATGTGTAGGACACTAATGAGTTTCTTAAGGAGAAAAATGTAAACTTCCCTTCATCAGTGTAATCAATACCATACGAAATTCAGTACCAATGGGGGGTGGGGTGGGAGGAGCGATTCTATACAATGATACGGATTTTAAAAAATTATTACAGTCCTTTCTGAAACCTAAACACTATCCTACTTGCAGAGTTCAATACTGCAAACCTCATATAAAACCTGTTAGAGGGCTTGGCTTATTTTCCAGCCCTTTTCTCTGCTGCTCAGTGGCAGCTCCCAAGGCCTGGTGTACCAGACACAGCATTTAAAACTGATCAGTGATAAACTGTGCCATGTACTCCATCTGAATTAACTACAGAACTTCAAGTTGCCTGCTTCTTAATGATTCCCAGGAAACTTAGTTCTTGGCATATATTTTATAAAAGTATTATACAGTGCTAACTATGCAAATAAGTTCAGATTTACACAATTATGTGTAATATTTTAGTCCAAGTACTGTGATTTATTCTTCAACTCTGTGTTCATTCCAAAGTTACCTGGAATTGTCATGCTGCCTCATTTTATAGAAATCTGGTTTAATATTTATAAAGGCATAGCAGTCATTTTTGTTAAGTTTCTGAATAGATGATATAAAAATAAAATCAAGGCTTTGAAACAAATTGATGCTCTTGCTTTAGTTTTTCAGTAGGAAGACATGAGTTCACTCTACATTGAACTCTACTTCCAATACTTGGATGGGGCACTCTGACATCCCATTTGTCCTTTAGTTGGATTACCTAGGGATGAAAAGCAGGCGGATGTTATCTGGATAATCACAGCTTTGGTCACTTCTTATGAACAGAAGGATCCTTAAGGTGTTTATGCAGAGCCTTTAAAAAAAAGGCTAGGAGAGTCCCTCCACTCAAAGATCATGTTCCTCCTTTTTTTCAGTCTTTACCTGATGGAATAGCACCAAGGCCCACACAAAAAGTATGATAACCTCTGTCACACACATCACAGAACATCATTTCTTCTTCGTGGTGGGGTTGTCCACATATAATGCAAGTTTTACATTCCATACACTGCCATGGGTAGGTCTTAATCATAGAAACAAGCTCCATGGTCATATCCAGGCAAGAAGGATGGCCTAAACCAAAACCAGCATTAGTATTTCACAACAGAAGTTTGAACTTAATATGGCATAATAAAATGCTAGTTTGCTTGGAGTTCTCGAGAATGGCTACAGTGTTTAATCACCAAAGAAATGAAAATACAAGAAGTAGAGGAAAATACATGGGCTGCTTTTCTATGCCTCACACGTTACCCTATATATGAGGTGATTCTTTGATTCAGGTCTGACAACGAAAACGCCTCGTTTTTGAGGCAAATAGGGCGGTTAAAATGTTAAGAAGACACGTTAGTACTTACCACTGTTCTCACACTGGGAGCAGTGTATAAGTGATTCAGCCTTCCCTTTCTTGTTGGACTCCTTACCCTTCAGACAAATTCCACATAGAGCATTTGGAATGACCTTTGGCTGGAAGGGTAGAAGAGGGCTATAAATTCATGCCAGAAGAACTTACTATGGGTTCATAAGGAATTGTTACTGCCTTATCTTTACTTTTGGTAACTTGCTCATGAGGACCTTTTTGAAAGACCTCACTTGAGAAAGCCAGCTTTCAACATATGATGGCCTACTGACTAAAGCCTTAGATTTTGTTTAAAAATTCTGTCAACAGCGTGATCTCATGTCAGGATTAAGTGTAGCATTCTACACTCCCTACGTGCACAGTAAGGTCTGTATAACGAACTGGAAGGGAAGACTACAATGTCAAATTGCACTATTAACTGGAAGAGAAAATCCAAGTACCGAATGACCATCACATGTCTAGTCAGGCTTACTGAAAAATGGAAGGCCCCGTGTTAAGCAGCTTATATACTGGTTTTGTTTAAAAACCGATTATTTTCCAAAGTTGTAAAAACAGATCTATAAAATCCAAGTTACAAGAATCAATATGTTTTAACATTTTTAATTGAAAGATGTCTCATCCATACATTGTCATGTGCATAAATGTTTCTGGAAACCAAGCTATTATTCCCTTTGCATATCTAATAATAAAAGAGCCTGTGCTTAGGGGAAAAGCATTCCATAAGAGATACAAAACATAGAAGAGGAAAGTAAGTTTTCAGACGAGCAAAAAAAAAAATCATCACTTAAAAAATTATAGACACCCTCATATTCTTGAGTACCATTCATTTTTCAGATTAAAGCCTTGCTCAATCCAATGAAAGTATTTGGGCTTTAAAAAACACTTAGCAACACATGGAAAAGGACAAAGAAGAAAAGATTCACAGCACCTACGATTATCAGGGGAGGGAGAACATACAAACATCACAGCTTTGACCATAATAAGATGATGTTCATTCATGCTACTTGAATACGTAAGTAATGGTGGCAGAAAAAGAAGAGCAAGCATGGGCCAAGTAGGAGATGGGCCAGGGGCGTACGTGTATACATGACCTGCGGGGAGATTCTCTTCAGCAGGATTGTGGTATTTCTGTTTTATTCCAACCCAGCCAAATACATCCTCTATTTCCCTCTCCTAAGTTACTAACCCAAAGAGGAGCCTAAAGGAAACTCCCAACTTTGTATATAGCATTCCAGCTTTGAAATGTCTCACTGCCACCTTCAAAACCTGTTAGGCCTAAACAATTTGTTCTTAATTCTTTAAATTTTGTATGTCTTAAATTGTCTTTCTTTGCAAAAGATGACAGAGGCATTCAAAAATAATTTTTGGCTTATTTATTTAAAAAAAAAGTCAACCTTATACATAAATATAATAACAGTAACTCTAAACAATCACAAATGTCTCTACAAAATAATAAATACCATGGAAGTTAAAACATACATATAAAGCTTTACCGTTCACTATTCTACATCTCCTGTGTATCTGCATACCCTGCTCCCCCAACAAAAGGATAGTGTCAAGGCTCACACCGTGTGCATCTTGCAGTGCAGTTACCCTCCGTTGTTGCTGCTACGTTCTAAGCAGGAGGTTCTCACTGTGCTTCCTACACCTAAATACAAAAGAGCTAGAAGTGCACTTCTATGATCCGAGTTCTGATCCAGTGATGACCACATCTGTAACTGCTATAATATACAGCAGAAAGCTACCTCTCAATACACCAAATAAGAACTCTTGGTTACGGCACCTGCACTGAACGTAGAAGACTTATTTAATACTTGTAGTCGAAATTAGATACTGGCATATACCAAGTATTCGAGTATCTTTCACTAAAGTCAGGGAAGTAACTACATAGTATTAAATTCTAAAAGAACTCCTCATAGGAAACCCTTTACAAAAGTCAAAAAGGAATCAAACACAAGGCTCGTCATTCACATTCTAGAGCAATTCAAGTTCTACAGCCATTAAAATATACATTAAACACCTATGATAAAAAAAGGGACACCAAGAAAATTCTAGGTTTACTTCTAAGCTTAAAATCATAATATTTTGTTAAGCCATTTAAAATGTTTCTTACCCAATAGTCTTCATCTTGATGAAAAGAGGGAGTGACGGGGTGGAGGAGAGAGAGAGAAAGAGAGAGAGACAGAGCTTTGTAGCATTTCCTATGGCAATTCTTTGTTCACTCAAGCACTCTGAGCTCTCTGAGAAGCCACCCTGCTCACACCCAGGACTGCCAGTTGGGAAACTAGTCTCTGAAGGAGACTCCTCTGATGGAGGAGGAAGGAACAGTGTGCAGAACTCCCACGAAGACTGATGGAACAGAACCCTATGTCTGACAGTCAGTTCTACTTCTAGTAAGTGCAACAACATCAAAGTTTCACTACTGATAAGAAAATTAAAATACTCATCCTAATGGTTCTCAGCATCTCAAATAAAAGGCTCACAATACACTGACTTTCCTGCTTGAGAAACAACCAAAGATAAGTGAGACTTTCACGGTAGCACTAATATAGTATAGATTTTAATTATAAACTTGTCACGTAGGCCTGAATCCTAACAATTATGCTTTAATTGCAGGTTAATGTAACCTAAACAATACTGTCCTACAAATTAAGGGCAAGCACTAGTGAATCTTATTAAGCAAGACATCAGATACGTCATCACTTTTCTTAACTCCAACATATTTATATCTATGACCTTCAGCTTGAAGTACCCTAATATTTAGGCACATCTTGGCTTATTAATATTTTTCATACAGAGGTTACTTTTAATAAACATGTTCACATTAATGTATTAAGTCTAGATACCGGTTGTTCCAAACTTTGAAATACCTGAAACATTTTTAGGTACTAAAAATGTTCACAGAAATTATAAAATGTGTACTTTGCATATTACGCTCCCTTGAGTAATACCAATTCAGGTCAATCTATAGGATTTCCTCTAGATTAGATCAACGATACTGTGGAATAATTCATTTTCGGCCTCTATTAAAACATCTCCGTCACCGTCCGCTCCTCTGAACCCACGACGAATGCAGGCTTATTAGGAAAGGTCTCCTTAATGCTGACACTGTGCTCTGAACGGCGACTCCCCCCGGAGGCAGCACACTTGGCACCACACCCCGGCTAGCTGTCCGAGGCTTAGTCTTTGGACTTCATCTGCTTTCAGTTATTAAGCGTTAATTTAGACCTTGAGTTTAAAAAACCAGGTAAGCTATCTGTAAAAACAAGTACGAAAAACACACAGCTGCAGCCTGTTGAAGCCAACCCCTGCCAAACGAAGCCGAAGACCTGCTTGCCATAGGCTGAAGAAACATGGATTTTTAAACTGATTATGTAATGGCGTTTTCAGAGTAAATCGGATTAAATTAAACACTAATTTGTTAAGTTGCTTTGTTTACTTCAGGAAAAGAAAGGTAAGCAGATTGCTAGAAGGGTCCGGCTGAGGAAGGGAAGCTGGCTGGCAGCCCGCGTGCACCTGTTCCTCTAGATCGTCCACTGTGACCACAGTCCTGACCCACAACAAGATGCTTTTAACAATTCCATTCAGCAAAACTGCTCCATCACCTTACTCTAAAACGTTCCTTCAAAACACCTTCATAACCACAGTTAAAGGCATATTCAGATATACTCCAGACCAGATGAATGGTCTATTTTACTATCACCATCCAGAACATAAAACGATGCGGCTGATTTCACCCCCTCCAGGACATTCCTAAACCCCCATCATGTAGGGATAGGGCTACTCACCTCTCACCTAGCCCTCGGAAGGGGAGGACGATAACAATAATATTGCTGATAACATACTACCTTACTCTGAGAAGAGCCAGACCAGAAGTTCACAAGTGTGTATATATATATATATATATATATATATATATATATATATATATATCCCAGATTACATCACTAAATAATGCTTAAATCCTGGTCATAGAGTCATAGAGGCTATTTGCCAAGGTTAAGCTAAAAATCACATAATGTAAATAACAGGTTTTACTATTTTCTATCGCAGAGTTAGCTGAATTCGGCCAATGGATCGAATAATCTTTAGATTAAACCCAGATCTTTCTCCAGGAGAGGCAGCTTATTCTAAGAGTCTATCCACCCATCCTTTACAGCTTAGCATGTTCAGCTATACTAAATACTAGGATATTGTAAATATCAGATAATTAGGATCTTTACTCCAAAGAAACAAAATATAAAGTTCTGCCTATGAAATGAATTTTTAAAAACCCATACTTGCCTGGTTATTGTTTAAAAAACAAAAAAAGATTTTCTTATAAATTGTACATCTACAGAAAACAGAAGCTGAACCATAGGCAAGAGTGACAGAAAAGCCACCAGGAAAATAAAGCAAAAAAGAAGGAAGCTGACAGAGGGCACACACCACAGAACAGCTAGTGAAGTGCAGCAGGCAGAGCTCCACAACTTTGAAAGTCAAAGTTAAACTATCTCGGGGAGAGAGGCTGGTCAGGAAGGAAGCGGAGTCAGGGGCTTTTTTCTTCTACCTTGTACCCAGGGACTGACTTGGACAGTACAGAACGTTTGGAAGCATCTTTTCTTGGAGTAGCAGCTTTGTCCTTGGATCTCTGTCTTCCCTGGAAAGGCTCCTCCTGGCTGTCAGGAAGGCCTTCCCCTTCAGACACGTTGCCGGAGGAGCTGTCCTGGAGGTCAAAAGCACAAACAAAGATCCCTTGGAATTCACACAGACTTGAGTGTGATTTGTAAAAAGTTTTAAAGTTCCATCAATGTAAAAATAAAAACATAACTGTAAATATAAGAAAACTTTTTCCAGTGCCGACTAAAAGAAGTCATGTTAAAAATCACCTACCTGTGCTATAAATACATGAAATCATAGAGCTAATTCCATTTACACCAGCTAGTACCTTAATCCACCGTTCTCTGACGTAACACGACCAGAACTGTCTGCTTCGGTGCTTCGACACCATTGTGCCGCGTCACGGGGGGCATTGTTTGTTTCAGACAAAAAACTGCTCAAAAAATAAACTGTCTTAAATAAGGGTGGGTATTTTTTACTGAGTAATAAATGTCATTAGAGTTCTTCAAGCACTCACTTGTATTCCATGCAAGCACCAGTATCGCTGAGCCTTTACGACAGTATCTGACATATTTTAGATGTTCAAAGTTTAGGAGTTCGATATCTGAATATTTAATTCTTCATTTTTTTATTTAAAATTTTCTAATTAAAATAAAAATGCTATGTTCATATAAATTATGAAAATTAATAACTGAAAAAATTAGGTTATCCATAACTACTTTGATAAACATTCTGAGACAACTACTGGGAACATAAATGCATCTCCTTTTAATTTTTTCCAGGTGTGTGTCTGCATATAAATACCCAGAGTCACACATTCACACATTCATACACACACCTATCTACACATACCCCTCATTTTTTTAGAACACAAAACGGGTGGGGCACCTGGGTGACTCAGTCAGTTAAGTGATCGACTCCTGGTTTCCGCTGAGGTCATAATCTCAGGGTCGTGAGATCGAGCCCCGCATCGGGCTCCAGGCTCAGTGCAGAGTCTAAGATTCTCTCTCCCTCTCCGTCTGCCCCTCCCCGACTCCTCTAAAATAAATAAATCTTAAACATGATCTTAAAAACACACACACACACACACACACAACTGGATTACACTGTGTATGCATGTGTTTTTCAATTGTTTTAAGTATTATGTGCATTTTATCACATCATTTAATATTCTTTGAATTTCATTTGTCATGTAAATGTAATATATCACTTACTGTGAACATTAAAATTATTCCTAATTTCCATTATAAAAAAAATACAGTTAACACTCCAATGGCCATTTTTTGTCCTAATTATTGTCCTTCAGGTAAATTCTAATATATTTGCTAGGTCAAATTCTGTGGAAGTCAAAAATTTTGGTTTTACTGTTAAATACTCTCCTGAAATGTTGGATTAATTTGTACTGACAAGCAGAGTGAGGGAAAGTCAACACACCCTGTTCACACCACCGCAACCCTTTCGCCAGTAAGACAGGAGAAAAGTGGTACCATCCTTTAATACTTGAATAGCATCTTAGCTTATGTAACATGTATCATTAAATGTTTTAGAAGGTGCTGGTGACAAAAGATTTACTGCACATCGAATGGTAGCACATTCTCAGGTTCAGTCTGGCTGCTCAGTGCACCACGCTAAATCAGATCAGAATCCTCTGACATCATGGTTTTGTTCTCCTTCACTTCCACCAAGCACACCAACACTCCCCAGTCATGCAACTGCATTTTGCTTAAAAAAAAAAAAAAAAAAAAGTCATACAAGAAAACCTACCTAATAGCACAACATACCAGTCACCTTCACATTTTCCTATAGGAAATCTAAATTATTAAGCAATAGGATGGGCCCCTGGGTGGCTCAGTCAGTGAAGCATCTGCCTTTGGCTCAGATCTCAAGGTCCTGGGATCAAGCCCTGTGTGGGGAATCCCTGCTCAGTGGGGACCCTGCTTCTCCCTCTCCTCCCCGCTTGTGCTCTCTGTTGCTATATCTGTCTCTCTCAAATAAATAAGTAAAATATTAAAAAAAAAAAAAAAAATTAAGCAATAGGAACACAAGTTAATGTGCTCCCCAAACCAAGACAGTTCAATATAGGATTGTAAACTCACGTCCGGTGCCCTTTCCTAACCTGCCTGTGATAACTTTAAAGGCAACTTTAAAAATAAAACTTACCAAAGGCCATCCACAGCCTGTCTACACCAATGCACACAATAAATAATATTCTTGATGAAAGCATTCAGGAAATTATATGCAACTGTCCTTTTTCAAAAAGAGGATGGTGATACAAGTTCAATTCAACATCTGGGAAAGCAATTAGCAAAAACTCAAAGGGAAGGAGACACCTCCTGGTAAAGATCAATGTTCCTACCGAAGTGCCTTTATGTTTCCGTTTCTCATCGCCTTGACCATCCTCAGCATCATCTGAATCGCCATCGCTGTCTAGGGCCGGGAGCTCAGGATCCAGAGGGGGCTCATAAAGTGCGGTGTTTAACGGCAGATACCGCAGCTCATCTGGTGAGTACCTGAGGTTCAGAGAGATGACTGTCAGTTGTCTTTTGATTAATATGAATGATCTAATCCATGAGCTTCAAACATAGCCTTAATCTTCTCAATTAACCCCAAGTACTTTTGGAAAATGATTACAGATGTAACAAGTAAGTTTTCATTTTGTATCAAGTAAGGAAAAGTAATAAATAAAAAGCCTAAACATTTTTTGCACCAGGCTATGAGTTTAATATACACATTTGATTCTTATTATCAAAAGATTTGTCTCTCTCCTTCATCTTCAACCCAAAAAGAGGAAAAAAAAAAAAAAAAGTCAGCAGACTAAAGTGGAACTGTGGCAATTAAGGACTGTGCACAAAACCCACGCCCCCTGAGTGCCCCACCCCTCACTCCCTAAGTTATCACTGCTTCTGGGTCCACTGCTGCTTCACATGCACAATAAGTATGATGATGCGTCCACCTCACAGACGGATGTGAGGATTTTATCAATTGACACTTGCAATGCACGGCAGCACGTGGTCCATGACATTGTTTAAGAAACTAAATCAATCATCTATTGTGTCTGAAATGAGAGATCAGCAGCCCCTGACCCTGAATCAGATGGCATCCACGCCACAGGACACTGGCCATTCCCAGCCACAGGCCAGCCCTCTCCCATGTCACACCCTGTCCACACCCTGAAACCTGAGTTTGGGAGTGGGCACTGGATCTGCATCTCCCTCAACTAAGACAGCAAAAAGCAAAGGGATTGGTACCCTGGCATGTCACTTTTAATAATTTGCTGACCCAAAAGTGAAATTAAAATCTGCTAACCCATGATTTAAATTTGGCTTTCAAATAGTAGGATCCTATAGTCTATTTTAAATACTATTCCTTAAAGAACAGTCTCTTTCCTCAAGAACATAAGGTTTAAGGCTGAAGTAAAAGCTGAGATTTTCAAATAAAATGACCCTGTTAGCCTGGTTTTCAGTTACATCCCGGCTGGGACTCAGAGGTAAGCAGCCCTCTTGCCACCCTGCGTGGAAGCAGCAGCCAGGCCGGCGGTGTGGCTGGAACAAGCAGGTGGCCGTGGCCGCCCGGCAGCCTCTCTGCTCCTTCCTTCATCTCCTCTGCCGAATAAGTCCGTGCTTCCCGAGGGAGCAGGTCTGGGTTGTGCCCGGGAGTCTGCATTCCCAATAAGCTTTCAAGTGACACACGTAGAGATTGAGGCCTGGGGTGCTTTAGAACCTCTGACGCCTACCCACAGAAACACAAGCAGGGGGGCGGGGAGATAGGCAGCCTGGGCCTTGTCAGCAGACAGCAGACGTTCAAGCACTGCCTGAAGGGGGTTGTTCTGTGTGCAGAGCCGCAGAAGTCAGAGAGGATACGGACACATGCCAAACTCTTTGGAGGCAAGTATGCCAGACTCTCAAGTCCCTCAGCAATACCCAATAGTAATGGTCATAAAACCAATGAATACCTTTTGTAATATTCCTGGAACTGTCCGGGGATGAGGGCCACTGGGTAAGAACTGACCTTGGTTCGCTCTGTTGGTAACACTTTGTACTTCCCTTGAGGCACCTGGATAACCTGGGTTAACATGAAGAGAAATACAAAACTGATTCCACGCTAGGAATCAAGGTTTTAGGATTTGTTCTCCACTGTGCTCCTCCCCGCCAAAGGCTAGAACACAGGAGACGTTAGGAACTAGAACCCGAGGGGACAGGAGGGTGTTTCTGGCTGTACATGGGGACTGTGTCTGGCTCTTTGCCACAGCCATCAGTGCTGAGGGAAACGTAGCGTGCTTCTGCCCACCGCTGACGAGCAAGGGGACCTGGGCAACACATACGGCATCCTCATCTATGAAATGAGAAGAATACTAGCTTCAACCTCATATGGCAACTGTGAGTATCAAGTGAATTAAGATGGAAATTTCTTAAAACAACCCTTGGGACAAGCAAAAGTCAACTACAGAGCAAAAGACACCTCCCTCCCTCACACACACACACACACACACACACACACACAGAAGTGAGCTGAGTATTACTGGCATATCGTTAAAAATTATATCTTAAGTTCTGGGGCAGAAAAGGACACACTGCCAGCAGAAAAAAAAAAAAAAAACAACGGCTAAATAAAGGAGGCGCTGAGCACTCTACCCTAACAAGCACAAAGTGAGGTTCAGGAACTAATAAAGTTAAGCAGCCCTACGTGTGTCTGCAAGTCAAAATAAGCTCTTCTTTCTTCCATACGTTCCCGGTTTAAGTTGCTGTTAAATTCAGCTGCTTTTTTGGCAGCTTTCTTAATGTACTCAGGCACTTTGCTGGCTTCAACCTTCTGAGTATTCTGTTGTTGCATTTGCTGAAATAAAAATATTATAGTTGGAAGTCACATACAACTTTACAAAATGTCATTCTCCCCAAACCAAATAAGAGATGCCAATCACCTCAATACTTACAGAATACTCTTTATAATGATCTGTAATTCGCTGACGTTCTTTTTCTTGTAAAATAACAGAATATTCAGCATGTTTGGCTGGATATTCTTTTATCATTAAATCAATCACTTCATCACTGCGCAATGCTGTTAAACCTATTTTAGACCAAAAAAATAGTTAAAAAAAAAAGCTCTTTTAAGGCTAAGTGAACAAAACTACTTTTCAAAATTTGCTTTTCCTTTAATCTACTCTACATTTAAAATTTTCCAGTAGTCAAGGGAGAATACTGTAATATATTTGAAAATAATAAAAAACAATATTCATAATATAAAGTCAAACAATTTTTTTAAAAAAGCTCATCAAAGTTGCAAAGGAAAACAAATCAATTTTTGAACCACATTTTTTTTTAAGATTCAATGTACTATAAACATTTTTCCCTTTACTAAAAACAATGGCTAAATAATGATGCATACTAACTTAGGCCATTGAGGATTAAGGATTATCCTTAATCTAATATCCTCAACTAAGGAAAGATACTAGACAAAAACAAGAGTTTTTCAATATATTGCAGTACTTAGTCTTCAAATTCAATACACTAGAAATATTACAAAGAGTCCATTTAAATTCCAAGAGAAGCATCAGCACGCACATACAAGTCACACAGGCAATTTTCAAAACTCAGAGCATCCGATCATATCAACTGTTGTGATGAACACCCATGGTTTTATGTTAAAAAGTGCCACGGCGCATTGTTTAATTGAAGAAAAACTGGAAACAAAGCATGGAGATAAGGCTACAGAACTAAAAACAGAGCAAAATGTGCCTTATAAGAGATAAAGACAATACTTTTTAAAACTACTATACAAATTTGGCACACCACACACACGGACACTTCTGTGAAATATTGTTATGTCATTCTCCTTTATCTTTTAACAAAAACCAAAAATAAACAATTTAGCATTTAAATAATTCAATCTATCTCATTAATTTTGTAAAATACTTAGGAAAAAGGACAAATACCCATCCAATATCACCTCATAAACATCTAGCTTTCAGAATTCCCATTCAAAGCCTCTGTTACCTAGAGTGCACTGCGTCTCTGTGATGACATTCAGCTCCCGCAGGTAGAGTTTCTCCTTATGGGACAAATCTCGTCGCTCTAAATCTCCAAAAAAAAGAACAAAAGACTATTAAAAATAGTCTTTTACATTTATAACATTATGCATTTGTAAAACTTTTAAAAACTTAAAAACCTTCTTAAGATTTTTTTAAAAAGTTAAATTCTTCATGGACTTAAAAAAGTACTATGTGTTATATATTCCAAAGATTACTAAAGAGACCACGCAAATAATCTTACAAATTCAAGGAATAAAAGCTAAATTAAAGTTGAAAACAGAATAACCCAAAGCAAGAATAGTAACTTAGTTGCACAGACAGCTTTTCTCAAATGGAGACACAGCCCCATGCAGCTGCCTCCCTCGCTCAGGCCAGCAAGCAATGGGAAAGAATCAAACTCCTGCTGCTTTTGGCCATAACATGACTTTTTCTAAGACTTTCCCCAGGAAATTCACCTTCCACATTCTGCTTTTAAGTCCATTTATAAGGCATAAGAGCAAACGGAGAGTGGAGAGAAACGTTGGGTGACAGCAGAAAGGAAAATCAGCCGGCAGAAGAATATACAGTACATTACAAATATTCCATACTCAAATATTCAGAAGTTGATAACCTATCAAAAAGAATTACTATTTAGTTAAAAGTTAGATTTAATCTGTTACATAAACTAAGACTTAATACCTGGATATTTCCGTTTAAAGGAGGTCACACCCAAATATTCACTGACTTGTTCTTGAAGCATATAGTATTCTCCTGTTTCATCAGGTGGCCATTTGTACTCTATCAAATTTTCTGCTGGATAGTAGCTAAAGCTAAGCACAGAAATATGTATTATGCCTTAAATGTGGCTTTTATTAAGCTTTAATCATTTTTAAGGATTTATTTTTGAGGAGTTTCATTTTTAGGAATTTGGAGAACTACTTTAATTATTTAAATTCTCATTCAGTCTTCTGACTCTGCCATACATACAACTTCCTACCGTCTTGTGCGTCCAAGAACATCACAAACAGGCAGAGGGAAAGGAAGCAAGCGTGTGATACCAAACAGAACAGGACACTGGAACACACCCCAAAGAACCGAGACTCACAACTGTCAGCAATAAAGGAATTCTGTAGTGTTAAGAGATCTATAAGGCCAAAACAAAACGGTGGTGATATTCTTTCTGAATTCCCTCTCTTGAGCTTCACACCCATACTGCTATTTCATCCGCCCAAAGTACAAAGTCACCAACTCGTTTCCCACCTGCTGTTCAGTGAGTCAAACAGCTAAGAAAGCAGAACTCCAAAAACGTGTTTCTCAAAGAGCTGAACTATAAACCATAACTGTTTGTTCTCATAGACTCCACAGGCCAGAAGCACAGAACAGACCTGGTTTGATGGTTCCAGTGTACCGTGGACCAATCCCAATCCTGAAGAGCAAACGACAGATCTCTGGGCCTGGCCAACTCAACCTCTAAAAGTCATCACTGGACAATAGAGGCAAGAACGTGACACTATTTTATGCATCCAATTAAAAGTAACAAACAAAAAGTAGTTTTCTCAAAAATAGTGCTGGGAAATTAGATATCCAAATGCAAAAGTATGAAATTGGACCCTTACCTCCTATCACATTCAAAAATAGATCAACAACCTCAGTACAAAAACCAAACCAGAAAACTCTTAGAAAAAAACACAGGAGTAACTCTTCCTGATCTCAGATTTGGCATTGGGTTCTAGACGACACCAAAAGCATGAGCAACAAAAGAAAAATAGGTAATTTCAACTTCAGCAAAATTAAAAATTTTGTGCATTTTAGGACTGTTCAACAGAGTGAAAAGGCAACCCGCAGAATAGGAAGAAAGAACTGCAGATCCTGTATCTGATAAGGGATCAATATCCAGAATGCATAAAAAACTCCACTACTCAACAACAACAAAACAAACAACCCAATTTAAAAATGGCAAAAACACCTGAATAGACATTTCCCCCAAAGATTCACAAATAAGCACTGACAGGATGGTCAACATCACTGGTCACTACGGAAATTCAAATGGAACCGAGAGTGAGATGCCACCTCACATCTCTTAGGATGGTTCTTATCAGAACAACCGGGACATAACCAATGGCAAAGGAAACTGCACTGCTGGTAGGAACAGAAAATGATGTGTCCGCTGGGGAAAGCAGTTTGGTAGGTCCTCAAAGTGCTAAACACAGAACTACTCTACGATCCAGCTGCTCCTCTCCAAGGGATACGCCCAAAGGGACTGAAAACAGGGACTGAACACATATTTACACACCAACGTTCACCGCAGCACTGTTCACAACAGCCCAAAGTGGGAAACAACCCTAGTGTCCGTCATGGGTGAAAGGACCAACAAGAGGTGGTCTATCCACGCAACGGAGCTCAGTTAGCCCTAAAGAGAAAGGAAATTCGGACACATGCTACAACATGGATGAACTTCCAAGAAGCCAGACATAAAAGGACAAATACTGTATGATTCCATCTACACGAGGTGCACTGGACAAGCAAATCCAAAATGTCAGCAAGGGGATGGTGGCTGCCAGGGGCTGGGGAAAGAGAGAAGCGGCAACTGTTACTGCTTCCTGGCTAGGACGTTTCAGTGCAGGGGTGAAGCAACAGAGAAGGGTGCAGGTGGCAGCTGAAGGACACTGGACAAAACTGTGCCACTGAGTGACACACCCAAACATCACTACAATGGTGAATTTTATATGTGTATTTTATCCAATAAAAACATGTTTTAGTTGCACTGAGTAACAAAAGCAATGTTGGTGTCCTATGTAAAACATGACAAAAATATTCTACAATATCTAGTAACTGCCTTTGCCAGTGCAGGGGCCGGGGAGGAGGGAGGTATCGCAGAGGAGAGAAACATACCACAAAAACTACTATTAAGCAATGAAATGACAGTACCCAAGATCTTGACTTGAAGTCTCACAACTCCTAGAGCTATCTCCTGAGCCCATTCGCCTCCTTTTGGATGGTTGGGTCCCATCATTTGAATTATCTTCATTATCATCCTATACATTTAAAAAATTCGAAAAATAAGAAGAGAAACAATAAAAAAATAAGGAAAGAATGATTATGTATCTTCCCAGACTTGCTAAAAGGCTCCACTTAAAGGCTTTTTAAGGACAATTGATTATACAATGTTAACTTTCTATTATAATTAACAGGTATTTGGTTTTGGCATGGCAAGAATTTGGTATGGCAAGACCTGGAAGAAAACTAAAAAAAAAAGTGATCTTCAGTACAATCAAAATAAGAAAATTTTTAATTAACCTGTAAATCTAAATCTACTTTTGCTTTTTTACCGACTGCAGTTAAAATGCCCTGTGCATTAAAAACACATAAAATTGCTGCAACACTCTAAAATTAAAGCAAACCCTCCTACCTCAGCTAGGGAAAAAAATGTATGGATCATTTAGTGTTTAACTCAACTCATAGCTGGTTGACAGAACTATTCTAATGGGCTCTTATATACTTCTATTTCCGTGAAAAAAGGGCATACAAGGACTAAACACACATTACCAATCCTGTTAATTTTTTTCTTACATTGCAAAAATTTAACGAGAATATTCCCTAATAAGAGTTATCAATCTATACAGCAACACACACACATCTCCACCAAAAGAGGAGAGGCTTAAGCATTTTTAGGTGACATTATCTGTGATGAGACAGTAATATCAAGACTCTAAGTTGGACCATTCCATTCAGAACATGAATGAGGCATCAGATGTTAGGAAATGGATTTATTCACATATTAGCTAAGGCTTAATGACTGTAAGACTTACAAAAAATAACTTTTAAAAAAATCAAGGACATGTAGCTTTGTAAGATGAATACAATTTTGTTAAATACCATGGTGCTCTTGCTACATATTAAAAAGAATGCAATCCTGTGGAAGAATACAAAGAGGTAATAAGTTATATTGGTCATGCGTGCCAAAACTGGACTTAGATCTTACTGGGCACTGTCCTCCACTAGCTGAGGGAAGCTGTGGGAGCCTCTCCTTATCTGTAAAATTGAGATGATAGTACCGCCTGGATGGTGTGGCTGATGCAAGGATTAAACGAGCTAAATACATGGGAAGCACTTAGAGCAAGGCCTAGCAAATAATTAAGGGCCCTACAAAAGTTAATACAACTGTGACGATAATCAGAAAGTCTCAAATGGCTCCAGCTACTAGGAATTTACTCAGATTCTTTCCCAAACAGTAAAATATATGGCATTTTGTCCTTTTTTAGTTCCTGTATAATATAATCATTCAATTAAAGAACTCTGTATATTCCTCTTAAGAAAGGCAACCAGGTATGAGATGGAGAAGAATAAATGTATTCTCCAAACATTTACATTTAACAGTAAGACTCACAATTGAGACATTTCATATTCAGTATTTCAGGAACAACTCCCTTTAAGCAAATTCACGTATTTTATTTTTTTGTTTTACTTGCGACTGAGCATGTTAAGGAGTTTTACGTCGATTTAAGTATATTTCCCTTGGCTAAAAAGTGGAAACACTGGGCGCCTGGGTGGCTCAGTCGGTTGGGCGACTGCCTTCGGCTCAGGTCACGATCCTGGAGTCCCGGGATCGAGCCCCGCATCGGGCTCCCGGCTCGGCGGGGAGCCTGCTTCTCCCTCTGACCCTCTCCCCTCTCGTGCTGTTTCTCTCTCTCTCTCTCTCTCTCTCAAATAAATTAAAAAAAAAAGAAGCTGAAACACTCCAAAGAGGTGAAACATGCAAAGTCCTCCAGAAAAGCGGAAACCGGAGTTTCACAGGCAGTGCTCGGCACGTGCCATCAGCAGTGCTCGGCAGGGCACCGGGAGCACGAGGGAGCCCGCGCCTGCGGCCCCTTCCACGCACAGGTGCGCGGCGGAGCGGGGAGCGTTAGGGACCGCCCGCAGTCCGCGCCGCAGGGGCGCGCCCCCCGCGGCCGCTTCCCCCGCGCCCCACCTTCCGCCCCAAGCCCCCGGCCGCGCACCCGCGCGGCGCCGCGCAGCTGGCGGCCCTCCAGTCGCCTCCGGCTGAACACGCGGTCCCCTTACCTCCGGGAAACCGCACCGACTACAACATTTCAACTCACAAAGAGAGTTTCGCAGTAAAACCTGCGGGGCCGCGTGCTGGTCTAGTTACCAAACTAAGTTCACGCACTAGCTCGTGCGCCAGCTGTCTGGTAGGAGCCGGTCACGCCGGCCACCGCGGAGCCTCCGGAGCCGGTTTCCCGGCTCGCGGCCGGGACGCCGCAGCCCGGGAGCCGCTTCCGCCAGGCGCGCTCCGAACCCCGGCGACGCGCGCTCCGCCCCGCACCCCGCGGGGCCGAGCCGCCCCGCCGCCTCAGGGGCCGGGCCGCGGCGGCCGAGCGGGCTGCGGCCTCCGGCTCGGCCCGGCCCCGTCCCGCCCCGCCCCACCGCGCGCCGCGCCTCACCTTCGGGG
>NW_023270816.1:10978957-11002307 GCF_011800145.1 Mirounga leonina
CCCCTCCCCTCCCCCGAGAGACCCTCCGCGCCTCCCCCCAGGGGCCCCCGCCGCCCCTCCCCCTCCCCTCCCCCGAGAGACCCTCCGCCCCCTCCCCCCAGGGGGTCCCGCTGCCCCTACCCCCTCACCGAGGGACTCTCCTCCTCCTCCCCCCCTTCTCCCAAGGGTCCCTGTCCTCCCCCTCAATCCCGAGGGACCCACCCCCTCCCCCCGGGGGTCCCCGCGTCCTGGCACCGGCCCCGTGGGCTGTATCGCGGGGGGCTGTGGGGGCCCCTGCCCATTTCGCGGTCGGCCCTCGGCCACCGCCCCTCGGCCGCCTTTGTTCTCTGCCGCGGCCTCACGCTCTCCGCAGCTCCTGAACCACCTGCCAGGGAGCCAGTCTATGACATCCTCCGCTGCTTTCATCTGAAAAGTTTCTGCACATCCAGCTCCCTGCCTGTCGAGATGGCACAGCGTAAGAGTGGCTCGGATTCAGCTCGCACGCGCGTGGTTGTGCGGCGCAGTGTGCCCCGTGCGGCAGCGGGCACCTGAGACCCTCGAAGGCCGCCAGGTGGTCCGGCACGCGGGGAGAGCTCCCTAACGCTGCTGACCTCCCGGGCCTCTTGTCTCATCTGCGAAGTGGGGAGAAATCCTGAATCCTCAGGATTACTGCAAAGGTCATGGTCCAAAGGTAGGCTGACAAAAGACACCGACATGATGGGAAGCGTTCTACTTGAACTGAATTTATCGTTAATCCTAGTTGGTAGACTTCACCTGGCCACTTCTAGATTTCTCCACACGTCAGGAACTGAACCTTAAAAGAACATGGCAAATAGTTGTGACGACAAGGGTACCAGAAATCTGTCGCAGTTGACCTCTCAGCAGACACTTTAGTATCTGAGAGTGTAGAGGACTTGCTTCAGGCAATAGACACATGACTTCCCTTTCGTTATTTTTGCTTACACTCAGCAAGCAAAAGTTTGGAAAGGAGAAGTAAAGGGATAAAGGACCTATTTTGACTCTCCCAGGCCACCTATTCCTGACTTTCCATTCCCATCAGCTCAGAAATGGCACCAATAGCTGGAGACTCACAAAGGGCTCCTGATTTAAACTTTGCTTTCACTCACAACCTCAGTCAGACCAGCTCCCTGTTTCCCTAGGCACTGAAGAAAATAGCCTGTCTGAATCCACCAAGAAAAATCAACAACTTTCTCCCCAATTCTCTTAACTCATCAGGGCCCTTACTCGGATTCTTTAGATGGAATTTAACATTAAATATACATACATATATATGTTCAGAATATACTTTCATTTATTTCGGTCCACTCTCTTCCCTTGGGTATTCTGTCTCTAGATCAGATGCAAGTTTAAAACTCTTCATTCCAAGTCAACAGGTACTGACTCAGCCCTTCAACATGCAAGGCAAGCCAGAATATTCAGGAGACACTCTTGTGGATTCCAATCCCTGCCCATGGGCAGTTTCAACACTGAAAGAATATGACACAAATATATAAATGTATTTAAAGGCAGTTTAGGTGGGAAAAAATTTACTTGCAAGTACAAAAGTTAAGATTTTAAGGTTGACATAGAATTTGAAAAGTATCTTAAGAGACTGGGGTAGGACAATTCCAGGTCAATGTACAATTGGAAATGGAAATAGGGTTTCAAGCCTGAAAAAGACTGAGAGATGGAAAAATAAGAAGCATATTTAGGCACATCAGCCATTCCAGTGTGGGTTGAGAGTAGGGTAGATGAAGGCAGATTCCAGGAGTTAGGGGTGAAATATACAGGGCAGTGGCATGATGCAATGGTGAGAACAAAGATCAAGAGTTAAGATTTGGGGGGCACCTCAGTGGCTCAGTTGACTGAGCATCTGACTTTTGATTTGGGCTCAGGTCTTGATCTCAGGGTGGTAAGATCCAGCCCCTGATGGGGCTCCCCGCTCAGTGTGGAGCCTGCTTGGGATTCTCTCTCTCCCTCTCCTTCTGCCCCTCCCTCTTCCCTCTCTTAAAAAAAAAAAAAAATGAGATAAGATTGTGATCAGTACCAACTGTGCCACTTAATAGCTGTGTGATCCATAATGGGTTAATTTTTTCTCTCTCTGAAACTCCATTTCCTCATTTGTAGGATTAAAATAATAATGTCCATCCAATTATTTCACAAATATTTTATGAAAAGCAACTATGAACTAAGAATTATGTTAGGTGATAGAAATATAAGGAATCATTCATTTATTCATCAAATACTACCTTGCTACGTACTAAGTTGGAAATAAGTGGAAAAGGAGCAGGAAACTAAGTGACAGATATTGTAAACTGAGAGGATAGTGTTTCAAAAAGAGGGACAGGGGCGCCTGGGTGGCTCAGTTGGTTGAGCGACTGCCTTCAGCTCAGGTCATGATCCTGGAGTCCTGCGATCGAGTCCCGCATCGGGCTCCCTGCTCGGCGGGGAGCCTGCTTCTGCCTCTGACCCTCCCCCCTCTCATGTGCTCTCTCTCTCATTCTCTCTCTCAAATAAATAAATAAAATCTTAAAAAAAAAAAAACTTAAAAAAAAAAAAGAGGGACAACTATGTCAATTGAGAGGTTAATAAGATGAGGACAGGGCGCCTGGGTGGCTCAGTTGGTTAAGCGACTGCCTTCGGCTCAGGTCATGATCCTGGAGTCCCTGGATCGAGTCCCGCATCGGGCTCCCTGTTCGGCGGGGAGTCTGCTTCTCCCTCTGACCCTCCCCCCTCTCATGTGCTCTCTCTCTCTCTCTCTCATTCTCTCTGTCTCAAATAAATAAATAAAATCTTTAAAAAAAAAAAAAGATGAGGACAAAGAAATGTCCATTGTATTTAGCAATCTGGGGGTAATGAGCAAACTTAATTATTTTGAGCTGTTTCTAAGGAGTGGCAACTTCAGAAGCTAGCCTGAAGTCCCTTGAGGAGGGAACGGGAGGTTAATACGTGAAGTTTGTGCCGAGTATCTGAGAAAGAAGGTAGCTGGAGAAGTGGGTTGTTGTCTTTAAGGCGGGACACAGGGGAACAAGCTTGAATGCCAAGGAGGGGGAGCAGAGGGGGCATCGCGTGCAGGAGCTAGGGAGGCAGCTCTGGGAAGGCCAGAAGCCAGCACGGTGCTGGGTAAGCCCTTGACAGCTTACAAGAAGCACAGTCTATCCACTGTGACAAGACAGGAAACAGAATGTGGCTGCAGATGCAAGTAGGTTTTGAGACTTGGTGGTGAAAAACTTGAAAGATTTTCCTCTGATATTTTTTCTTTCCTGAATGAAATAGGAGGTGAAACCACCCATGGAAGTGAGGAGAGGAGAGGAATAAGGAGGTAGTGGGGAGAGGTAGGAGAGCAAAGTTCCTAGGATGCCAAATGGTTTGCCTGCTGCAGGTTTTTGGTGGAGAGCTTCAAGGGAAACCAGTCTGTCTGGCTTTCCCATCTTCTCAAATTTAGCTACTTGAATTTAGGCTATGAATATGCATTTCCTTCAGGAAGGGGTTTTCCCAGATGAGTAAGAGGGGCAAAGGAATTTGAGTGTGTTTGTAAGGGAGAGATTATAAAATGGGTTATTGATTGCATCGACTGGAGATTTCAGTAAGATTCTACAGGTGCTGAGCCCTAAGGACAGAAAATGATG
The DNA here is from genome assembly GCF_011800145.1 of Mirounga leonina. NCBI lineage: Eukaryota > Metazoa > Chordata > Mammalia > Carnivora > Phocidae > Mirounga > Mirounga leonina. The sequence continues at coordinate 10,982,566 of NW_023270816.1, forward strand.
GTATAAAAATAACCTGCTTGAGTCCGAGATTTGAGAGGTCACACTGCTATTGATGACAGCAGAGTCTACAGTCTGAACCAAGGAGGAGATGACCAAGGTGGGCTAGAGGAAAAGGTCACCAAATGTGAGTTGGTCAAGGAATCAGGAAGCTAGAGCACAGACTTCCTAGTTTTCATGAGAGCACAGGACTGTAAAAATGACCACAGAAGCTGAGACCATGCAAAGTGATCTTAATAATTTGTAAAACTCCTTTACTCCCAATTATAAATGTACAGAGAATTTTTTTAAATTGTAAAACTAATGTTTAGTACACCATAAATCCAAAAAACACTGAGAATTAGTGCTTTATTTCTGTGTAAAATCTTTACCAAGAGTAGTTTGAACTGTGCTTGCCTTCTACTATCACTTACCTCTTTTGTGCCTTGATAAATTGTCATATTCCTTCCAGCACTTGATGTTTTGCGTTTTCAGTGTTGTAAAATACCTCCAAGTGTCCTTAACGTGAAGTTGTTATCAGCGTCTCTTCATCCTTTGTCACAACCACCTGCTCTAACTGATCTGTGCAATCTGGGTGCAGGTTTCCCAGCAGCGCCTGGTCTGGCCCAGCAGCTTAACCAGAGCTCAACACTAACCAACCCCATGGGTCTCTGAAAGGATGCAACCAGACTTCACTGCAGTAAAAGCTTGCTTTTCAGTCTCTCTGTAATTAAGTTTTCTTTCGACCTGATAACTAACGTGGACATTTGGCCTGAATGCTAGCCACACCCACTGGGATTTGTCATTATTATGACTGTCTTCTACCAAGTCTGGTTGACCACAAGCAGTTTTCTGTCTCTAGAGCAGTTTAAAAGATGTTGATCCAACGTTACCATGCTCTTTCTCCTTGTTGGATGGTACCTTCATGCAGGCTGAGGTCTCATCGTCTCAGCTTCATTCTTGTCATTTTTAAATTTCCTAATCACATCCAATTTCATTTGCAGCTCATTTATTTCTTTGATGCACTTTCAACTTTTTTGTCAAACTTTGTAAAACAAAATTCTAATGTAAAACGGAATTTTCTTTTTATGGTCCATTTTTGTGAAACATCCTGTGGGTCTGTCTCTGGGAGACAAGGAGGCAACACAGCTGCACACTTTGCTGTCTGTGTTGTGGCCGAAGCACTGAATAACTGGGGTGCAGCGGCCGATCCCCAACGGGCCTTGAGAGGAGGACCAGGATGTGTGGGGGTCATCGGTGTGGTGATCTGTGGGCTGCGCACTGGCTGTGCGGTCTGTCCTTGATGTACTTGCTGTCAGTGTAGCAGAGTAGGTGAAATTTGAGTCATGCTGTTGGGGGACTGGTGTTTACTAGACCGTGGCAATCAAAATTTGTTCATACCAGAACCGTGCCCACGTGGGGACTGCCTTACTGGACAGTTATCTGTATGGATATCGAAGTCACAAAGAATGGTAGCAAGAGTCAATGGAGATGGGGGCTGGGGTCCCCTAGCTCATCTTCACGTAATGAGAAGGAACAAGCCAGGGGCCGTGGGCGGTGGCGGCACAGACATGAAGAGGTGTGAGTCCACACCGCGTGCTTTGCCAGGAGTTGGGAGTGTTTAAGGCCCGAGGGGTTGCATTAGGGACTGAGAGGAAAAACAGCTTTTGCTTGAAGGGCTGTAGTGGGCCTGTGCGAACGAACCTGGTGTCCTCTTGGACAAACCCACCATGATGACCACTCTGTGACCTTCTGGAGCACAGCCCCCTCCCCAGGCTGTGCTTCTGTTTAAGCGCACCCTGTTTAGCCACACTCTCGGGGCCTGACGGGCTTGCTCTGCCCTAGAGATAGGACTATGACACACAGCGATTCTTCACCATTCTCCGCCCCCCCCCGGCCCCCCACAGGTATGCCCACCCTCCAGGGCTGAAAAAGCAAGTCTTAGGGAAGGTGGGGTTTTAGAGATCTATGCATCACTGCCGCCTGAGACCCACTTCTGTCTGCAAGTCCCCGTAACAAACCACTTCTCCTCAGGCTGGACCTGGCCTTTTTCTTTGCTCTTACGGTTCCTTTGGAGGGTGCTTTGCATGTACCTACCTTTCAGAGAACAGGGACTCTTCTGTGGGGACAAGCCAAGTCCTTGTTAAGGAAAGAGACTCAAAATACATCTGGAGGAGAGGTTGGGAATATAGAGGAGGGTTGTGGGGCCTGCAGAGGAAGGTCACCAACCTGACCTGAAAAGCTCTGAGGGGCAGGAAGTCAGATCAGGGACGCACAGATTTCTCCAGTGGCTGAAGCAAACATCTGCGTCATATCTGATGTGATTCGTCCTTACGATTCCTTCAGGACACTGGGAAATTGGTTCAGGATGGTCCTGTGGCTTCTGCAGGCTCACAGTGAAGCGGGTGCCACGGCGGAGCAGGAAGACATGGTTGATTGCAGGGCAGAGGCTCTCTTGGTACAAGCCTCCACACAACTTGGAGGAGGAGAGGCGGGAAGGGGTCTTTGTGGTGGGAGGGAGACCCAAACGGAAACATGCAGGAGACTGGATGAAAGTACAAAGGAGGGCATCGAAGGTGACTGATGACAGGGGAGGTCAAGTGGGGGCAGCAGTAAGAAGTACTGCTGGGTTAGAGATGTTCACATGCACCTGGAATCCATCAAACCTCGAAAAATGGCAGTTCTCTTCCCGGGAGAATCAGACCCATAAGAGTAATTAGAAGAGTTTAACTCAGAAGACAACCGAGGACTGAGAGGACCTGGGCCAGGGGGTGACATGACCTGGGTCATGCCTTCCAGACGGATGCACCACCAATGTTCTGTGGGAGGCAAAGAAGGGTGTGCTCCCCATTCCTCCCGAGGCGCGCTCGCCACAATGGAAGCCTGCTGAGGCAAGGGCCCGGCTCCACACCCTGCGCCTCACAGTGCCTGGGACATGGTGCACACAGAGTGTGGCCGAACAAAACAGCTAAACTAACACACGGATGAAAGGGGCACTGCAGCAAAGCCAGACAAGACTTGGCCGTGGAGGAAAGGGGAGGATTTGAGTCACTTGTATGGAATTCAACAACGAAGTGTGTACGGGGTTGGGGAAAGCAAGAGAAAGAGCAGAGCGGAAGGTACTTCCGAGACCTCAAATCAGGTAATACCAGCAGGTCACACTTCAGGACGTAGGAAGGTCCAGGGCTCTGTGAAGTGCTGGGCACAAGTGCTCGGTTATTTACTACGTCACATAATTCACACGCTAGCCTTAGGAGGTCTCATTCTCACCTTACCAACAGTTCTAGGAGGCCGTAGGCTTTACAGCTAATGAATCCTGCAAGTTCAGCAGGAAGGTGCGTTGCTTAACATGAGCTGTTGCACAGGCTTGCTACCACTTTTTTGGCGGCCACAGATCACAACTGAGAACTCCCATGTTGAAGATTCTTTGGGCAACAATGACCGTGTTTATGCTGCGCAGCATGGACTTGTTTGTCCTGGAATATCCAGCTCATGGTAACACGTAAGTGAAAAGGAAACTCTCCTCGACCTTTCTACATTCCAGTCTTTGGACTATTCAACTAATGGCCATTTTAACCATCCATTAAGTTTGACATGGCTTTCCAAGTTCTGATTACAACTCATCTGATCACAGACATTACTGGTTGCCTCCTCCAAGCCCACCCCCTGATTCCTTGCTGGAAGACCTCTGACTGATAGTCATGTCTACTCTTTTCATGTGGCCATGTGCTCCAACAAAGGGGGGGTGCAGCCCCAGCCCCAAGGAGTGAACTATGACCCGTCTAGTCATAGACAGGACAGGAACGTGATTAACTCAAGTTAAACAAATGTTTGTAGAAGTCTGGCGGGGGAAGGGGAAAGACAGCAAAAACCTGGGTCCCTGATCAAATGCCTGGAAAACAAAATTCTGTTTTTAAAAAACAAAACTAAACAAAACAAAAAACCCCCACTGGTTTAGCTTTTTCAGTTCTTGCACCTAAAAAGAATTTAATTAACAGACTAACAAAAAGAATGACCACACGTTAAGCATTTTGATTGGTTAGGGATGTGTTAAATACATTAATGTCTTTATTTCAGACTTGGTAATTTCTTTCCAAAGAATGCCTACAACGTATTAAAATGCCATTTAAAGATATAACTGCCTTTAGAAGTTTTCCAAAATCTATTTTAACATTTACTCGACACTTTACAAGGTTGTGTCATAATTTCCTGTAGTAAATTCTAATTGTCTTAACTCTAAAAAGAATGATAAGTAATTTCCCTATATTAGCACCCACTATAAGCATTTATATACTCTATCTATCCTTACATGTATCGTACATACATTTATACTTTGGGGTCATAGAACGTTAATAAATATGATAACTAGTAAGTATGAAGCTAAAAATCTGGCTTTTACTTGTTTGTTGTTAAAAGAATACAGTCAGTCTTCAGCTGGAGGCCAAACCATAGCTAACCACTATGAAGTTTGCAAATCTTCAAAGTCACAGATCTCGGTAAAGTTGAGAAGCAAGCACTCCTATAACTTGTAATGAGCTATTCACAATAGAGAGCAAACACCAGGGCCAAGGCGACGTACGTTTCCGTTTCCTGTTTCGCCGCAACCCAGCTGTCCCATGCAACATCCCAGATCCATCTGCTGGCAATCTGTGATACAAAAATTTCAAGACCAACTTTAAATTGAACATGTTAAGAAGTAAACTTTAAGTCTATACAGTATCTCAGAAAGTCATATTTAGAGGGACGCCTGGGTGGCTCAGTCGGTTGAGCGTCTGCCTTCGGCTCAGGTCATGATCCCAGGGTCCTGGGATCGAGTCCCGCGTCAGGCTCCCTGCTCCGCAGGGAGCCTGCTTCTCCCTCTGCCTCTGTCTCTCTCTCTGTCTCTCATGAATAAATTAAAAAAAATAATAAAATCTTAAAAAAAAAAAAAAAAGAAAGTCATATTTAGAAAGTAGTTTGTCCAATCCCCCCTTTCCTGAAAGGGCCCCTCTTCTCTTCCTGGAGTGATCCTTCTCTGACACAGGGACTGGACCTTAGCAGAATGTCTGGGAGCAGAGCCGGGAACCCTCTGTAACTGGGTCTAAGAGTTCTGCATACAGTACTACTCCACTGTGTTACACTCCCTGATACGGAATTCTCCTTTCCATCCTTAAAATATGTTCAAGGGAAAGTTTATTAGAACTTTGTTTTGAAATAAAGAAATGGCATTGATTATCCAAGCAGACCATTATAGAAAATTCTAAATCCTTTGCTTCGCTCACAAAGCCATACGTGATTTGAGTACAGCCTACTTTTCCATGGTGGATATAAATGGCCACAAACCTGTTGTGGTTTCTCCCAAGAGGGTGAGTCTACTTCTCTAGCCCTTGAGTATGAATTGGTCTTGGGACTTGCTCTGAGCAAAAGAATGGGACATTGTGTGACTTCCAAGCAAAGCCTTCAGAGGTCTTCTGCTCCCACCTGCTCAGAATGCTCTGAGGAGACCCCCACATAAGGAAAGCCACTCAGCCCACCAGAAGATGGTGGCTCACGTGCAGGAGAACCCGGGAGCCCCAGCCAACAGCGAGCACCAGCCACCAGACACGTGAGCGAGGCCATGTGGGACGGCAAGTGTGTCAGGGAGACCAGCAGGAGAAGCCGCTGCTATAGTTTGGCTGGCCCACAGAATGATGACAGATAAACGGCTGTCGTTCTGCGCTAAGCTGTGGGGTGGTTTGTTGTACGGTAGTTACCCATGTGCGCTACTGAAATATATGGCAAGCACACAGGTTAGTAACCAAGCACACCAGTTCCCCGCTGCCGCGGCATCTTTCCACTCCTGCGTTCTCCGGTTGCCAGTCCCTCTCCCCGGTCTCTGGCACAGCTGGTTTCTTCGTGATGTTCAGATATCAGAGGGCCTTCCCTGGCTCCAGACAGTCCCAGGGGCCACTCTGCCCTACTCTAATCTCCTCCACGTGAGAAGTATGTGCTGGTGTTCTCTTCTCCCTGGGTGCCAAGGTCACCTCCGTCTTGTTGACTCTAGTGTGGCCAGCAGCCCTCTGCCTTCTTCGGCGAAGACTGCAGACCGTGACCAGCTGCGATGTGTTGACGGGCAGCTCACTCCAGCTCACAGGGTCTAGCGTATATTCATATTTGTAAATGACCGCGATTGCCTTGCTGCTGACTGAGGCCTCTGTGCCAGAGACCATGTGGAGGGCTTTCTTACAGACCCACTCATTTAGCCCTCAGGGTAGCTGTGGCCTTTAGGTGTACCATTTCCGTTTTACAGATGAAAACAGCCATGCCCCGGCCGCAGGCTCCGACTGTCGCTTCCAGCATTCCTGTCTAGGTCAGCTGGACTCGGAAACCTAAGCTGTACCACTGTCCATCCCATTCCATTTCTTAAACGCTGGCCTGCATTGTTTTCTTTCCTCAAGTAAAAACTCTCAGAGAATCATGGTCTGCGTCTCCCCATTTTCTTTTTCTCAGTACCTAACCTAACTCCCATTAGTGCTCAAAATAAATTTACTGGTTAATTATCAAATGACATTAAATTGTCAAAATTAGTGTGATCATGGAATAGGATAGCTATATAGTTTAATAAATTATCAATAGAAAATTGCCATTTCTGGGGGTGCCTGGGTGGCTCAGTTGGTTAAGCAACTGCCTTCGGCTCAGGTCATGATCCTTGAGTCCCGGGATCGAGTCCCACATCAGGCTCCCTGCTCGGTGGGGAGTCTGCTTCTCCCTCTGACCCTCCCCCCTCTCATGTGCTCTCTCTCTCTCATTCTTGCTCTCTCAAATGAATAAACAAATAAATAAAATCTTTAAAAAAAAATTGCCATTTCTGGGTTAGTACTTTTCAAATAAGAGGCACTGAAGGAAGATATAGTTAACAAAACCATCCTTTGTCAGAGAGGCACCTGGGGGCCGTGGAGGCCAGTGGCACAGGAACTCTCAGGTCACTAGAGGGGACACCGTGGAGCACTGCCTGGTAGATGCTGGGTCAGTGTGGTACTCACATTTATCGCCTGACCAGTCTTTTGAATAAATAATACTTTTATAATGAACTTGTAACGGTGATACCCAAATTCTTTCACTGCTGACAAGATGCGGTCTGCTAACTCAAGTGACAAATGAGAGAAGACTTTATCATCATATTTGACATCTTTAAGACTTTCCTTTAAAAAAATAGGAAAAACATTTTAATTTTCAAACCAAATATTTTCTACATAAAAATTCAAGAAAACATGTATCTAAATAATACATAACTTTAAAAAAATAGATGCATTCCTAACCAAATAGTATTAAATGAATGTTGAGCTTATCAATTTATTTCAATAAGAATGCTGAATAAAGTTTATTTGGTTTTTAATTACATTCAATTGCTCTTCATTACCAACCCTTAACCAGTTAAGTTTTCCTTTCAAACAGCTAGTGGGGAGACACAGGGGAATTTTAAAACAAGGCTTCTGGGAATGCTTAGGTAGATGAAGGAAATCTTTCTCTAATTTCCGTATTTGCTAAAACTCAGACTTGCGTTTTCCTAAAGCCTGGGTTTCCTGGACGGGAGCCTGTTTTATGTGACTCCTGTCTTCCCCAGTGTCCTTGAATTAAAGCCACTTCTCTAGCTGCTCTCTCTGTGGACTCCAGGGGGACGCTGAGGAGATCCAAGGTTTCCCGCCATGTCTGCTGTGGATTAGTCACAGCTGGGGAGACAGATGTGAGTCATGAGGCACTAGGCTTTTCCACAGCCCATAAGCAGACTGGACCACCTAATGAGCAGACTGCAGGTACCTTTGACTTACCTGGACAATGATGAATTAATGTGGTTCTGGGTCCTGCGATAACAAATGAGCTCCTACCAGCTAATTTTATAGACATGTAAAACCAAATAGATTGCTCTGTTTCTTTTTGTTTTGTTTTGATTCCTTTCTAGAATGGTGCTGGACCTAAAACTGGGTCTAGAAACATTTGTTTCCCTCAGGCATTGGCTGTGTTTCTGTCTTTCAGACGTTTAGCAACATCCACTGTCTCTTCTGAATCTGCCTAACAGACCTCAGGCTTTGCCCGCCCACATGCTCTTATTTAACAAATAATGAGTGCTTGCTATAGGAAGACACCCACAAGCTCCAGCAGTGTATACTATTTCTGTACCCAGAACTATGTTGAATTTTCCGTGAACCCAAGTGAAAATCCCTGGTCTCTTTATGACACCTAGCTATCCATCTACATATCCAATCAGCTGTTCCAGGCCCCATCACACTCAATTCTGTAAATTATCATATGTAAATACAATTTGAAATCCTACTATATCCAATAAATCCAAACTCAGTCTATGTGGTAAGACCAAGTAAGAGACACACCAAATGTATATTCTCATGTCACAAATGCTTGCTGTTACTGTTTAAGAGAAGGTAATCAATAATTATTTTATTGTATTAAATTGAGTTGCATTTATTTCCTGAAGCCATGACAATGATTAGTTCAGCTTAGAAATGTATCTGTCTATGGTAGTAGAGGGAGGCTAGAGTAGGCCTCCTAAATATTCTTCTGTATTAATAAAAGTTAATTCATTTAAATAATTAACTTTGATATGATTCAAAGAGTATTAATCATTTATACAAAATAAAGAGATGCTTTCTTCCCAACACCTAGCTCACATCAGTAGTTACTGAGAGAATGCACCTTGTAAACTGAAGGGGAGGGAACTTTGAAACCAGAAACGTATCTGGGGTAGACTTAAGCTTGGTGGAGTCCCACAGGGGAATGTGGCCATCAGAAAACGCCTGGGTGCCTGGGGCCCAGCACTAGAGACCACAGATGAAAAGGTGATTCAGAAAAAGTGGTCCCTCAAATTTTCTATAAATAAAAAACTTTAATTTTGTCCTTTAAGAAGGATGATGAAGGAATTCTTTCCATCTGAACAATGTAGGCTTCAGATACCAACACTAGTATAAATAATGTTGGTATTAACATTAGTCTTACAGTATTTTATAAAATTGAAGAAGCTTTTTTGGACTAGCCTGGAAACAACTGTCTTAAATGACCTTCAGATTCCAGTCACAGTTTAAGGAAGGGGACCAGTGCCTGTGTTGGTAGTTGCCTGCCCTTAAATGCTTTAGCGTCCAGGGACCACCTTTTCACACCCATATACAGATACAGTGTGTTTTATTTAACTCATTCCTCCAAATATGGGAAAACATGAAACCTGAGGGATAAATAATTTATGGATAATTACGGGTTAATGGTTGAAATAAAAATTAAATCTAGCTCACAGCATCAATGTGAAATATATTTGAGTATGACTACAAAAGTACTTCCATATTTTCAGAGATAAATGTTAAAAAATCAATGAAATATATGGCCATAAATCTTAATACAGTTTATCAAATCCCCAAAGCTAAGATATTGCTATCATATGTATTTATCAACCTACCTTTAATATCTGCTGGACTTTAGTTTCTACTGAATGAGCTTGGAATTTTTTCAATGGCTCCATTCTATATGAATTAGCAAACTTTAATTTTGCCAGGGCACTCTTCCATTCTTTACCTAGATCAGCAATTGAATCATCAAATGGAGGCTCTACATATTGAACATCATGAATCGATTCTCTCAGTCTTTCTCTTAAAATCTGTGTATACTGCAACAGGGGGGAAGGAAAAGAGAAGATCACTTTTTTAATTGTAACCCTGCTACAATGGGACAGAGCTGACACAAAGTTTGGAAATCCATTCTAATTGATAAAGAAGTTGCTGAATCCTAGATTTCAGTGATTCACTCCTGGCTATCAATTGGGTAAAAGAAAAAAAAGTCTATCTAGCTAGAAATCATCTATTTATCTATGAACACAAATTTGCATACATATATTTAAAATATCCATGGAAGATACAAAAGAACCAGAAACAAGAGAGGCCTCCAGAGAGGGCAACTGGGTGGCTAGGAGACAGGTGTGTAAAGAAAACTTTCTGGTTCTCCACCCTGAGGTTACGAAAATATTACCCTTCATTGTGTTCTTACAATTTTATTTACTTTTGTCTTTGAGTAAATAATACCACTATTTACATAAGTATTTACATAAATAACATTACATAAGTCTTAAGTTGAAAAAATAACTAAAGTGTATTTATCTGGTACATACATTATTTTATGGTTTTGAGATTCAACATTCATTCTGTGACATTCAACACTCCTTAAAGAAATATTCATTTGGTGCCTAATATGGTCCAGATAAATGTTCTAGACTCTGAAGTTACAGTGGTGAGCTTCGTTGTAATAGCTAGGGATTAATTGTTTGGCTTATTTTAACTCATAATCAAGGAGTCTCCATTCATGGAGGGATCATTCTAATGGACAGGAGGGCTGATTGACAATTTAAAGCATACAGAAACATGAATAAACTGATTTATATAGTAGCAAATGCTATAAAAATAAAACCACATGACTTGGTAGGAACTCATTGGGAAGGACTAATTTAGACAGAGTTACCAGAGAAGGCCCCTCTGAATGAAGTTAGATTTGGGCTGAAGCCCAAAAAGAACAAAGGCTTCAAGGCTAACAGTGTGTTCTAGGAGCAGGTTTGTGGTCAGTGTGGGTCAAGTGTTCTGAGCAAGGCAGAGTGGTGACATGATGGAAGCTAGAAAGGCAACCGAGGAGCAGGTCGTGAAGCACTGAATAGAAAGAACGTGGTGAGCAGTTTGGATTTTATTCTCAGCACAGTGGGAAGTCGCTGGAAAAATCTAAGGATGTGAGTGATATGTTCTAAATTACAGTTTTAAAAGGTCATTCTGGCTGGTATGGTGAACAGATTAGAGGGAGATCAAGGTTTGGAGGGAGATAACTTTATACTCTGTAATGCTTTTTACAAATAATGTTAACTAAGTAATTCTGTAACCAGGAACATGGTTTACTTTGGCATTTATGTAAGAATTTTTATTTCCAAGTAATTTTTTATTTTAACACAAATCTTTCAATTTATTCTGAAGCATTTATTCTTTTGCTATTTTTTCAATGAGGCTTTAGATTTAAAAACATGTTTTATGTTTTTAGGAGTTGTTTTTATATAGAATTACTGCTGCACCCACCTATTAAACTTTTATTAATTTTAATGTTTATTATCTCTCGATTTTCCTAAATATATAATACAAGTCTACCTATTTCTATCATCCCTCCTCCTTTTCAGATTTTACTGCAGAGACCAGTAGTTTAAGATGTAAATATTAAAAATCACAATCCTAGGAGTATTGTGAGAGTATTTATTCTCTACCACTGATGTTTCTATGTGGCAGAAACTGGCACTGGATCAATACTTCCCTTTCTTTGCCCCCTCTGAGGGATTTATCTGATTGGCAGGTTGGCAAGAGAAAGAACATGTTTAAATGTAGATTCTTCCAGCCCTTCTCTTGGCATCTGATTATATCATCTGTTTGACCAGGGCATACGTTTCACAGAGATAGGCCATCATCTTAGATATATATCATTGTCCAGCTATGGCCGTGACTATTTGGTGAGCTGGTTTAATGTGAGTAGAAATGTTACCATTTGCCAGCCTATTTTTCATCATTAATAGTTTGTTAATGTGGCTATATGATTTTTGAATGTTTAACCAACCTTGCTTTCCTGGAACAAACTCCACTCAAATATAATATACTATTACTATTATTATTATTATTATTTTACTGGAAGTTTATACCTTTTGACCTCCTTCACCTATTTTTCTTTTTAGATTTCACATATAAGTGAGATCATACAGTATTCGTCGGACTTATTTCACTTAGCCTACTGTTCTCAAGGTCCACATATGTTATTGCAAATGGCAAGTTTTCATTCTTTTTTTAATGGTGGAATAAATAAATACTTAGGTTGTTTTCATATCTTGGATATTTATTGTAAATAATGCTGCAATAAACAGGGATGCATGTATTTTTTCAAATTAGTGTTTTTGTTTTCTTTGGACAAATACCCAGAAATGGAATTGCTGAATTGTATGGTAGTTCTTTTAAATTTTTGAGGAATCTCCATATTGTTTTGCATAGTAGCTGTACCCATTTACATTCCCACCAACACTGCACAAGGGCTGCCTTTTCTCCACATCCTTGCCAACACTTGTCATCTCGTTTTTCAGTAATAGCGAATCTAATAGGTGTGAGGTAATATCTCACTGTAGTTTTGATTTGCACTTCCCTGATGATTAGGGATATTGAGCATCTGCTCATGTACCTTTGGCCATCTGTACATCTTTGGAAAAATACCTATTCAGAACTTCTGGCCATTTTTTAATCGTTGCTAGGTTTTTTTTTGCTGTTGAGTTGTAGGAGTTTTCCACATATCTTGGATACTAACCCCTTACTAGTTTTATGATTTGCAAATAATCTCTCCCACTCAGTAGGCTGCCTTTGCATTTTGTTGGTTTCCTTTGCTGGGCCAAAGCTTTTTAGTTTAATGTAGTTCCACCTCTTTATTGTTGCTTTTGTTGCCTTTGCTTTTGGAGTCGGATCAAAAAATCATCACCAAGACTGATGCTAAGGTGTTTACCACCTATGTTTTCTTTTTGGAATTTTATAGTTTCAGGTCTTACATTCAAGTCTTTGAGTTTATTTTTATGTACGTGTAAAATGCTGATCCAGTTTTGCCAATAACCATTGAAAAGACTGTCCCTTTCCCTATTGTGTATTCTTGGCTCCTTTGTTATAAGTTAATTCACCATAAATATGTGTTTACTTCTGGACTCTGTTCTGTCCTATTGATTTAAGTGTCTGTGTTTATGACAATGCCATACTGCTTTGATCACTACAGCTTTGTAATATACTTTGAAATCAGAACGTTAGATGCTTCCAGCTTTGTTCTTCTTTCTCCATACTGCTTTGGATACTTGGGGTCTTTTATGATTCCATACAAAGCTTAGGATTGTTTGTTCTGTGAAAAATGGCATTGGAATTTTATTAGGGATTACACTGACTCTGTAGATTGCTTTGGGTAGTATGTACATTTTAACAATACTAATTCTTCCAATCCATGAACATTGAATATCTTTCCATTTATTTGTGTTGTCTTCAGTTTCTTTCATCAATGTCTTATAGTTTTCACTATAGAGGACTTTCACCTCCTGGGTTAAATTTATTCCTAGATATTTTATTCTTTAATGCAATTGTGAGATGAGATTGTTTTCTTAATTTCTGACAGCTTGTGTATAGAAATGCAATAGATTTTTTTTTCATATTGATTTTGTTGACTGCCATTCTGCTAAGTTTGTTTACTGAATCTAACAGTTTCTTGGTGGTCTTTAGGGTTTACTATATGTAATATCATGTCATACACAAATAGTGACAGCTGTACTTTTTCCTTTCCAATTTGGATGTCTTTTATTTCTTTTTCTTGCCTAATTTCTCTGGCTAGGACTTCCAATATAATGTTGAATAGAAGCGTTGGAGTGGGCATCTTGTCTTGTTCCTGAACTTAAAGGAAAACCTTTCAGCTCTTCACCATGGAGTATGATGTTCACTATAAGTTTGTCATATATGACCTTTATTATGCTAAGGTATGTTCCCTCTAAACCCACTTTGTTGAATTTTTAGGATAAATGGATATTGAAGTTTACCAAATGCTTTTACTGCATCTATTGAGATGACACAATTTTTTAGAAATAGAGAGGTGAGGGGCAGAGGGAGAAGCAGACTCCTGGCTGAGCAGGGAGCCTGATGTGGGGCTCAATCCCGGGACTCCAGGATCATGACCTGAGCCGAAGGCAGATGCTCAACCGACTGAGCCACCCAGGTGCCCAAGATGATACAACTTTTATCCTCCATTTTGCTAATGCAGTCTCATTGTTGGGGATGCTGACCATCCATGCATCACTAGAATAAATTCCACTTGACCATGTTGTATGATCTTTCTAATATATTGTAGAAGTTGGCTTGCTGATATTTTCTTGAGGATTTCTGCAACTACATTCATCAGGTTTATTGGCCTGTAGTTTTCTGTTCTCTGGTGTCCTTGTACGGTTTTGTTATCAGGAATAATGTTGGCCTCATAAAATTAGTTTGGAGGTGTTCCTTCCTCTTTTATTCTTTTGAAGAGTTTGAGAAAGATTGGTATTACTTCTTCTTTGAATGTTTGGTAAAATTCACCAGTGAAGCCATCTGGTCCTGACCTTTGTTTGTTGGGAGGTTTTTGATTACTAATTCAATCTCCTCACTAGATACTGGTCTGTTCAGGTTTCCTATTTTAGGAATTTATATATTTTTTCTGGGTTGTCCAAATTGTTGGTGTATAACTGCTAATACCTTATGATGCTTTCTATTTCTATGATATTAGTCGTAATGTCTCTTTTTTTTTCTCCTCTTTCATTTCTGATTGTTTGAGCCCTCTCCCTTTTTTCCTTGGTTTCTCTAAATAAAGGTTTGTCAACTTTGTTTATCTTTTCAATGAACCAGCTCTTAATTTCACTTTTCTATTGTCTTTTTAGTCTCTTTTTCATTTACTTCTGCTCAAATATTTCCTTTCTTTTACTAAATTTGGGTCTCAATTTTTCTTTTTCTAGTCTTTGATGTATAAAGTTAGGTGCTTGAGATTTTTTGTTTCTTGAGGTAAGCATTTATTGTTATGAAATTCCCTCTTGGAAATGTTTTGCATTCTATAAATTTTGGTATGTTGTATTTCCATTTTCATTTGTTTCAAGGAATTTTTAAATTTCTCTTTTATTTCTACAGTGACACATTGGTTGTTCCATATGATGTTTTTAATCTTCACGTATTTGTGATTTTTTCAGTTTTCTTCTTATAATTGACTTCTTGTTCCATACCATTGTGGTTGGTAAAGATGCTTGGTATGTTAGTCTTCTTAAATCTATGAATCTCTCTGTCAAAAACTAAAAATCTTTAAAAAAATAAAGTATTTTTCATGATTCCATTCTGTTATCTGTTGGCCTATTAACTTTATTATTTTCCAGTGGTAGTTTTAGGGCTTTATATATCTTTATATATCTTTATCAGTCTACTTTCAAGGCAGATTATGCCACTTCCCATACTATGAGTCTTACAATGGCATAAGTCCCCTCCTCCCACCTCTCTGGTCTTTATGTTAGGATTGTCATGCATGTTACTTCTACATATGCTACAAGCCCCAAAATGTTATTTTGTATTTAATCAGCCAATAATCTTTACTTTTAATTTTTCCTAATTTATAATTTTTAAAGTTATTATTTAAATTTTAGCTAGTTAACATACACTATAATACTGGTTTCTGGAGTAGAATTCAGTGATTCATCATCCCAATAATCCTTAAACAGAAAAAAATATATTTATCTACATATTTACTACTTCCAATGCTTTCTTTCATCTAGATACATATTTACATCTCTTACCACATTCATTATGCCCAAAAGACTTCGTTTCACATTCTGGATAGTGCAGATCTTTTGTTGGTGAATTTTTGATTTTCATATATTTGAAAAACCTATTATATTGCCTTTGTTTTTGCAAATTTTTTTTCACTGGGTATAGAATTCTAGGTTGATGGTCTTTCAACTTTAAAGATACTTTAAAACTAATGAAAGTGCCAGTTTTCTGGCTTGCATTGTTTCTGATCAGAAGCCTGCTCTCATTTTACCATTCCTCTGTACCTACAGTTTTTTTTTCCTGCCTTTAAATTATTAAATCATTGATTTTAAGCAATTTGCTACATGTCTCAGCATAATATCCATGTTTCTTGTGCTTGAAGTTCATTGAGCTTGGATTTGTGGGTTTATAGTTTTCATTAAGTTTGGAAATTTCTCACCCATTATTTCTTCAAATCTTTTTTGTTTGCCCTGTCTCCTCTCCTCACTTGGGAACTCCAAATATAAATATATATACATATATGTGTGTGTATATATATATATATATATATTTTTTTTTTTTGCCTGAAATTTCCCTGTATCTCATTTATTTCTCCTAATATATATTTTTTTCAGGTCTTCTTTCCATTGCTGCCTCTAAGTTCACTAAGTTCCGTTCTGCAGTGTGAAATCTGCTATTTCCATTCACTATATTTTACATCTCTAACATTATATTTATCAACTGTAGAGTTTCATCTGGATTTAACATGCTTGAACATACAAAATGTAATAACTGTTTTATCATTTAATATCATATAACTGCTTTAATTTAATGAAAACTAATACAGTAACTTTTCTGTAGTAACTACTTCAATGACCTTTTATACTAATTCTGTCTTTGCTATTTGTCATTTCTGGGTGTTTTTATTGTTTCTTCTCACTTTGAGTTCTATTTTCCTGTTTCTTTGTAGGTCTGAAAATATTTAATTGGACAGAAGATACTGTGACTTTTACCTTGGTGTGTTTTTGCATTCCTTTACATACTCTTGAGTTTTCTAGCATGTAGTAACAGGAACAGTTTCATTCTCTTGAGACTTGCTTTTAATCTTGATAGACCAAACTGGTAAAATCTTTAAGTCTAGAGCTATTTCTTCCCCCAGTACTGAGACAATACACTTCTTAGCACTCTAACCAATGTCCTATGATTTACATGGTTTTTCACTCCTACTGGTGGAAAAACAAATGATTTTGTGTGAGTCCAGCGATTTTTCCTGCTCCTTTTGGTGGTTCTTTCTCTGGGAACAGGTGGTTTCCTTATTAGACACACTGATGCTCTAACCTGAAGACCTGAGGAAAATCCTTAGCAGATGTTTGGAGCTGTTTGTGCAGCTCCCTCCTAATACTCTGCTCTGCATTCACACCAGCTTGATCTACCCTGGCTCTCAAACCCTTCTCAACTAAGGAAGAGCTCTCCACAGGTGTAGGCCAGAATTCCCTCATTGGGGAGTCAGAGGAAATCTTGGGGGTCACCATTCCTATCCCCCACCCCCAGAGATTACTATCCTGTCTTGCCTTACATCTCATCAATGGAAAAACAATTGCTTCATACATTTTGTGCTATTTTCAATGGTTTCTGGTAGGAATTACTCCATGTTGGCTGCTAGTTGGAAGCCCTTCATCAGAAATCTACTGTTTTGATTATTTGCCAGGCTGCATTGTTTTAGTTGGAGGAAAGAGGAATTATTTGCTCCCAAAGCCTCTTAGAAATAAAATCTTATTTTGTTCTTTTTTTATTAAGAGAATACTTCTCTAGAGTAATTGCCATCTTTTTTCCCCACAATATACACAAGGGATACAACAACACTGTATCCTCAACAGTGGCTTACAACTGCAATGATTCCCTTGGGGATAGAGCATGCATGCATGGTTTGAAAATAACAGTGATTCTAACTTGCTGAAAACTCATATCTCTAACATTTCTTCCTTATATATAATTTTGGCCTTCTGATTTTTTCCTTTTTTTAAAGATTTTATTTGACAGAGCGAGAGACAGCAAGAGAGGGAACACAAGCAGGGGGCATGGGGGAGGGAGAAGCAGGCTTCCGGCTGAGTAGAGAGCCCGATGCGGGGCTCAATCCCAGGACCCTGGGATCATGACCTGAGCCGAAGGCAGACGCTTAATGACTGAGCCACCCAGGCACCCCATGATTCAGTTTTCCTTTTATTCATTATTTTATCCTTTCATTAGGGAAGAATCTTTGTAATTACTTCTAAAAATTAGAAATGTTTTAAATATGATCAACATTTTTGCATCTACAAAAATAACCTGACTTTAATTATTTAACCTAGTGATACAGCATTTCCAAAATAAAAGGAGTCTGGTCATAAGATGCCACTGTATTAGTAACAATATAATATTAATATACTAATTAAAGGCTATTTGAGGCACCTGGGTAGCTCCATCAGTTAAGCGTCCACCTTCAGTTCAGGTCAGGTCATGATCCCAGGGTCCTGGGATGAGCCCCGAGTCGAGCTCCCTGGTCAATGCGGAGTCTGCTTCTCCCTCTCCCTCTGCTCCTCCCCCCAGCTCATGCTCTCTCTATGGCTCTGCTCTAAAAATCTAAAGGCTATTTGCTTGTATTTAAGATTTTCAAATGTATATACACAAGTAAGACTAACCAAGTCTTCAATTTTTTGGTTATCTGTTTAAGGTTTTGGATCTTTGGTTTGAGCAGCTCACAGAATGGAAGAGAAGGCTAAAGAACCAGACACATGAGGCACATCAATATTCTGTCCTCAATTTGAATTAATCCCAACCATTTTCTTACATTATTCCATGAAGCGTTCAACTAATTAGCCACATCTGTGTCTCATCTAACCACAAAGTTAAGGAAAATGGCAGTCCCATTAAAACTCTATTGTATGGGAAATGAATTAATCCTCCAAAGGAAAATGGAAATGCTATTACTAGAAGAAAAAAAAATGGACGCAGCACATATAAAATTAAAAGACATTTAAATCGATTAAATTGTGCTGTGTGTCTTCATGCTTCCTATGCTTAAGAACAGAGGAATTCTCTACTACCAAAAAATTAGAAATTACCCATTAGTGCACTTATTAGTCTCAGGTCCATTTAGTGAGCATATGTGGAGTGCATTCTCAGTCTCTTCCCTGTTTCTGGTCTATTCAAATTTCTTACTCCTAGAAGCCTAGGTCTTAAAGGCAGCTATGATCGATCACATCCATATCAAACAAGAATGGCCTTGGTCCATATCCCTTTATTTTCAGACTATGGTCTATATACCACGTGTATATATATCCTTTAGGATTCAGGCTTATTCATTTTTCAAGACCACTTCTGCCATGTAGTAGGAAGTTCCTAAAAGGCACCTTTGTCTGCCTCAAAATACAGAAATTTTTCTTTACTGCTGGTGATCTATCTATAAAACAGATTTATTACCAGGCAACACGGTTGATCCTTGAACAACAGGAAGGTTAGTGGCACTGACCACCCTCCTCCAGTAAAAAAAAAAAATCTGTAACTTCTGACTCCCCCAAAACTTAAGTCTACTGTTGACCAGAAGCCTTACCAATAATATAAATAGCTAACGAGCACATATTTTGTATGTTATATACTCTATTCTTACAATAAGGCTAGAGAAAGTTCTTTTCAAATTGTTACAAATCTCAAAAAATTTTTTTCAATATATTTACTGAAAATAATCTGTGTAAGTGGATCTGGATGGCTGGCCCTCATGCTGTTCAGGGGCCAAACTGCAGAGCACGGCTTTTGGGAGCATGAAACTTCACTTCCAACAGGTGAAGGTTTCCAGCCTCGCTCTGCATTTGGTTGTGTGAAATTGCTCTATTTTTCCTCCTCTAGTTTGTTCTTTCCTTTGTAAAATGGAGACACCACAGAACTGTCATTACTGCCGGCATGTTTTGATTCCCGTTTTATTCCTTGAAATGTTTTAGGAACATCAGCATTTTGTCTGCTCTCTCTCCTTCACCTCGGAGATTATGGGTCCCATGAAGTAGGTGGGAAAGGAAACCTTGAGACAAGTGGACCAGGATTCCCAGGGCAGATATGCTAGTCTCAGCTCTAGCCTTACAGTTCCCTCTCCTTGGACAAATTATTTCCTCACTTAATGTCTCAATAAAAGGAGAAGTCTCCATTACAGTAATGGTTTTCGGACTATGGTCTCACAGAAATCCTGATGTTATTGCACCCATAAAGTGAAGGGCATCTTCCACTAACTCCAGACAGTAAGTCTCACATTTGTTTTTTCCTCCTGCAGGTCCCTCAAATACTGAGACTGCAGCTGTTTCTGAAAACTCAACACATCGGACCCTTGTCCTTCTCAAAACAGCACACGTGTGGCCCTGAGTGCGGAGCCCAGGCAGCACAACGGAAGGGAGAGGGAGACCGGGGAGCACGAGGGAGGGGAGCGCGAGCCCCGGGAGCACGAGG
>NW_023270816.1:11002317-11002417 GCF_011800145.1 Mirounga leonina
GAGCCCCGGGAGCACGAGGGCGGGGAGAGCGAGCCCGGGGAGCACGAGGGGGAGGAGAGCGAGCCCCGGGAGCACGAGGGAGGGGAGCTGAGCCCCGGGA
>NW_023270816.1:11002517-11105580 GCF_011800145.1 Mirounga leonina
GGGGAGAGCGAGCCCGGGGAGCACGAGGGAGGGGAGAGCGAGCCCGGGGAGCACGAGGGCGGGGAGAGCGAGCCCGGGGAGCACGAGGGAGGGGAGAGCGAGCCCGGGGAGCACGAGGGCGGGGAGAGCGAGCCCGGGGAGCACGAGGGAGGGGAGAGCGAGCCCGGGGAGCACGAGGGCGGGGAGAGCGAGCCCGGGGAGCACGAGGGAGGGGAGAGCGAGCCCCGGAGCACGAGGGAGGGGAGAGCGAGCCCCGGGAGCACGAGGGAGGGGAGCTGAGCCCCGGGAGCACGAGGGCGGGGAGAGCGAGCCCAGGGAGCACGAGGGCAGGGAGCGCGAACCCGGAGAGCACGAGCCCCGAGCCCCGGGAGCACGAGGGAGGGGAGCTGAGCCCCGGGAGCACGAGGGAGGGGAGAGCGAGCCCCAGAGCACGAGGGAGGGGAGAGCGAGCCCCAGGAGCACGAGGGAGGGGAGCTGAACCCCGGGAGCACGAGGGCGGGGAGCTGAGCGCCGGGAGCACGAGAGCGGGGAGAGCGAGCCCGGGGAGCACGAGGGCGGGAAGCGCGAACCCGGAGAGCACGAGCCCGGGGAGCGCGAGTCCGGGGAGCACGAGGGCGGCGGGCCGCTCACCGACACCAGCCCCGCGCCGCCCGCCCCCGCGCTCTGGCCCCGCCCCCGCACTCACTGCCTCCCTCTCGAACATGCTGGGCCTCCTCTCCCTCCGAGGCTGCGGCGGCGTCGGCTGCGGCTGAGAAGCCGGACTCAAAAACGGTTTCCCGCCTCGCCCGCGTTTCTCCATGCTGCCCGCACTCCACCACGCCCAGCGGCCCGCCTCCCCTCGCCCCAAACGCCTCGGCCGCTTCCCGCGAGAGCTCAAGTCCCGCGCCTGCGCCGCGCCGGCCAGAAGTGCGCCGGGAGGGAGGGGCGGGGCGAGGCGAGGCGTGCGTCATCCCGCCGCGCCGGCCGCCCGTAGCTGGAAGTGACGGCGGCAGAGCGGCGGGGAAGCGGGGTGCCGGTGGGCGCCTGAGCGCGCTGTTGGCCTGCGCGGCGCCCGCTGCGGCGCGGGCGGGGGAGGCGCAGCGTCGGCCGCACCCTGCTGGCCTGGCGGGCTCTGGGCCGCGGTCCCCGGGCCTCCGTGGTGTCTTGCGCAGCGCCGCCGCGGGAGCAGGTCGGCCTTGCCCGCCCCTCGTCCGCGGCCGGCGAGAGGATGAGCGCCCGGCCCGGCCCCGAAGACGCACCGCTTGCCCTCGTTTGTCTTGGCGCCGCCCGGGCCCCCAGACTGTTCCAGGCGCGCAGTCCCTCGCACCTCCCAGGCCCCAGGCTGAAGCCCGCGAGTCGGTAGTGGAAGAGCGAACGCAGTGTTCCGCTCGCGGGTGGGGTCTTCGTCCTCGAAAGGAAGCTTTCTCTGCTCCCACACTGTGTCATACTCACCCCTGCAGGTGCTACTTGCAAATCGAAATTCGACGTTTTCAGGCCATTTTGGTTACAAAACTCAATCACAACAGCCTCAGTGGCTGTAGGTCGGGTTGTACGGGGCTGCCTCATAGGGTTTTATTCATTTCCTGTCCTTGTGGAATTAAATGCAATCATCTATCCTCACTTTTAGCAATAGCTACTGTTTTTGAGTGCTGTGCGTGAGATGCTTTTCAAGTATTAGCTCTAATTACTGCAACACTAGAAGATCATACCCTGTACCATTTACAGTTAGAACGGAGGCTCGGAATACTAACTTTTTCAAAGCAAGTGGTACAAGGAGTCTGAAGAAGAGTTCAGATTGAAGGTCCTAAGTATAGGTCCTTTCCACCGGCCCACAGTGCCCTGGACAAGACCCTGGAGTATCAAGGAGTAAAGGTACGGGTGGGCGCGTACGGGTTCTGGCCTCTAGTAGGGGGAGAGGCCATTCATAACTAACAGGAAAATGTACGGTCACGAGTCGCAAGGTATTGCAGTACCTAATATTGCCGGATTTGAAGTGGGATTTCATTCCCAATTAACATGAGGTTAATTATTCAAGACAATATGTGCTTGCAAGTTAACGTAAAAGCCAGCTTCTAGAATTGTTATTCCCAAAAGCTGAAGGTTGTAACGACTTGAAGAAGTGCATTCCCTTCAGCTCCAGGAAGGATGAGCCATCGACGATTCAGTTAACTCTCATTTGCTGTGTGCTGGGAGCTATGCTGTGTCGTGGGGGAACATTCTGGGTGAGATCTGACCTTGGTGCTCTAGGATCTGACAGTTTGGTTAAGGCTGCAGGGCAACTATATTGCAAGGGCGAATACAGCCAAAAGAGAAGACATTTCTTAAAGCTTCTGTTGCCATATCCAGGGCCTGCAGTAGTGGAGGAGATGGGCTTTTGTGCAAAAACGTTTGCCTGCCACCTGTCACTCCAGAACCAGAGCTCCTTGCTTAGAGTTCAGATGCTTTTTAAAAATGCAAGGAGTCCCTTTTGATATCAAAGTAACCTTTAGGACTGCATTTCTGTATCGGGCAGAAGACAAACCACACTAGGCTTTGAAGGAAGACAATTAAGAGTTAACAAGTGTAGAATTGTTAGAGAAAGAATAAGAAGAGATGTCTACAAGTATTGTGGACTTGGCAGCTGCAGGAAGCATTCACTCCCTTGTGGGACTGAGAGAACCAGGGCAGTGGTTGCAATTTTACAACTTAGCGACTTGGTGGAAGGTCCCACCCAGTTGAAACTTGGATCTATGAGGAAGGAGGTTGTGCTGCTCAGCTATGGGGCGGGCCTGACAGTTCTGGGAAGCAGACCTTTGAAGAGCAGGCGCTGGACAGCTGATGGTGTGTCATGTGGGGGCACGGTGAAGAAGCTGGGCCTGCAGGTGCTGGGAAAACTGCAGACTGGATTCTGCAACTCTGCTGCTGCTGGGGAGAAGCTCCAAGGGACAGAGAGTGGAGGGGAAGGCCCAGGTTGCAGGCAGCAGGAGCGGGTCCCGTCTGCCCCCTGCTCTCTTGCAGTGTCCGTGGTCCCTGAGCGGCTGAGCAGCGTGCGCCCTATGGGTCACAGCATAACTGCTTATTTGGCACACATTCCTTGGGTCTGTGGAAGATTGGTTGGCAGCCAGGGCTGAGAGTGGGGAGTGAGGCTTCTGGGCAATGGGAGGAGTGAACTGTGTAACAGAGGGTTGCTGAGAAGGATGCAGGAACTCAAGATGACCAGCTTCCAAACCAGGGAGCTGCTAGGGCTTAACCCCTCATGTTAGAACACACACCCCTTGACTTGATACAGCAGATGAAGACCCCGTGATAATTTTAGTCCCACAGTGTGACTCCTTTGCAGGTTTATAAGATGATGTTAGTGTAATGTGGGGATAATTGTGAGGATCTTGGTATTATTTAATCCTCATGTAAAAGCATGGTTTGCTGCTGCTTATACCACATAAGGATTCAGAACTATGCTTTTTACCTGCATTTTAGTTTATTATGCTTGATTTTCTGCTTTTCCATTCTGCATTAAAAAAATTGCTCATTTCAATAACTTTGGGACAGTATAGGAATGCTGAAAGGAACAATGCACTATCCACAAGATGTACCAAGCTTCGGTAAACTCCTATCTTCACAAATATTATTAAAAATTTCACATCTTCAACATTTATTTGATAAAGTTTATGTAAACTATCTTTGTTTGATATTTAATCACAGTATTTTAATCATACAGCTCTCATGATAGCCAGAAAGTGTGTTAACAGTAGCTGTACCTAAGTACATTCTGAACTTAAGGTAGAATGGGATTTTCTTGTGACTTGAATATATAATCGATATTACTGTTTTTACTTCTTTTAAATAGTGTCTTCTGTGTCTTATATTTCAGATGCTAATAGAGGATCCGATTACCACTTGTCTTTCTCCCTCAGTCTATGATATGATCTGTAAACTCGGGTTTGAAGTCAGAGAAAGTTGTGATATCAATCGCATTGTAACTCAGAGGGGTGAAGTATGCTGGCAGACCATCACAGCCTGTGTGACTTACACACAATCAGGTCTGTACGTTCTCTGCACCCCAAGCAGCTGTCAGTGCTGTTTGATTTAAAACGTCTTGGCTGTAAAACTTTCCTTTCTGACCATTGTTTCTTTTAGTTAGAGGTTGTTACAATACAGACCTAGCTCAGGAGAGGAAAGGGATCAGGTGACATAGGAGGGAATGAGGCCAGAGGAGCACAGGAGAGATACCAGAGCACTGAGCCAAGGAAGCCGTGTGTGAGAAGGAGGCCGTGGGCGTAACAGTCTCGCTCCATGCCAACAGTCAGATGGAAGAGGGAAGAAAGTAGGGGTCCTAGGAATTCTGGGTAGGAAATGACCAGTAGGATATTACACAGCTGTCTTCAATGTTCCAGGCTTTATTGTACATTTTTTAGAGCAGGGATGTGGCTTGGGAAATTTAATAATAGTTATAAAAATTGCAAATGAACATGCTCTGGCCCAGCGGTTTCATCCCAGGAGTTTGTAAGACAGGCACACATACAGGTACGAACGAGTGTTTGTGCCAGGTTACTGTTGGTGCTGATTGTAAGCAAAAATGGAAGAAAACAACCCAAACGTTGGGAACAGCCAAGCATACAGCATGACTACGACAGGCACGCGAGAAAGCGTTAGGTGGTGGTGCGAAGGGTGGGGAGCCCATCGCCCTGAACCACGGGGCTAAGCGAAAAAATAGGAAGGGCATATCATTGTATTTGCTGTGTATGTATAAGTATTTCTAAATACCCCAAGGAATTAATAACTGTAGTTGCTATAGGAAGGAGAACTGGGTGGCCAGAAGGGAGACCTTCACCCTTTTATATTTTTTGGGTATGAGTCGTGTGAATGTTCAGCTTCAAACTTATCAGAAAATTAAAACAAAAAAATTCGTATGTTCTAAAATAACATCATTGGAAATCTCATAGTCTAATAATGTCAAGTAAAAAATCAGGTTAAAATATTATATATACAGTATGAACCTGATTTTGTGTAAACTTACAAGTGAAGAAAATATTTTCTCTTGATTAACCTTTTTGTATCTTCCAACCTTGTACACTTCTAATAGTGTATTTTTCTTTTATTAGATAAGCACCATGTAACTTACTTCCAGCAATATCTGGGTATCTTTATTGTAAGTTCAGCTATAAACTGGTTGTTGATTTCATGGAAATTTCGTAATTAAAGCACTTTTTCTTTGATGCTTAGGCACTTTCATCCCGCGGTAAGGAGCTGTAGTACTCACACTGCTCTTCTTCTCCCTGAAGCCCAGAGTCTGGATTACCGGGGCACCGTGCTGCTGCTGGGCCCCGTGTGTGAGGCCGTCCACCGACATTTGTTATCTCTGACCAAGGGGCAGTTTGACACGCGATACACGCCGTGGCTGCAGTGGACAGCTCTTCCAGAGGTTTGGCCTGTGAACAACCTTTAGAAATAGAAGACTTGGCGAAGTCCGCTTAGAGGCCCTCGTTACCTGTTCATCTTAAAGGGGTCTCCTCCATCCTCTAAGCCCTCCGCCTGTGAAAAGGCTTGAGGGATGCAAGGGAAACTCGGAATGTAATGTAGTCGCCATGGCCTGAAACATCCTTGGAACGAAGGAAGTTTTTGGATGCAGTATCCATACTGGGGGTTGGAGAGTAGCTAGGTATGTGGGTGCTGGTCCTGGGAAGATGAGGATGGACGGCTCCAGAAAAAAGCAAAGACCTTATGGACAGACAGTAAGGTGTTCTTGAGACAGTGGGACAAGGAAACCAGGTGGGGATGCTTGGTTTGTGGAGGATGAATGGAAACGCCCAGACGTTTTGGCTGGTTTGTTGGTTGGTGCAAACCAGCCATTGCACTTGGCACATTTAATGACCACAGTAGGGCAGTAGCTATAAAAGGTCTAATTATAAAATACTTCAAATTTCCTGATGTAGATAGAAGGGTCATTGCTTCTCCCCTTGTAACAGCTCTTACATGACAGGCTGAGCTGCCTCACGTTTGTTGACTTTTAAGAACTAATCAGAATGGGAAATAAGATTTAGGTCAAAATATTTGACTTTTCAATTTACAGTTATGCCAGATTTATTGCTTTCAGTAAACATTTAAATGAAGAAAACGTTCAAAACTCCTTAGATATTAAACACTTTTTTGATTCTTTAGATATTGTTACAGTTGAGTCTTGGACAGTGCAGGGCTAAGGGTGCCCACCCCCTGTACAGTTGCAAATCTGCATATAACTTTAGACTCCCTCAGAACTGAACTGCTAATAGCCGACTCTTGGCCACAAGCCTTACTGATAATGTAGTTGATTAACACGTATTTTAGATGTTTTATGTATTATATACTGTATGCTTGCAATGAAGTCAGCTAGAGAAACGTTATTAAGAAAATCATGAGGAAGAGAAAAATACACTTACAATACCGTACTGTATTTGTGGAAAAAATCCGCGTGTAAGCCGACCTGTGGAGTCCAAACCCGTGTTCAGGGGTCAACTGTGTATCTATATAACAAATGTTTACCTATACCAAGAAAGTCATGAAAATACACTAATTGAAATCTTTAGAAGTTTGAATTTCATAAATCGTATTGCTTGAGAAATACTTGGGGAAATGTTTCTTACTGATCACAAATTCTAACATATGTCTTGTTCTACACAGTTATTTCCTGAAATATTTGATGCTTTGGGAAGCCCTCAATGTCCCGCTATTCCTCTTAGCTTAATGAAACTGACGGCATGTCTAGAACGGGCTTTGGGTGATGTAAGTGTGAGACCTCTTTCTTTGGTTCACTGAAGTATCTGAATGAACATCAGACTTTTACAGCTGTCCTCAGATTTCTTGATTTTAATTCTTGTTTTCCTATGAAATGTAATCATTTGGCACAGATGTTTAATATTTTTCTTTTTCAGTGATTATGAAATCAAAACATTGGTGTCTTCAGTGTTTTTCTCCCTCATTTGTACAAACAGTGGCTTTATGGGTGGGTTTTTTCTTCACATTGTTTGGCTCATTACAATGCAACTGTAACACCATCCTTCTTTGAATTGTAGGTGTATTTACTGAATGGGAAGGAATGCCCCTTTCTTTTGAGAGATCTGCTTGCGTCTGAGGAGCTTGCCGAGGTCTTTGGTCGGTCTGTGGTAAGCTTGTTCACCTAAACCTGATAGAGTAGACACAGCACAAAGCCGCTCGTAGTAGCTCTACTTTTGCTCCTCAGAAATTGATGCTGCATAGGAAAAAGTTGATGACAGCTGTAATTTGAGCATATTCTCCTTTGCCACCTCCCCTTTCAAAATTGCCACTTTTCCAGCCACAAGACACACGTCTCTTATCCTGGGTCTTGGCGTGGCATAATAGCCTCTGGTGGGACAGCCTCGGGGGGCCAGCTGGATGAACAATTTGAACTCTATTGCTTTCATTAATTATACGTTAATAATTATCATAATAGCATATTCTAGAATAAAATTTTGACCATTTAGGGAGGGATATTAAAGTTTTATACTAAAATATCCATTTTTTTTTTTTAACATGTGGGAGTTTATGCCGTTCTGCAACTGTTCAGACTTACAGTGAAAAAAAACTAGATGCCAGTTTAAAACCATGCAGAGCTGTATACTTTGTCAAAATCTTCAACAGGCCACAACCGAGTGAGGCAGGATCAAGGTGCAGAAGAATGCCAAGATAGCGTCCTGGGCAAAGCTGAGCCTGCCGAGCCAGGACGATGTTTAAAATGCTGGTGTAATATGTTACCAGCTAGACTTGCTATTTTTGGATAAGAAATCTGTTTTCAGTAAAGCTCTCCCACTTTACAGTGGTTCCCTGTCAGCTTAAAGAGCACTTTGTTTAGTGGAGAATATGGAGTGAAGACCAAGTACAAAATTCCTGTAGTTATACTGACTTCTGAAATAGATCCATGTGTTTGGCCTGTTGTTTGTTGTCGGCCTGGGTGCTGTTAGCCTCTTGCTGACCTGCAGCCACTCTCAGCCCCAGATCCTTCTACTAGTCCATTGGCTTCTGTATTTCTGATTACCCAGGTGGTATGAACAATTAATTAAAGTTAGTAGTAAACTAAATTAAAAATAAATATAGCTAAGAGAGTATTATTATGATTATTAGTATTAGGTATTACTGTTCAAGTATTAAAAATTGATGTGAGCATGAAGAGTTTCTGGAGTTGCATGGAGAGACTGGTTGCCAAGGGTTCTGATGCTGAGTTGAAACCCTCTTTGTAACTTCTGCTCTGGCTTGTCCTCCCCTTTGAGAGAAATTCAGGATCTGTGCATCCATTTCCTCCTCTCAGCAAGAGTCCTTCAGGCGTCTGAAGATAGCTTTCCTTCCTTCTCCCTGTCTTCTGGAGGCATACTCTTCCTTCTCATATGACTTGGTTTTGAGTTATTTTAGTCTCTGCATATCTTCTATTATCCTGAATGTGTTCTGAAGTGTTGCCCTCCAAACCAAGAGCGAGCCCATGGAAATGCACAAGTCTTGCCATCTGATAAGCGGGATCCCCATAGTGGGCGTCTTTATAAGTGGAGGGAGAGAAGCAGGTGAATGGTGAGCTTCCAGCCAACAGCTAAGTAGGGGAGGTCTGGGCTGGGAGCATCCGTGGGCCAGCCCCTCCTCACAGGGTCTGCCTCCTGTGGATTTCCTGTTCCCCACTTTGTGCTTTGTTTTATCTAGGTAGTAGGCACGCTTGATGTGCCGGATGAAAGCAGCATAGCCTGGGACAGATCTCATCCCCCTTTATAGCTCGTGGTCCCTGAGGCCTAGCTTTCAGCTCTCCATGCTTGTATTCCTCATCTGCACAGTGGGATTAATAGTAATGCCCTCCTCATAGGTTGTTCTGAGGATGAATGAGTAATAAATACACACAAAATGTGTTTGACGTGTTAAATGCCCAGTAATGTTTGAATACTATTAGACGATTACTAGTACTACCGTATGCCAGCCAGAGTGTCGGGTCTGCTCTAAAGAAGAAAGCAGACGTTCTCCCACTACTATATCAGTTTATTCCGTAGTTCCGTGAATATTTAACTGTGCAGTAATCTGTTCTTAACCTGATTAGATGGACGTGCTGAAAGTCTTCGTCGGATCTCCACGTGGACTCAACCTGCGTAATACCCTATGGCACGGCTTTGCTTCCCCTCATGAGATCCCCCCAAAGTACGTTGCTAGGAAAGTAATTTTCTCTCCTCTTTGATGTACTTAAGAGTTTGTTTTATCTTGAATTTTACATTGGGCAAAGATGTGTTTTGGGAAAGATGAGAGTTTTGAGGCAGGAATTTGAAGATCAAACTGAATCGATAAACACCTGGTGTGTGACAGGGTTGGGACCCCACTGACTTCCACCCCAGAGGCAGCTGTGAGGCCGAGCCTCACAGAGGTGACAAGGGGCACTGCCTGCTGGGGGGTGGGAGACCCCGAGAACTGCTCTCTCGAGCCTCCCAGCCCTCGTGTAGCTGAATTCCCACACACAGCCAGGGGGAGTTTCCTACAATTGAATAGTGTTGTACTTCCTTAATTTTAAACTTGTTCTTTTGAAAGTAAATCTCTTTATGTGTATGACAGTCCATTTTTCTAACAGATTCTGTGGTGTTTTGCACTAGATACTGTTCAATGATGGTACTGTTGACCGTGGGATTGGGTCAGCTGCTGAAGAGTTACTTGCAACAAGCTAAACTTGTGTTGGCACACCGACCTTTCATCGTTCTCACAAACCTTGAGGATTTGGCCGTTTTCCCTGGCAAGTATTACACTTCACAGTTTCCCCTGAATGTGTCTTCATAAAGGTAGGGATAAAGTCAGGAAGTGGCACGGGGACTTGAGCCCTTTCGATGGACTACTTTCCAGAGGCAGGAGAAGATGAACTTTCAAAGCTGCTTAAACTTTGCTACATAAAACCTCACCCCCTACAGCGGGGCTGAATCTCTGAGGTAAATCATGGCAGGAGTAACCCAGATCACCTTATCCTGGCAGTCTTAGCCTTTTTGTGCCACAGACCCTTTGGTAGTCCGCTGACTGCCAGTAATACATACTTTTTAAGACTTTATTTTTTAGGGCAGTTTTCAGTTTGGAACAAAATGGATGGGGAGGTGCAGAGATTCCCCGGAAGCCCCCGCCCTGACACATGCAGCATCCCCCCGCAGAGCACATTTGTTGCCAGGGATGAACCTGCACAGACACGTCATCATCAGACAGGGTCCCTAGTTTACCTCAGGGTTGAGTCTTGCTCCTCTCCCTTATGAAAATGTATCTTACTTTTCTTAGCGTGGTCAGCTGGTCAGCCCTGCCGTCCTCTTCTCATAGCTGTGGCCTGAGTCATGAAGAGGCCGTCGTGCGCCTCCCCTTGCCCCAGGGGTGCCACGGTCACCTACGACTCGTGGGCCTCCTGCCCTGAGTCTGCTTACGTTGTTCTTCAACTGATTAGGGTGATTGTGCTTAAAACTCTTGTTATTTTGCAGACGTTACTTCTGAGGTACTTTCAGTGTTAGAAGAAGTGATGAAGAAATCCACTTTCATATTAAAGGTCATGTTGCCGTACTGGGAAGCTGCATTAATCGGGTTCAGGTCACACAGGTAAGTGAGGAGGCTGGTCCTCTCCAGGACGGCTGAGCTTAAAATGCCTTCACAGTGCTGACTGAAACGTTACGCATCAGCCTTTTGGTGTAGTCGATACCGATAATCATTCTTTGGAATCAACTTTTCGGTGTCATTTGAGTTCTAACTATGAGAGAACCGTGTGTCCCGTGTTAAAGAATCCTGCAGCCAGGAGGAGGTAAGTTCGACTCGGTTTCTTGGGGAGCAAAGCAGATGCACGTGGACATCGCGAGGCCCACGGCCTTTGCCTCCCTTCAGGTTCTGTTGTCCGTGCGTTCGTTCGTACCTTGAGAACCCACCCAAATCCTGCAATCTGAGTATTTCTTACAAGTAGTGGGAAGAATTGGGCAGATCTTTGATGACCTTTTATTCTGGAGCTTCTCTTATGTCAGAGCAGTGGAAAATAGATTTAAGCTCACGAGTCTAAGGAGCCTGTGATTCTGCATTGTTTCTCGTGTTCGCG
This sequence comes from Mirounga leonina, assembly GCF_011800145.1. Classification (NCBI taxonomy): domain Eukaryota; kingdom Metazoa; phylum Chordata; class Mammalia; order Carnivora; family Phocidae; genus Mirounga; species Mirounga leonina. The sequence goes on from NW_023270816.1 coordinate 11,013,535, forward strand.
AGTATGGTCACCCCTCCTTGCCTTGGTCACACATTGGTAATATCTGGAACAAAGCACCGTTATTTGGGGTCGATGCCAGTGTTTACTTTTAAAGCTTGAGATTTGCCTATTTTACTTCAATTTCACAGGTTTGCCGACTGTGCCATGTTGTTACTGACACAGTTAGAGACGGGACTCAGGAGAGTTTTTGCCGCTGTTAACCAATGTCCAAAAAGACTTCTGACTGCTGAGGTACACATGCTTCCGTGATTGATGGTGGTTGCCGCTGTATTGAGTTTTCTCTGCCTAATTAAAAGTTTTTAATATCTCATTTTTGTTTAGCATTAAATGAATTTTTTAGCTAAGAATTTTCTTTGGAACGCTCGAGTGTTGTTTTTTTGTGGCTTCCTATTATAATGATTTTATATGGTGTATAATTATTTGTGATTGTTTTTGATCGTTCTGTATTTCCAAGTATTTCAGACTTGTCAGGAGAGTAGAAACCGCGTAGCCTTGTAGCCGCAGGACGCAGCTCTGGGCCAGAACTGCTAGGGAGCTTGGGGAAGCTTCTGGGTGGCCCTGTGCCCAGTCACCTGGCAGAGGCAAGAGGGTGCGTGTGTCGGGGCTGCCCCCGGAACTCTTGTTCCTCCCACTCAGCTTCGTCTTTCCGCCCCTTTCCAAAGGCATTCCTCGCCATTCTGTTCCCAACGCTGTGCTCCCTGGATCTGCTGCAGTAGATCTTACTCCCTCCCATGTCTTAGCCGCCCTGCTTCCAGGGGAACAAGGATTGGAAAATACTTCGAACCAATGAAAGCGAAAGCCTGACACAGGCTGAGCTGTCAATGCGGCCGGAGAGGTGTCGGGACAACAGTCTGTCCTATGAACGGCAGGTGCTGTCCCAGGCAGTCGTCTCCTCAAACTCAGCTCCTCCTCCTCCCGAGTTAGGCTTACCCCATTTGCTGAACGTTTTTAGGTCTCAAACTCCTTTATTGCTACAAAGCTCACTTTTCCTCCCACAAATTTGTTCTCTGGTGTTCCTTATTATCCCCGTCTGCTCAGGCGCTGGGTACCAGCCTCCAGCACCACCTTGTGCTGCGTCCCCTTAATCCACTCAGTGTCCAGACCCACCCGTCTGTTCTCAACGCTGAGCCCTCACCCGCCTCCTCTTCCGGTGATAAATAGTCTTACGTCTTTCATGGTCTCATCTGCTTAGAACTTTAGGGGCACCCCAGTACCTGCAGCGAGCTTTGAGCTTGCACGGGGCGTTCGGGGACCCCATGTGGACCCACGTTCCTCCGGTCTGTCTCCTCCTGTCGGATTCCTCCGGCATACCCGAGGCCCCTCGCCAGTTCCAGAGCGTTCTTTTTGCAGGCTTTGCCCACTGTCCCTGCCAGACCGCTTCAGGCCACGTGAGTGACCTCCAGAGCCTCGACCCCTCCAATGCAGCAGCTTCTCTTCCCTGCGTCCTGCCTCTGTTTTATCTCCGGGCACTTCGGTGCCTTCCGTGCCTGTTGGGACAGGTTTCTATCGCAGGCTCCTCAGGAGTGCAGTGCTCACGTTTGTGTCCCCTGATGCCCATGCCTGGTGCCTTTCCCGTCCACTCTGCCCTGGGCAGTGCCAGGCAGTGTCGTGCAGCGTCTGTCTCCAGCAGAAAGAGCGAGAACCCCGGTTGTCACAGCTCTCACTCGAGTACGCTTGGTATTACTTCACGGGGGTGTAAACAGATTCGGTCATTTACAGGTTATTTGGCCACACAAGTAAATAGCATGACTGTTTTTATCAAACAGTGTCTTAAATTGTAGGCCAGGCTCTTGTTCAGAATAAACAACGGCGTCAACTTACTTATAAGGCAATGCATATGTGAAAAGGCTTTATAAAGCTGTAAAGTGCACAGGTGGTTACTGTTTACTGAATACTTACAGCATAAGGTCTCTGAGATCAGTGGAAGATCGGAAGATGAGTAAGACGGTGTGACTTTAAGAAGCTTATGTACGAGGGGTGAGAGAGAAGACATTTATACCCATTCCTTAAACAAGGTAGAAGTTAATGCCTGCAGTTTATGGAGATCAGTGAAAAGTTCGGTATTTAGTAGGCAGTTGGATGCTTAGACTGGGGCTCAGGAGAAGTTTTAGGGTCAGTAGCATAGGCTTGGGGGCTGTAAAGATAACAGACTTTATAGGTTTCTACGTCGTAATAAATGTTGGAGGAAATTTCCTATGTTAAATTGAAAATATGTTAAATGAGACACTTTTTTTTGAGAGCTGGCTTCCACAGAATGCTGATTTCATCACAGTGTGTGTAAAATCTTACTGAATTCCCCAGCAGACTTTCAGGATGGGCACTACTCGTGTCCCGTTTTGCAGAGAAACCTAGGTGGGAAGGTGCGCAGGGTCTCGCTTCCAGGGAGCACGGAAGCCGGGAGTAGATGTTGAGAGAGCCAGCTGCAGAGCCTGTGTCCGTAGACGGGACCGATCACACCAGGAAGCGTGCAAAACACAGGCCGTTTATGGGAGAACACGTCCAGTTTGCTGACTTGCACACACGTGTGTGAGTCGTGCTGTGTGATGAGAAGAACCTGAGCTGAAGCATGTGGTGAGAGCAGAGTTTGAACAGGGCCCCCCTGCCAGGCTCACCGTAAGTCCCCATCTTTGATGATATGCCACGATGCCAATGGCATTCTTCCCAAGGTGCTGCTGTGTTAAGATTTATTTTCAAAAGAAGGTTTCATATTTTTGGCCATGTACTAGAATTGATTTTTCTCCTTTGAGTACTTACGTTTTGTTTTAATTATTTCTTTTCTTTCCTTTTCTGAAGTCCACGGCTCTTTATACCACCTTCGACGAAGTAAGTAAACTTAGGGAGTATCTGGAAACAAATACAACATTGTTTTTTACTACACAGGAAATGTTGATAGTCATACATGCAAAAAACCCCACTTTATTATAAAGCGTAGTTTTCAGGCTAATTTTGAGATCCAGTATGATTTACCTAGTTTCTGAAGTTATGGAAAGAGCAACATTGGAAAATGCCAAGAGATACTAATATTATATGCTATGATTATTTAGAGGTTACATTTTAGATTTAAGATTAACACTTGCTTCTTTTGCACATGAAATATACATGAACTGTGGTTGTAAGTGTACAACAATGCATTTAATCTGTGAATTGGGTTTGTGAATCTAAAGCTGAAAATCTGGGCGAGTAAAAACTGCCATTGAAAATATTTTTTATCACTTTAGAGTATAGAGGCTTTTATGTGTGTGTAATCCTGGATAATAATTCTCATGAAGCCTGAAGTGTGATTTCACAGTTAGCCGACAGGAGGAAACAAAGGGAGAGTCTCTGGGGAGAGATTTGGGTGTTTAGATTACTTTGCCTTTAAGATAACTCTTAGATTCCTTAGTAAATGGGTGGTGGGTGGGATTAAGCAATGTGTCTGTTTACTTGTAGACTTTATTCCATTAGGTAAATAACTTGTATAATTTAATACATAATATGTTTGATGCTGTGAGGATTAAATTAGATAATGTAGTCATATCTGTATGGGATTAGGGTCTGTTGCGTTGGATTGGGTGGTTGGGTTCCAAACTGGTGTGTTAAGAAGTGGTGTATAAGGTAACTCTGATGTATACTTCTATCCACATACACACACATACACATGGATGCACACTCACACATGTGAATATACATGAACACATACATACAAATAGGAACACACACAAAAGCACATGTAAATACATACATACACACATACACGTACAAATACACTTGAAGACACATACACACATACATGCATATACTTCTAGATATACGTAAACACACATATACATACAATACAGAAGCATGCACAGATATATACACACGTCCCCCTACACGCATGTAAATACACATCAGCATATGTATGCACAAATACACCTATAAAGACACATCCACATACATATAGACACATCATCACACGTATCCATATATGCACGTAAGTACACATAAACACCCACATACACATACAATTAAGATACATACATATTCCTATGTATTCCTAATGTCATCATACTGGTTAAGAAAACGGGTGGCTGGCTAGGTCTTTAAGACTGTCCTTATTTCCTTTGCTCTGGGCTTCTGTAGCATGTTGTAACCAGAGATCCTCCATCCTTTGACTCTGAAGGTTCTGTATGTACATGTGTGTGCACTAATTAATTAATGTATTTATCTTTGGTGTTTTAGATATTGGCAAAACACTTGGATGATGGTAAAATCAATCAGCTTCCTCTTTTCCTTGGAGAGCCTGCAATGGTAAAATACTAGGCCTTTTCCGAGCTCATATTCTTCTATTTATGGATGTGGTTAGCACTTCTCCAAAATGAAGTTAATCCTGGCTTGTGATCTGCTCACAAAGAGCACTTCTGAACCACCCCCGCACTGTCCCAACGTCACACCCGCGGCAGATTGCAGCTTGGGCTTCAAGGCCCTTTTTCTGAGGCCTGCTGCTGGAGCTGCCCTGCCCCCCCGGCGCCGCCTGTGAGTGGGTCGCTGGGACCGTGGTGCTGGAGGGGCCAGATAGTGGTGTCCAGCCGGGTCCGTTTCCTACTTAACACTGTTGTTTTTTTATGAAACTATTACAATGGCTACTTTGGACTCTCAGTAGAATTTTTATATTTCTTCCTTTCCACTGAGCGTTATTAGCAGCCTGGGTTCTAATGGGTGACATTAGTGGGATTCTGCACGGTCTCTGGGTGTCGTTTCTGGCAGCAGGAAGTGAGGGTGAGTGAGCGAGTTTATCTGACATTTGTTTCCCTCCTGAATCTCCGGGACTGCTCCGTCCACCAGCCGCTCGCCCGGCTCAGCACTTCTGACTCTTTCTGCTCCAGCCTGCACTGGGGAAGCAGCAGCTGTCCTCACTGTGGGGGGCTTCACAGAGGAGGGCACAGATCTGAGAGAGGCCTCAGGACAGGGAGGGGCAAGGGCTGTGTTGAGGCAAGAGGAAAGTTAGCTTCCAGACGTGGACACCTCTACCTGTTCCTTCGGGGGGATGTGAGTAAGAGTAAGACCTGGTGACTTTTACTAAAGCGCTGGTGCTGTCCACTTCCCTGTCAGTCCTCCCCAAGCAGCAGGGGGCAGTTAGAGAGACTGGGGCTTCCCAGGGAGGGTCCTGCCCCAAGCAGCGGGCCTCAGTTAGAGAGACCAGGGCTCCCCAGGGAGGGTCCTGCCCCAAGCAGCGGGGGGCAGTTAGAGAGACCGGGGCTTCCCAGGGAGGGTCCTGCCCCAAGCAGCAGGGGGCAGTTAGACCGGGGCTCCCCAGGGACGGTCCTGCCCCAAGCAGCAGGGGGCAGTTAGAGAGACCGGAGCTCCCCAGGGACGGTCCTGCCCCAAGCAGCAGGGGGCAGTTAGAGAGACCGGGGCTCCCCAGGGAGGGTCCTGCCCCAAGCAGCAGGGGGCAGTTAGAGAGACCGGGGCTTCCCAGGGAGGGTCCTGCCCCAAGCAACAGGGGGCAGTTAGAGAGACCGGGGCTCCCCAGGGACGGTCCTGCCCCAAGCAGCAGGGGGCAGTTAGAGAGACCGGGGCTTCCCAGGGAGGGTCCTGCCCCAAGCGGCGGGGGGCAGTTAGAGAGACCGGGGCTTCCCAGGGAGGGTCCTGCCCCAAGCGGCGGGCCACAGAGAGACCGGGGCTTCCCAGGGAGGGTCCTGCCCCAGGTGGCGGGCCTCAGTTAGAGAGACCGGGGCTTCCCAGGGAGCGTCCTGCCCCAGGCGGCGGGGGGCAGTTAGAGAGACCGGGGCTTCCCAGGGAGGGTCCTGCCCCAAGCTGCAGCCTGCAGTTAGAGAGACCGGGCTTCCCAGGGAGGGTCCTGCCCCAAGCGGCGGGGGGCAGTTAGAGAGACTGGGGCTTCCCAGGGAGGGTCCCGCCCCAAGCGGTGGGCCTCAGAGAGACCGGGGCTCCCCAGGGAGGGTCCTGCCCCAAGCGGCGGGGGGCAGTTAGAGAGACCAGGGCTTCCCAGGGAGGGTCCTGCCCCAAGCGGCGGGGGGCAGTTAGAGAGACCAGAGCTCCCCAGGGAGGGTCCTGCCCCAAGCGGCGAGGGACAGTTAGAGAGACCGGGGCTCCCCAGGGAGGGTCCTGCCCCAAGCGGCGGGGGGCAATTAAGAGACAGAGTTCCCAGGGACAACCCAGCATGGTACCTCAGCTGTATTACCTTGATTAACTGTCTCTGAAGCTCAGTTTCCTCGTCTCTGTAAGCCGACACTGCTGTTCCCTAGATAGGTCAGGTATGGCCCATTCTTTATTTCCTCAGTTGAGAAAACTAACAAGATATTTTCTCTGTTTATATCCTGAAAGGAGTTTCTTTGGGATTTCCTAAACCATCAGGAGGGCCCCCGTATAAGAGACCATTTAAGCCATGGGGAAATCAACTTACCTGAATTTCCGAAAGAGGCAGCAAACCAATTGCTTGCATTTTCCATTGTACTTTTACTCAGATTCACTGATGAAGATCTGTCGGCAGCCCTTAAGGTAACATATAAGGAAGAGAACCATTAGATGCACTGTTATTCAGCTGTGACAGAATACAGCTTATTTTCGGGTGTAATTAACCCGTAATCACCTTTTCTTTAAATTTATGTGAGTTATTGTATGCCTCCATCAGAACACGTAATTGTGACTTGATTATATGCATATATTTACTGCAATAGGTAAACTGATATTGTGTGATCAAACGAAAGAACCAGTATAAAACAAATTAACTAAATATATCAGAAAATTTTACAAATGACAAATTGGTCAGATGGAATATTTGCATCAATCAGTAAACTAATTCTTTTATTATTTTATAATAAATAATTTGGGTTAGTTATTGATATTTTAATCTGTTTTTCAAATTATACATGTCACAGTTACTGTAAAGATTATTGAGAGGTTCAGACAAAACAGAAAACATGATAGGAAAACTGACAGCACTCAGGAAGGCCTTGTGGGGTGGAGCGCTGTTCATGGGTGGGCATCTGCTCCCACCTCTTCCCACGAGCACACGGTGCAGCTCGAGGAAGAAACCTGTTAGGGATTAGCATTCCTTCTACCTGATTTCTGTCAGCTGTCTGACATTTTTTATCAGTATATCCTCATGTGTATAACCTGTCCCTCATGGATGAGTGAGTTCTGATGTGTGGAACGCTCCTGATTACAGTGTCTCAAGTAAACATCCTTGTTCACTTGGGCACATGTGTAAGTGAATTTGTTCAAGTACAGTTCTGAAGCAAACGTACCAGTAAGACCATGTTTTTATCTCTCTGTTTTGTGTTACTTTGCTGTCTTTTATTGTTTGTTGGAAATGTGTGATTCTTTTGTGAACGATTAATGTCTTTTGCTCCATTTTATGCATTTTTATGGTTTATTAGCTGCACTTACCACTCCGATGTTTATGTTGCTCCTTATTTGTCTTGAAGTTTTTAGGTCTTTTCATTTTGGCTTATGCATTTGGAATTATTCTTTTTTTTTTTTTTTTTAAGATTTTATTTATTTATTTGACAGAGACACAGTGAGAGAGGGAACACAAGCAGGGGGAGTGGGAGAGGGAGAAGCAGGCCTCCCGCCGAGCAGGGAGCCCGATGCGGGGCTCGATCCCAGGACCCTGGGATCATGACCTGAGCTGAAGGCAGGCGCTTAACAACTGAGCCACCCAGGCGCCCCTGGAATTATTCTTAAAAGACCCTTTGCTTTCCAAAATTATGAACATACACGTGCATTTCCCTGGTACCTTTATAGGGTTTTTTCCCATTTACATCTTTTGATCCAGCTGGAATTTATTTCATCTGGGAGTGAGTTAGAGAATCTAGGTTTACTTGTTTTTGTTTTTTTGTGGGTTTTTTTTTTTTCCTTTTCTTAGACAAAGGCTTGCAAGTTGGCCCAAGAGCATTTGAAAGACAGACATCTCTGTAGTATGTGCGGTGGACTTGGTCTTCTTGTGTATTCGTACTCACCTTCGTGACAGAGTTTCATGTCTGTAAGGTTACTTTCCCATCTCTCTTCTCTTTCAGAATTCTCCCACCTCCTCCCTATTAGGATTGTAGGCAAACTTGTATAGTTACCGTAAATACAAAGCCCGAGACTAACCAAGCAACAGACAGGAATGGCTCTTGATGGATTCATTTAGGGGTAATTGATGGTTTTTACAACAGTGAACGTTATTCCCAAACGTGGTGTCTCCTCCGTGTCCTCAGCCTTCCCTCGCAGAGCCTCCCCCTAAGTGGCAGCGCCGTCCAGAGGCCAGAATCTCCTGTCTTTGCTTGTCCACATCCTCCTGTGCCGTGTGCTGGGCCGAGCTGCCCCAGCCTTCACCTGGCCTCGCTGCGGTAGCCCCCTGTTTTCTTGTTAGTGCAGCAGCCAGAGGGGTCCTCCATAGGCCCTCCCTCCCACGGTCTCACGTCTCAGATGAGAAGCCGTGTGCTCTGCCGGGCCCGGGGCCTCTTGTGCCTTCATCACTAGTCTTCACACGTGTGAGTTGCATCTGCCCCACGCAGAGGTCGGCCTACCTGCCTTGTGCACAGAACCTCTCTGCTGTGCGGTAGAACTTGGGTCTTTGAGCGAACGAAAGGTTTGCGTCTGGTATTTAGTGACTTGCTTTGTGCTGTTGAGAATTCTGGGGAGTTACTGCTTCTATGTGGGAGAGCGACTGATTGATGATTGGTGTATTGTTAGTCAGCTGTCAACTCACTGACTTTTCTTTTTGTTTCTGATAGTTTTTAGTCAGCCAGCATGGATTTTCCAGCCACACAGTTATATCAGGTGTAAATAATGTTATTTTTACTCTTTTTTTCAACATTTACATGTGTAGCAATATGACTCTCTTTTGGTTGTACTGATTTTTAATGTTTAAATTCCCATTCTATTTTTTTTTGGAGACATTCTTATTTTCCATTTTAGAGTCTTATTATGTATTTCTAGTGCCACTGATTTTGAACAAAGCGGATGTGGCCTTTGTTATTTATCATTGTTAATTGGCTTCATTTAAAACACCTCTGTTGGTTATGATTTGACCACTGTCTCAGACCTGTTTTGGTGAAGAGTCTTGCTCTGTTACAGCTGAAGTAACATGGTGAGATGGGGGCTCTCTTGTGACTCGCATTCAGCAGGAGAAAACTGGGGGCCTGACCACACGTCACGGTAACCCTTGTCTGTTTTTTCTGAACCAGGAAAAAGCAGCGATAAAGTCACTGGTTGGTCTTGCGGAGGGTTACCACGCCCACTTCCACCCAGTTGCTCAGCTTAAAAAACAGGTGAGCCGCACGAGGGCTACCGGGAGGGGCGTGCACGGCACCTGCAGCAGAGATGCCCACTGGTCCAGGCGGCCTGGCAGGCTGGGCTTCAGGGCTGCGACCGGAGGCTGTGCTCAGGAGGTGGCCTTGGCCACGTAGCTCTGTCCCTCCGAGCCTCACATCTGACATTCGGCAGAGCAGTAATGATGGTGTTTGTTGTTTCCGGTGATTTTAGTACTTGAGGTATGGGTCAGCAGGTCGTTGCCTTCACTTGGGCAATGTTCCCTTTACCAGGCAAGACCAGAGCTTGTTCCTGTGTAAATTAGATCATGGAAGCCACAGACTTTGAAGCATTTCTGCCAGGAGGTTCCAGTGTGGAAATGAGCTTGGGTGCCTTATTTTCCATGTAGCTGGATATGAATGTGCAAGGGGCAAGGATGGGGTTGTCTCTAAGAGTAGAATAGTCATGATAGTTGCTAATGCAGACATTCATCAGTGCTGGCCTCTAAATGGAAGCTGTGGGATCCACACGTAAGGGTTTAGGGAGAGATTTACAGCGGCAGCTGGAAGAAACTGCCCGAGACGACGGAGTGTCACTGATGAAGTCTTAAGAGAAGTAGTGTCAGTTAGAAGGGGCTGTCGGCAGTGGATGTGCAGAGAGTTCTAGAGGTGTTTTACTCTCCTGGTGCTACGTGAGGAAAGAGTTCAACCCGAATACCTGTGCCCCGTGGGTTCTAGTTCAGCAGCGAGTCATCGGGCTGCAAGGGAGGACGCCAGGTGCCTGCAGCACCCTGACCTGCAGAGTCAGGAGGGAGGAAGGGAAGGGACAGAGAAGGGGGACGTCCCAGAAGGAAGAGAAGCTTCAGGAAGGCAGGACTTGCCCGTAGACCTCTGCGGCCGAATCTCCAGCCTCACGAGCCCCCCTGCTCCTCGGCCGCTGCTGCCACGGCCCTGGTGGAGGCCCCTCCGTGCCCCCCAGTGGGTGTATCTGACCCTCACCCTCCCCTGCAGCTTCTTATTCTTGCTGCCCGTGATGTATTCATTTTTCGTTTAGCAGTCTTGCATCCGTTCTTTTTAAGGTCATTGCTCTGCTCACTACTGCTGCATAAATTACCCACATTCAGTGGTGTCAATGTTTAATTTGCTTACACTTTCGTGAGTCAGAAATTTGGCATGGGCTTCCCTGGTTTGGTGTTCCATCTGAGAAGATGAGAAGTTGGTGCGGCGCCTCCCAGCGAACCAGGGAGAGGTGCCGCCCTTTCTGACCTGGCTTCCAGAATCACACACATCCTCACTTCCACTGTGTTGTCTGGGGGAAGGCCACTCACCAAAGCACGTCCTGATTCAGGAGGGGACAAGGACCTCCACTCTCAACAGGGGCGTCAGGAGTTTGCTGATATGTTTTACAACTACTCCACATGCTAATTACCTCCTAATCTCCTGTTAATTTCACTGGCCTTCACTTATCTGATGGTATTGAGTAACTGAGACCCACCACCTGGTTTTAAAATGTAAGATCTGTAACAATTTTGCCAATATATATCTCCTAGAAAGTGATTGCTACGTTCGTAATAGTTACAAAAATATTTTCCAGACTGTTACTGTAAAATCTTTAAAAGCAGTAGGACATTTTTCTCTCAGGTGCTGAGCTGTGAGAAGAGCATCAGGGTTTGGCCCCTCCTGCCTTTGCCTGAAGAGGCTGAGGAGGCAGCCAGGTGAGTTCTGTCCTGGGGTCATGCAGACCTCACAGTCCCCAGTGGACGCCAACCTCCACGTGAGGTCTCAGCGGTGCCACAGGAAGACCAAGTGCAGGGGGCTTGGTAGGCCTCGGTGGGCAGGGCAGGCCACTTGGTGGAGGCACAGGGGGCGCAGTCTCCCCGCTGAGGACCCAGCCGGTGGTGGGCCATTTGGGGAGACCACGAACACAGGAACAGAGGCAGGCTTTGTGGGGAGGAGGTTGGTGTCTGCTCGAAATATTTAGTGGGTGATTAGACATAGGATCTAAAGGTCAGGAGAGAAGTAGGGATAGAGATTTTGGAATCAGGATATAGCAGATCCATCTCGTAGGAGTAATAACTTAGATGGTTTGTTGCTTTTGTCAACAACGTATGTTGCTTTTAGCCTGTCGTTTATTTTTACTATTGCCTCTGACCGTGGGTTTTTCATTTTATATTTGGGAAAACTACGTTGCAGATTAAGTGAACCATTAAACATTTGCATGGCACTGCTTGGGCTGGTCTGCATACCTTCTGTTTTTCAGATTAGAAGGTACTTCTGAAACACAGGCCTGCGAGGCTTTAATCACAGAAATCCTGAGAGCCCTGCCCCGCCACTTGCCCGAGAGCCATGGTGTTGTCAGCGACCGGGACAGTCTTCCCACCGAGAGGTGAGTCTCCCAGAAGTGTCAGGAATTGCTGGGGCGCTGACCAGCCGCGTCGGGCTCCCGCACTCAGCTCTTTTCTGTGTCGTAACGTCTGTGGGCTTGCGGCGGCATTCGGCCCCACTGTGGCTGTGCCACCACAGACCGGGGAGCCCACCCTCCGTGGCTCGTGAGGTGCTGGTGTGCGTGACGGGGCTCTCTTGCACACTCTGCCCCCCACAGTTAAGTGTGCGTGCGTGCGTGTGCGTGAGGCCTGCAGAACTGAGCACACTGTGTAACAGCCACTGCTCCCCAGAAGCTGAGCGTCGGGGGGCCCGGGCGGTGAACATGCCCCATGAGAACTTGCATTCCAATCCCCAGGTGGCCCCAGGTGATCCAAGAACTCTGCGGCACCCCTGTCCCAACTCTCTTCTGTCCCAGAACCGTTCTGGAGGTGCTCACCGTGCTCCGAAACATCAGCACACACTGCGCCCGCGTGTCCAGCCAGGTCGCTGCCTCTGTGGAGCTGAGACACCAGCAGTGGGTGGAAAGGAGACTGCGCTCCCGGCAGAGGCAGACCTACCTGCACATGCTCACTAGGTGTGTGGCTCGCGGGCCTGGTCCGGAGATGCCCCGCTGGGCAGGGGTTCTGTTGGGATGCAGCTCTGATTCCTACTTTCAGGGGAGTACTCACTTGCAGAGGACACGTAGTGTGTTAAATGCTGTTGTGATTTTGGTGTAAGAGAATATGGGTGCCACTGACCCAAATGAGTGTCTGGATTTAAAATATTAACAGCAGGTTAACTTGCGTATGCCAGCATTCTGGTTCTTTACGTGTTGTGTATTTTGGGATGTTCTACATCCTTAAGAAATTACCGTTTTGGACAAATTCCTAGAACTCTGGTTGAGTGGTATCTGAATCTGTAAAGCCTTTAACGGGTTTTCCTTGGCTGCTTCTGAAAGGTACGCTCTAACCAGCAGTTTATACGATGGTGCCTGTGACGTTACATCCTTCCCCAAATGGTATATTTTAGAAGAATTCCCTACCGGTTTCATGAGCACGAGATAGTATCTTACTTTGATCAGAATATCTTTGTGTCCTGGAGACATTGAACACATTTCCAGGTTTGAGCCATCTGTGTTTCTTCTTGTGGGAGTCGTTTACCAAATACCAGAGCATAGGACAGACACTGCAGACAGAGACCCAGAGCCAGAGGAACTGCTGGACGCAGAGCCAGTGCCGTCTTGCTCCTGAGCCGCGGTGGCTGGGAGGCCGGCGGCGGTTGGCCGGCGCTCCGGGGGCGGGGCGGGGGCCCACAGGGAAACCGCCACAGAGCGGCCTCGAGAAGGCTGAATTTAAGTTCCCTTGAAAAAGAGTTTTCACTGATGAAAGTGCAAAATTCTTACGTTTGTCACCTTACTTCATCTTTTTTAGTATTAAGCTTCTGTCTCCTGTGCTTTACCTGATTTTATTGCTGATTGCCCTGGAATTGGTCAACATTCATGTGGTTCATGGAAAAAATACTTACGAATATCAACAGTATCTAAAGTAAGTGTGTTGTATGTATAAGAAATGAAACTGTTTTAGTAAATTTAAGTGATTTCACTTCTGTTGGTTATTTTATTTCATTATTATTTTTTTAAGCCCACAGTCTTGGTTGGCTCTTTACTGTTTTTCTCTGTGGATTTTGGTGCAAGTTTGTGAACTTTTGAAACTAACACCCATGTAGGCTTATTTCAGAAAATTAAATGGGATGAGCTGGCAAACGCTTTCAGAATTCCTCACTCTGTCATAACACCACCGCCACGCAGAGAGTGATATTGCAGGGAGCACGTACCTCATGTTTAAAGTAAAAGTGAAAGTAGGACTGTTATTTTCTTAAAGAAACGTGGAACCCAGGTGGGAACCAGGGTGGCCGCCACGCAGAATGTTACGGATCGGTGGCTCCACGTGAGCCCCCCCGCCCCCACATTCTGCGCTGGGGGGGTCGTCTATGGTGGGCCATCTGAGCATGCATGGTGGGAGTAGCTCCCTGACCCCAGCATTGCGTGCCGGTAGCTCCGCATGGTGACAGCCCAAAATGATGCAGACGTTGCCAGATACAAAGTCATCCGCAGCTGAGGACCACTCTCTAGATGAAGGATCTGTGGACTTTCATTATACTATTCCTTTAACTTCTAAGTTTGAAAATATTCAGAATTAGAAGTTGGGGAACGTTGCCAGCCTACTTGGCAAACTGGGGAGAACTTGGAAAATAGAAGCATGACCTGATCCCCACCCGCTGGAGAAGAGCCTGGGAACCGTTTGATAAACACCTCTCAGCAGTGCTGTGTCCAAGTGGAAAGTGTCTTCCGGGAGACAGTGCACCTGCATTGCAAGGGCAGGTGTGGGATGCCCGGGGCCAGAGAGGCACCCCCGTGGGGCTGCAGGGCCTGCACGCTCCCCATTGTGTGCATTGCATGCTCACATGGCATTTAATCCAGGCGGGCTCTAACGCCTTTTCTGGAGTGCAGTTCCATCACATGCAACCATCTTACCTGATGTGAGAGTGCGTTTAACAAGGCGCTCGGGCGTGTAACTCGTCCGGGGTCCAGCATCTCTTCCTCTAGGTTCTGTTCTCACTTCCATTTTGCATGTGGTTCTTTTATTCGAATTTACAGACAAAAATTAAGTGCAGTACTTTATTTTTTTTTAAGATTTTATTTATTTGACAGAGACACAGTGAGGGAGGGAACACAAGGAGGGGGAGTGGGAGAGGGAGAAGCAGGCTTCCCGTGGAGCAGGGAGCCCGATGCAGGGCTCGATCCCAGGACCCTGAGATCATGACCTGAGCCGAAGGCAGTCGCTCAACCAACTGAGCCACCCAGGCACCCCTTAAGTGCAGTACTTTAAATTCCAAAACGAAAAGAGTGCATTTAAATCATTGTTGCATTTTATAATAGAATAAAGAAATTAATTAATTTTTGTTAAAACAGGTTCTTAAAGTCGATCTTGCAGTACACGGAGAACCTGGTGACTTACACCAGCCAGCAGAAGAACAAGTGGAACGAAACTATCAGTCTTACACGTACAGCTCTGTTGAAAATTTGGACTTTCAGTGAGAAGAAACAAATGTTAATACATTTAGCCAAGAAATCCGCAAGTAAAGAAGGCTTATGAAAACACTTAGAAGTCAAGATGCTTTTGGCTACATCTGAAAGCTCCGCCTGAATAGGCTTTACCAGCATGGAAATTGAAAAGCCAAAGGTAGGGTGGATTGCAGGCTCTGATTGGTCAGGGATCAAGTTCCGTTTCTCTGCAGTTTTCTGAATTGCTGTTCCCGCGTTTGTATGAACCTTAGGCTGGGTCCCTTCCTGGGACCAAATGGCCGCAGCATTTTGGCCACCATGACACAGTGTCCAGGGGGAGCTTTATAACCACATGTCACCCAGGAAACTCTTGAAAACGGTCACTGTGGCCAGGTCCCCCTGCCCCGTCTTCACTGGCCAAACTGGGTAGGCTCCCCTCCTGAGCCACCACTGGGGCAGAGAAAGAACGTGGGCCAGTCCGGCCTCATCCCTGGAGCTGAGAGCAAGGCTGGATGGTCCAGATCCTATGGGACAGAGTTGGGGAGGAAGGTATGGTGGGCAGACGGGGCCAGGCAGCAGGTATGCCCATCTGTGTGTGGCCAGGAGAGCAGGAGCCCCGGCACGTGTCTGGGTAGGAGGGTCTTGTGTAGGAGCGGGGAGAGCTGGAGGACTGAGGGTCAAGGGTGCAGTCGCCCCAGTCCTGCTCGGAGAGCTGAAATCTGATTCTCGAGGGCTCTCTGGGCCACTGCAGTTGTCTGGAGCATCCATCAGCCAGCAGCTCTCACACCCACTGTGAGGCCGTCCCCAACCTCAGGTCTGCATGTGCGCTAGGCCTCGCACAGTGACTCATGGCCTCTCCACCATCCCTACCTCCCAGGCAGGTTCTAGCCCATGTTCTAGTCCAAGGAACGGTGCCCACCCTGTGTGTTTCGGGCTTCTCTGCTGTCAGAGAGCAGTGCCGAGGCGGTCTTAAAGGGAAGGGGTGGTGCTGTGGGAAGACAGACATTCCATCACATTCCACCCATCCCTTTGCCAACTCAGCACCCACCACCCCTTTTAAACTAAACTCCAGGTAAGGACAGAGAGCACCGGGCTTCTGCCCCTGCGATGCGGCCTTCTCTGGTGCAGGTGTAGACCCTGGAGTCCCCGCGTCTGGGCTTCTGCCCCTGTGACATGTTCTTTTCCAGCAGTCACACCCTCCCTTGGACATACTCTAAATTAAACGATAATTTATGGTATTAGCCCCTCTAAATCCTCCTAATGTTAGAGCTGCAATGAAAAAGGGGAAATAAAAGAATTGATATATTTACCAAGCACATGAAGAGAAAGGTGGAACTCCTGTGCACCTGCTTTTGCACCTGGTGAGCTGGCAGATGTTGGTATTAAAAATCCCCTTTTCTACAACTCATCCCGTGTTCCTCTGCCCTCAGCCACTCACTTCTGTTGGTGGTGGTGCCTCAGCTGGTGGGTTGACCCAGACTTCATTCCTGAGAGTCGCCCTCCAAGACGTCTTCCTGGTTTGAGCAACTCGTTTTCCATTGGTTCTGATTGCTGGAAATGGGAATTCTAGGAGGTTCCCCAGAGGATCTCTTAAATTCCAGACACACACCTGCCTGCCCCTGTCTGGCAGTAGGCTTGTCCCCGAGGTGGGGAGCAGTGACCTAAGCCATGACAGTCTACCGGCTTTGCCTTTTGGTTCATTGGCATGAGGCGTCCAGTACAGCTGGGTGGCCTCTCAGCCTGCAGGCCAATGGGCCACTTGTGTCCCTCTGTGGAGCAGATCTTCCTTAGGAACAGATATTCACACCAGCGGAGCCCCAAATCCTGAGATCTCGTGAACCCTCCCTGCGTCACATGCTTCCTCCAGCTGTGTGTCCTGGCGTGGGAAAGACCACGTTGCCAGATACTGAGGGCAGTTCAGGGCACAAGGCACCACCACAAGCCGGCATCCCGACCGGAGGCCCCCCGCTGTGTTGTCCGGCTGGCTGCGTGGGAGTGCGGAGTCCGTGCCCTGGTGGGGATCGTCCAGGACCCCGTTGCCGGACATCCAGGGGAGACGGACCTCTTAGAAGCAGCGCTGTCAGAACCACGGCAGCGAGTAAGGCTTTCTGGGAGCCACTGACAGGGACAGAAAGGTCACGGACGTCCACAGACAGGTCGTCATGTCCCTGAACTCCAGGGGTGAGCTTCCACACGGGAGGTGGCATCTGCATGTTGCTCCTCTCAGGAGCTCCAGCCGCTTCCCCTTCCTCGGCCCTTATCCACAGCCGAGATCCCACCTGCCACTGATTTTCAGTCCTGACCGTCACTGCCCATTTTCCGGAGGCCCGTCGTCCGGGCCGTTGCACTCTCCAGGTAACGTGGACAATGACACGCGGTACTTGACCGGCCCCCTCCCACACTGCTCTCAGGGTCGCCCTTGGGGCCCTCGTGCCACCAATCTTCACCTTTAGGTGGTACCAGCCTTATTCTTCAGAAATCAAGTAGAACTTTTTTACAGGTGGGGCACCTGGGGGGCTCAGGCAGTGAGCGTCCAACTCTTGGTTTCGGCTCAGGTCATGATCTCAGGGCTGTGAGACGGAGCCCTGCATTGGGCCCTGTGCTCAGTGTGGAGTCTGCTTGAGATTCTCTCTCCCTCTCTCTAAAATAAAAAAAATCTTAATAAAAAATACCCAAAAAACCTTTTTTACCGGCAGCCGCTCAGAGGGAACTCTGGGTGACCACGGGCACACGATGAGGGCATTGTTGCCGCAGGTGCTGGGAGACTGAGCCATCTGCTTGCGGTGCCTTCAGGACACGCTTGAGCCCAGTCTTGTATGTTAACAATGACATGCTCCAGCGACTGCCCAGCCCAAGGCCGCGAAGGGTCAGCCAGCGCGCTGACCAGCTCAAGTCCTGTGGGAACCAGGTATCCCTGGTGAAGTGCAGTGTCTGAGTCTGTCCCAGCGTCTGGAAGGCAGCCCAGAGCCCAAAGGAGGACAGTTATCTGCAGGATAATCCTCACGCTTCTGCCCCAGAGGCCGGCGGTGAGAGCGTCGGTGTCTGTGGGTCTCCAGCGTACTTGAGCGCTGGACGAGTGACCAGCCCTTGCACGCGACCACGGAGGTGCACAGGCTGCTTCTGGTAGGTCCTGTAGCAGGTGTACAAGGAGGTGCGCCGGAGCGGTCATTGGGGCCGTCTGTTCCAGTAGGGTACCCACCCTGCGTGGGGCAGCGTCTGCATTTGGGTTCTGATCTGATTAAATGTGTGACAGCCCATGGCCACCCACCACACCCGTGTGCCTTCTTCATAGTCAGACGGGCACAGGTCCTATGACTCCTTCCGGAATTCCCATTAAAGCAATATTGCTTTTGGATTTTTACCGTCTTGGAGGAAAGCGGTCACTCTGTAGGTCTCTACTGTGCCCTCCCCACTGTTGTTTGAGGGTCAGGGGACCCAGCCATCCCTCTAGGAGAGATGTTCTGGGTCTGTGAGCTGGCTCAGTCCTGGGAATTGGGGGGAGGGCTGTGGTTGTGTAGTGACATCTCTGTCCACCAGCCGTGGGGACAGTTCGCTTATTCAGACCAAGGGTGACCTCAGTCCCTGCCCACGTGTTCCTGTCCAGGGGCTCCCTGATGAACTGGCTACCACCCAGGGTCTCTGTAGGTCTGATCCTCTTGCTTCATGCTGTGACGCTGTGGCCCGTTACGGGAACCACATACACTTACTTTTCAGCCATTCCAGGACCTGACACTAGGTCCCGTCCTTCCCAGTGAAATTGGGTAACTAATTTACGTGGTGGCAGTTCCCTCTGTCACCTCCCCTAAAGGGGCCGACAGCCATCACAGACCTGCCAGGCATGCCGGGGTCCCCTTACCAGTGTTTTCTCCATGTCTGGATGCTGCTTGCAGTTTCTCAGCAGCAGATGCAGCAGAATGAGACCCCAGGTATCCGGTTCATTCCCGCACTTTGAGTTTGACCACGTGTATGGCCTTCGTCGGGCACACCAAGAGCAGAATCCTTCCCATTCACCAAGTTTGAGTTCACAAAACTGGTATTAACAATGCCGATTTGTGAGTTGACCATTAGAAATACTGTTCCCCACACCAGACAGCTCAAGTTGGCATGAACGGCAGACTGTGCCCCTGTCAGGAGAGGCTAGAGGCCCTGAGGGCTGAGAACAAGCACATTCTCACCCAGAGGTGCTCGGGAGCCGGCCGGCAGCAGAGAGACTGACGCAGAAGTAACGTCAGAGTGAGACCAAGCGAGGCAAGCGTTTGCTGAAACAGGTACAGTGCAGACGCAGCGTACGGTCCCTCTGGGGGGATTTGGGAGTGCTCCACAGAGGTGGCATTTGCGTTGGTTTGGGAAAACCAAGGATTTCAACAGATGGCATGCGGATTGGATACAAGAAGCGGAGTCACTGAGGCACGCTAGGTCAAGGTGGCCTGGAGGGGTCGCATGCCTCCTGAGCCAGCCCTCCCCATGCTGACCCCAGGGGGCTGCCCCGGCACGAGGCTGACTGCGGGGCCACCTGCAGAAGCCCCAGAGGTCACGCAGGGCACGTACCACAGAGGAGGAAGCCACTCCCATCTGAGCATCAGTCCTCCCTCTCCCCAGAACATCTGCCATTGCTCATCATCGGGGTTCCTCGTTGGTCGTGTCCATCCTTAGGGCCCTGACTCTGTTTCCCAAGTGCTCCTCAAACCCCCATTTTCTCCCACTTGTCTGGCTTCTCACCAGCTCTATCCAAAGCTGTTCAAGGGGATTCAGACTCTCACTTTATTATACCAAGTACTTAATTTTCCTCTGTTCTTACTCTCCTGTTAAGGCATTCCTTGAGATAGTCTTTATTTTCCTTAAACTAGATGTCCAACCAAATTGTTTTCCCAAAGAACAGCATTCTCTACCCAGGAGATGAATGACCCAACACTTACAAGGCACAAAATGATGCAATAGGATTTTGTTCTGAATTGCAAATTATTTTCCCCACTTTTATGCTGACGTTTCCCAACTATCTCAAAACCTTAAGACTCAGCCTTCTGCCTCCTGGACAGCTAAGCACCAACACCACACAGGCCACATTCCTTCCCTTAGTATCCTCTTCTGCTCAATCCTTCCTGTGTGTGCTCTGTCTTGATGAAAGGCAACACCAGGACCCCAGACTCCAGGGCTAGAAACGTGAGGGGCACATACCAGCACTCAGCTTGCAATTTCCCATCCATCCCACCACCTCATGTTCTGCCCAAGCCTGTCCTTGTTATCATCTGAGGACTTGTTGAGACCCTGACTTCTCGCCTCTCTAGTCCATCCTCTGAGCCAGAGAACAATGTTCCCCAACCACTAGTCAGATCGTGTTATTCCTCTAAATAAACACCTTCCATGCAAAGCATCCTGGTTCCTTTGCAGGGTGTCCAAGGCCCTCCTCATTCCCACCAAATGTGGGAATGTACCTCCCACAGTATTTCCTTGTGTATAGGAGTTTCTGCAAGTGAGAACAAGAGTTGGTGCCACATAAAGTAGGGAACCATGTCGTCTTGTTCCTGCTTCTAACGTCCCATCATTGAGCTGTGTTTTCCTTGTTGACTTCTTTCTTTAAAATTTATTCATTTCAGAGAGAGAGCACAAAGGGGAGGGGCAGAGGGAGAAGGAAAGAGTCCCAAGCAGACTCCCCACTGAGCATGGAGCCTGATGCAGGGCCTGATCCCACGACCCTGACATCATGACCTGAGCTGAAGCCAAGAGTTGGATGCCTAGCTGACTGAGCCACCCAGGCACCCCTCTTTGTTGACTTCTTACAGATATCTTCTATATTTTTTTTTAAAGATTATTTATTTGAGAGAGCGAGAATGAGAGAGAGTACATGAGAGGGGGGAGGGTCAGAGGGAGAAGCAGGCTCCCCGCCGAGCCGGGAGCCCGATGCGGGACTCGATCCCGGGACTCCAGGATCATGACCTGAGCCGAAGGCAGTTGCTTAACCAACTGAGCCACCCAGGCGCCCCTCAGATATCTTCTATTAATTAAGGAAGTTTTCTTTGGACACCTGCTTTCTGGCAGTGTGGCAATCTAAGTATCCTGTGAAATAGTCCTATCTGAAAACCCCTGGACACATATTCTGAATTGCAAAACCAAGGGACCAGAAAGTCCATGTGGGATAAAATGAAGGGTGAGCAAGAATCCAGAGGTCTAAGGGAGGTGTTCGCTGATCTCAGTAAGAGGTTTTTGTGTGGAAGGATGTGGGGTCAGGGGATGAGGTCTCGGAAGAGTGAAAGCACGTCACGAATCTTTTCCAATCACAATGGTATGAAACTAGAAATCAATAACAGGAGGAAGGGCGCCTGGGTGGCTCAGTCATTAAGCGTCTGCCTTCGGCTCGGGTCATGATCCCAGGGTCCTGGGATCGAGTCCCACCTCGGGCTCCCTGCTTGGCAGGAAGCCTGCTTCCCCTCTTCCACTCCCCCTGCTTGTGTTCCTGCTCTTGCTATCTCTCTCTCTGTCAAATAAATAAATAAAATCTTAAAAAAAAAAAAAAAAAACAGGAGGAAAACCAGAAGATTCAAAAATCTGTGGAGGGTGCCTGGGTGGCTCAGTCAGTTAAGCGACTGCCTTCGGCTCGGGTCGTGGTCCCAGGGTCCTGGGATTGAGCCCTGCATCGGGGTCCCTGCTTGGCGGGAAGCTGCTTCTCCCTCTCCCACTCCCCCTGCTTGTGTTCCCTCTCTCGCTGTGTCTCTCTCTGTCAAATAAATAAATAAAATTTTTTAAAAATAAATCTGTGGAAATCAACACACTCCTGAACAATCACTGGAGACATCAATAAGGGAATCAAAACATACCTTGAGACTAAAATGGAACACTTCATACCCAAACTTACAGAATGCTGCTGATGCAGCTGTAAGGCGGAAGTTTATAGTGATAAGTGCAGGATCTCCTATAAACAACCTCACTTTACGTCCCAAGGAGCTAGAAAAAGAACAAACTAAGTCTAAACTTCGCAGAATGAAAGAAGCGATACAGATAAGACAGAGATAAATGGGAGACTGAGGTGACACAGAAACAACAAAATTCAGAGTTGGTTTTTTGAGAATATAAACAAAATTGGCAAACCTTTAGCTGGAGTCACAAAGAAAGAGGGAGCGAGGATCCAAATAAATAAAATGATAAATGAATGGGGAGAGATTACAACGAATACCCTGGAGTGCAGAGGATCCCAAGACGGCTACGAACAAGTCCACGCCAACCAGTGGGACGACCAGAAGTGGCAGGGCACTGGAAACACACCCACGCGACCGAGTCAAGGCAAGCCGGTTTCATGGGACGGCCTGGGCACGGAGGCCGCTGGTGGCTCTGGGGAGCCACGCTTTCAGTTTGAACCAGCATTAGCTTCACATACAAAAAGAGAGACAACCGTGTTCTTCAAAACACAACCAAGCAGCCTTAGCATCTCCTTTCCCGTTCACGTCAGGGCAGTACGCAGGATACTGCTGTCACCCTCGCCAACACGCCCGTGTCTTCCTCCCCGGGAACGTGTCCCCTTCCGTGGTGGGAGGCCCACACGGATGTGATTCAGCCACAGATCTTGGCGTGGCCAGGATCAGCCAGGGCTCTCCGGAGAAACAACCAACAGAGCCGTGTGACGGTCTGGCCTCTTGTACGGAATTGGACGTGGTCTCGCTCGGTTTGGAGGCTGCTGCGTCTGAAGTCTGGAGGGCGGGCTGGCCGCTGGGTAGAGTCTCTGTGTTCCAGCCGTGGGGAGAATGCCTTCCTCTCTGCGGACGCTCTGCCGTGGCTCCTCAGGCCTCGACCGAGGGACGAGGCCCACCCGCGTTACGGAGGGTCACCCGCTTTACTCAAAGCCTCTGACCGTAGGTGTTGATCACATCTTCCAAACACCTTCTGGGTGGCATCGAGACCAGTGTGTGTGGCAGGACGGCTGGACGCTGCAGCCCGGCCAAACTGACACCACGTTGAACCGTCACAGGGTGACAATGCTGGATGACGCGGGTGGGCCTGATGGACGGGGGCGGGCAGAGTCTGCGTGCGCGGGCCGTGGGGCGAGGCAGGCTGCTGGCCTTGCTGGTGGAGCCGAGGTGAGCCCCCCAGGGCAGAGATGCTGAGCCAGTTCCTCCCTGGGACCGGGGTGCCCCACGCAGCCGGGATTGAGCGGAGACGTCCCCGCGCCCGTGTGCCGAGCAGCGCCCTCCCACTTGGTTTGCAGCTGCCGCTGCCTGGTCCGGAGGGGGTTTGTGCACCGTATGCCCTGACAGCCGCCAAAGCGGGGGCTTCGCCAACCAAGGTGAGTCCTGTCAGAGCTCCCAAGGCTGCGGGTCTGAGATCAAGGTGCCCGGCAGGGCTGGTTTCTCCACCGGCCTCTGTCTCCCCGTGGCGTGCAGACACCCCCTCCTCCGGGCCCCGCGTGTCCCCATCTGCTCTTCTCACAAGGACATCAGTCTGACGGGATCAGGGCCGAAGGACTTAGTGATCCCACTTCCACATACAGTCGCATTCTGAAGTCCTAGGAGTTACGACTTCAACATACAAATTTGGGGGGACCCAATCCAATCCGAAACAGAGACCACGGAAGAACGGAAAAGCTTTCCGGTTCACCCTGGGACAGCACTTCTGCTTTATGCACAAGGGCCCCTGGATTTCCACTCCGTGCTGGGCTCGAGCTCCGCACCCTCAGCTGACTTGGTCTGGGCTCAGAGGTGGAAACCCCGAGACCCAGGGCTGCCCCCAGCGGGAGGAGTGTGGGCTCTCCGGGAGCTGGGCTAAGCCTGCCTGCCGTCCTGCCGAGCATGGGCGCAACAGGTGCGGGGCAGCGTGGCCTGTGTCCTCCTGCGTGGGGAGGCCCGGCTGTCGTGAGTGGACACTCTGCTCCTCGCAGATGTTTGGGCGCTACCCCTCGGCTTCCCCCCTCCTCTGAGCTCGTTCCCTGCTGACCCCCTGCTTCCGGTGCAGCCTCACCTGCAGGGTTGCGGCGCTGCATTCCGGCGGACTCAGCCACCCGTCCCTGCGCCCGCGTCCCCGGCAAGGGGCAGACGCCCTCTCACTTGACCTCCTGAGGGACGCCACCACAGCGGCCAGCTTGCCGGCAGGAGAGACGTGGGCGCCCCCTCCCCAGCTGCTGGTGTCGGGGTCTCTGCAGGGTTTTAGTAAACCAGGTGGAGGGGCACAGCTGCCTCCCGTCAGAGCTGAGAACTCACTGGTTCGGCCCGAGAATTACCCTTCGGGGCGTGAACTGGAACCGCTGGTGGCCCGTGCACAGAGCTGCCTATCTCCCCGCGCCCTGCTCACGGCCGGCGGCCTGGCGTTCGCCCAGACCACATCCAGAGAGGGCTGTCGGCCACGGCTTGGTGACCTTGGACTCGCTTCTCAGTGATTTGGTTAGGAAGCTGCTCTGAGGAATAAACTTGGGGTTTCTCAGAGCCGGTGCCCTAGTGACTCTGGGTGTTGGTGTTTTCTCTGCGAGCCGCGTGGTGGCGCTATTCGGCCAAGCACCGTGGCCGAGCCCGCTCAGCTGGGCGGAGGGAGGCTGTCCTGAGGCGGTGAGCGACCAGGGCGCGGGGCGGGTGACACGTGTGCCTGGGTCCGGCGCTGCTCGCAGACGGGGTCTGGGAAGGCCTCACGCCAGGCCCCGGGCCGGCATGAGGTGCAAGGCTGGCGGGCCCCGCACCTGGTCAGTGTGGCTCTTGGCGCCAGCTCACGGATGGACTCACCCACCTACAGAGGAGAGGCGAGGACAAAGGAGGGCAGGCGGTGCCCCGGGCGGGGGACGGGCATGGCCTCGGGAGGCGCGGGGCCTGGAGCAGAGCGAGCTGCACGCGCGGCCAAGCTCTTTGCTGAAATCCGCGATGGGTTTCCTGCGGAGGAGCGTGTCCGGGGCAGATTGTGGAAATCGTCCCCTGACAGCTCATCCTTATCATGAGGTGCAGAGGCGAGTTCCCACCTGGGTGTTCCCGTAAACCTGCCACGCGGCCGCGAGGGCTGGGGGGGGTGGGCAGAGCGGCGGGGCTGGGCTGCACGCACTGCGGGCCTTCTAGGAGACCCAGGCCCACCTCCGGACCGCGCACCACGGAGCGCCGGCCGCCAGGTTCCCGGGGCCGTGGGAAGGCGGGGGCGAGGCGACTTATGTGGGCCTATTTCCAGTGGACCTCAGGTGGGACCTCAGGTTTATCCAAAGAAGGCCCTGGGTGAATGCAGCAAGTTCTTCCGACATGTCATTTAATCACTTTAAAGTAAGAGTAGTTAAGTTCAAAAACCAGTCATAAAACCCAGGCCTGTAGCAGTGATTATAGTTGGTGAAGCCAGCAGGTACAGACTTATCATTATAAATACTAAATGCCGCCCCTACGAGCAAGCTCATTCATTTTCAGAGTGCACTGAATCCCTAATTGCTCACGTCTGTGCACACCCCTGCGCCAGATGGTGTAATTAACTCCATTCCAGAGCGAGGGGAGCAAGGCACAGAGAACCTGAGAGGAGAGGAGGAGCAGGGATGTTAGCTTGCCCTTTGCAGGCAGGAGTGCCGCGTGGGGCCACGGCCCCGGCCTCCACACGCGGTGGATCCCGGTGGAAGAGGAGGCCACGTGCCTCCCCATGGCACCGACTCCCACGGTGGGACACGTTGCAGGTGCACGGCATCCACAAACAGATCTCGTAGCAGCCCCGAGAGGGAGGCAGTGTTGCCCATTTTGAGGGGAAGAGGGAGGCCTGAGAGGTGAGGTCGCGTGGGCAGGAAGGTCTGCCCGCAGGTCTGCGTCCACGAGACAGCCGCCAAACCAAGAACTGAGCCCGTCGGGTGCCCTGGGGCTGGTGGGCAGCAAAGTGGGTGTCTCCCCTCCCTCCAGCCCACCTGTGTCTGTCGCTGGGCCACCGACCGGACTTCTGAGACCGGCCAGGACTCTTCCCTGGGCTCTGCAGGTGCCTCTGCTTCCCAGAGCCGACCCTCCGCGATGTCTCCATTCCCTCGCTGCCCACTTCTAGGACATCATACTGCTCCTGATGATCAAGCAGTAGAGAAATCTCGTGGCCTCCCCTCTGCGTGAACAAGTGTCCTGAGGTTGGTGGCAGCCTGGAGGGCCCAGTTTCTTGCTGGGATTGGATTCTCATTCCTTCCCTTTTGTAGTTGATAATTCAGATTTCTCTGGCTTGGATAAAGTTACATAATAAGTAGACATAACTGGTCAGAAAATAAGTATTTTATTTCACTGTGGGAGATGTTTATTTCTGCCAGGGAGGCCAAGGGATCCCCGAACATTTGAGACAAGGCCCCTGGCCCAACACGAGGGAAGCAGCCATCAGCGGTAGAGAGGCATGGGGGCGGGGGGAGAGAGCGTGTCATCCTCGGGTCTGGTCAGCAGGGAGGTGTGGACTGAGACACGGGGCCACCATACATGGTGTGGACCACGAGTCTGTCTCGTGGTCGTAGCCTCGTCTGGTTGGACCTGGGGTCTGCAGCGTGAGGAGGGAGATGAGCACAGGACCTGGGGAAGAACCACGTTAGCATCCTGACCACAGGATGAGCCCAACAAAACACAAGTAAGAAGGCTGAGAAGAACCTAGCTGGAGTGTGGGTGGGACGCCTGGGGCTTGAAGAAAGAGATGGCCCCAGAAATGTGACAGGGAGTGAGGCCCGGGTGATGATGCTGAGCACCATGGGGACCCTGCGGCGGTGGCAGAGTGAAGGGCAGCGACCATGCACGGCACCCTTGGGGATGGGCCGTGAGGCTCAGTGGTGGGGAGGGTGGTTTGGGGCCAGGAGAGTTGGGGGCGTCTCTGGGGTGCCCTGGAACAAGAAGTGGAGGGAGCAGGGTGACTGGAGCGGGAAGAGAACATGGTGCAGAGAGTTGCAGAGCCACGAAGAAGGGATTTGAAGAGCCAACGTACGTGAAGTAGTGAAATCCAGAGACTTTTCCAGGAGAAGGGGGCGGAGGAGGGCTGGTTGCCTGGACAGGGTCGGGGGTTCAATGAGGGAGACAAATGGGGCCCGGAGTCACAGAGGCCATCCTCGTACAGAAAATCTCAGTGTTCACACATCTCAGAATGTGGGAGAAGCAGGTGCAGCTCGGGTTTCCCAGTCGTTCCCTAGGAATGGTGGGTGGGCCTCCCGTTACTTACAGATGGGGAGAGGCCTGGGAAGGAGAGCTGGTTAATGCTCAGGCACCCGAGGTGTCACCAGGAAGCCCATTTGCCTTGTGTTTGTCCCATCAGGGAACCCACAACAAGAAGGTGTGATTGCTGGAGACACCTACGTGGGGACCCTGGAGGTGCGACATCCAGCCGGCAGACAAATGGTGCGGGTATGGCCTCGTGTGACCGGGTCACGTCCAGATGGTGGCTGGAACGTCCATTCTCGGCGCTGTGTCTCTCCCCCGCCCGCGTTTCAGAGCACACGTCTTGCTGCCGAGGGCCCCCGTGTGCCATCTTCTGCTTGGCATCAGTCCCGGTGGCTTTCCCCGCCTTCTGCCTGTGCCTAATGAGCAGTCCCAAAATACTCCGGCATCTGAGAGCTCCAGACTGCGAGTCTCAGCACCTGTGACAAACACTTGTTCCCAGCACCCCTAGCAAACGAATCTGCAAGCATCGCATCTCCATTCCTGAGCGGACATCCCGCGAGATAGTCCCGGGTGCTACCACCTGACTTCATGGTTTTGCCCGTTTCCCAGATTCTCCCACCATCACTTCTTCCAGAAGAGGTGCGGGCCCAGGCTACACGGCTCCTTCGCCGTGGCTCCAGGACCACGAGGGCGCTAGATCGGAGACGAAGCAGTCGGCCCTCCGGTGGCCGACTGCATGACAGTGCGTCTGGTTCCTCAGGGATGCAGCGGACGGGATGGTTTCCATGTCAGTTCTGCTTTGTGTCACCCTGAACTAGCAGCTAGTTGAGGGAGCATCTCATGCCCCACAGAGGATTAGCTTTCTCCCCACAGTCATCTGCCCCATGACTCACGCAGTTTCTCCCCTGCGCTCTCCACGTGCCCGTTGAAGCGGTGGGAGGAACAGCTCAGGCCCCTGCCGGCGTTGGGGCCATGAGGCCACCGGGCCACAGTGGAGGGCAAGGTGCTAGAGGGAGAGCCAGCCGGTGCAGGGACAGGGACAGCGCAGAGAGGACTGGGGGCAGCCAGCCCAGGGCCCGGCTGAGCACTCTTCAAGAGAAAGGACAGGGCGAGGCCACTGCGGGTGCGGGCCAGAGGGGCCTGGCACACGATGGAGGCGAGGGAGACGGACACAGAGCCCAACAGCGCTGTCCTCGTGACTGCTGACACCTGCCCCTTCTCTATGTCGTCATCAGCCCTGGCGATCGCCCTGTGAGGCAGCCGCCATCCTCATAGTGGTCAGGACCTAGTGCGGTCAGGGTGCTGCGGGGGCCAAGGGGCTGACCCCCATCCGAGAGAAAAAGTGGGCAGGCTGGGAGGTCAGCAGGGCCCCTGAACTGGACCGAGGCCTGCAGGTCCACAGGGAGATGGAGAAATCCAAATGCCAGGGGGACACAGGCAGAGCGCGGCCCGGCCGCTGGGAGGCGGCTTCTGACGATGCACTACGGGACTTGGAGCTTCAGCCTCCATGGGAATGACACAAATTTCCAAAATCCCCTGGGTCTGATTGATAGCTCTCATCTTTCTCCTGGCTGGCCACTTACTGGTTCCAGGAAAGGACTGGCAGGCTGCAAATGTCTGGGTTAAAACAGCACTGCTGGGACAGCAGGCCAGAGAAAGAAACCACCCCCAGTGGAAATCTGCAGAGTCCCACCCCTGCCCTGGGCCAGGGGGCTGATTTTTGTCCGACGCTGAATTTCTGCATGCCCAGGAGTCTCCCAGAGAACCACGGGGCTGAAATTCCTGTCGCTGCTCTAGGGTACTAACTGGACATGCCTGACTTCACCTGTCACACGCAGAACCTGGCCTTCGGCGCCGTGGGGACTGTTGACAAGGTTGCTTTAGGTTCTGCAGGATGTGACCAGAGTTCAAAGGAGCTAACTGATAATGGGGTTCGCAGAGTCCATGGTTAGTACAGAGAAAAAGAGAAAATAGAAAATCATACAGTAAGCAAAGACTATGTTGACTGAACTGGCTAGTGAACACAAACCACATAATATTTAAATTTTTTGTTGTCTATCATGCTAAAAAAACTGGTCTACAAGGTCAATGGCAGTCTGTCTACTTGGGAAATAGTAATATATATTATATGAGTCTCAAACATAAAAGGGAGTGTTCTTTAAATAAAAAAGATAATTTACCCCCTAAAATTTGTTAAATTTAAATTTATGAATGGGTAATAATTCACATGGTTTAGAAATAAAAAACCGTGAAAAGTATTCAGTGTAATGTCTGCTTTCCTTCCCTGTCCCCCTCTGCCTAGTTTCTCCACATTCTTCTGTGCAAAACATTCTTTCTTATTGATTTCTTGGAGCTCTTTATATATTAAGGATATGAATTGTGATTACTGTGTACTCTTACAGTTTCCTAATGTACATACCAACAAGTATGAATATGTATGCTCACTTCCACTCTCCCTGTTTTTTTAATACAAATAATAGCATATTTACTATACTATACCTTGCCTTTTGTTTAACAGTATATATTGGATAATCTCCCATATTAGAAATGGAGAACTTCTCCATTTTTTTTTATTTTATTTTTTATTTTATTTTTTAAAAGATTTTATTTATTTATTTTGACAGAGAGAAAGACAGCGAGAGAGGGAACACAAGCAGGGGGGAATGGAAGAGGGTGAAGCAGGCTTCCCGCCGAGCAGAGAGCCCAATGCGGGGCCCGATCCCAGGACCCTGGGATCATGACCTGAGCCGAAGGCAGACGCTTAATGACTGAGCCACCCAGGCGCCCCTTCTCCATTTTTTTTTAAAGCTGCCTAGTATGCCATTATATGTATATTTCCTATTGATATACACTTAAGTTGTTGCAAATCTTTTGTTAGAATAAATAATGTTGGAGTGCCTGGGTGGCTCAGATGGTTAAGCGTCTGCCTTCAGCTCAGGTCATGATCCCAGGGTCCCGGGATCGAGTCCCGCATCGGGCTCCCTGCTCCTTGGGAGCCTGCTTCTCCCTCTGCCTCTCTCTCTCTCTCTCTCTCTGTCTCTCATGAATAAATAAATAAAATCTTTAAAAAAATAAAATAAAATAAATAAATAATGTTGGACTAAAAGCCTCGCATATATGTCATTTTGCACATATCATTAGGGTCAATTCCTACAAGAAAAATTACTCAAAGGATATGTGCCTTTGTAATGTTACAGCTGTTTCCCAATTATTCTCCATATGGGTTATAAAATTTACTCTCATTGTATGAAAGCACCTCTATCTTCACAATCTCATTACCTGAGTATTTTGCTATTCAAATACGTTTTCTATTATTAGTAAGGTTGAACATCTTTTTGTGTTTTCTTTTCACTGGACTCTCCAGTTAAAGTTACTTCCCATTTATCTGTTGGGTTGCTAATCTTTGTTGTTCTTACTGATTTCTGGGAGCTCTTTATATATTAAGGATATAGGTTGTGATAGGAGATGAAATACATATTTTTCTCATTGTCTATATTAACTTCTTAATATGCTGATGGCAGTTCTTCATGCAGAAGTTTCATTTTTATGTAGTTGAATTTAAAAATTCTTCTTTTATTGCATTTGGATTTTTAGTTTGAATTAGAAAAGTCTTCCCTTGACTACAAAGTTATAAAGAAGTCTGCCCATGATTTCTATCAATATTTTATGGTTGCATTTCTAATAGTTAAGTATTTGACTTCTATGGAATTCATTTGGATGTAAACATGAGACATGGGTGTGGCTTTTGTCCTTTATTATTTATTTGCTGGACAGCTACTCCGTCCTCCTGATGCCGTTTACCCATCAATTTTTCACCACTAATTTGAGGTGTCACCTGCACTGGATGCTAGTTTCTCACGTTTTTGTGTTTACCTGTACTTTCAGTGGTTTTGTTGTGTGTGTCTGCTCATGAGCCCCACAGCAGGGTTTTAATTATTGAGACGATTATATGATTGAAGAGCTAGTAGGGCTACCGATTTTTCTTAACTATTTTAGGATTTTCCTGCCTATTCTTGTTGGTTTCTTTTTCTATTTAAACTTTAGGATCAGACTGTCTACTCCTCTCCCTGCAATAAAAAAGTGCAACGCAAAGATCCAGAAAAACCTTAACCCATCTGTTAATTTTATCAAATACTTTTTCAGGTTTGATGAAGATGATCCCATTTTTTAAAAATCCTTGGATCTATTACAAGATAAAACAAAGTACCCCTAACCAGCTTTTGAAACCAAGTTTTTGAATTTTATTTTGACATGTAATTATGTGTTGCTGCAGCCTGTAGAACATGTCATTCAAAACCCAATTTTCCATAAAGACATTCTCTTATGCACTTGGAGTTCAACAGCATCTTGAATTAATTTAACAAAATACCCTAGCAGAAAAATCTTAGAGCTAGTGCAATCATGCCATTATTTAAAAGCTTACATTTTCTTCTGAGTTTGAAACAGAATATGCATCAAATATATATATATACTTAAATGAATAAAGCAGTGTTCAGTATGCCATCTTAAGTTCTTTCTTAAATGAAGCAGGCATGGATGGGTGGTATGTAGGCAGGTAGATGATATAAAAATTAAGTCAGTAAATTTAAACTGACATGATGCATACTTTTTAAACCCTTTCTAAAAGTAAAATAAGAAGCAAGAAACAAGTAAGTAGGAGATTTGAGTGCACAGATGCCTACTGTTAAAATGGACCTGCCTGAGCCCTGGTCTCCGTGGCAACAGCGGAGGGAAGGACGGGAGGGGACGGGGGGCGGAGATGCCCGTGCACCCGTTTCAATCTCTAAAACACCTTTGTGTCCTGAGCTTGTTTGGCAACCTCTTAAATCAGCGGAATCACATTATGGTTTTGCGGTGATTGGGAACCAAGAGTGGAAAAACATTTCTGCCTCCGAGCTATAGAGCGGGCACTTGCCATTAAAAGGAAGCAATCTTCAGGCTTTAAAAAAAATATATGTATCTCCTGGGACTTTAGTGGGGGCCCGAAGAGACCAATCCCTGTGTCTGGACTCATAAATCTCTAGCATCACATCCAGTATCCAGTTTTTGATATTACGTGTGTCATGCGGTGTCTTTAAATGGTCTACGGTGTGGATGTCTGGGTTATTTATTTGTGTCCTCTGCGGTGAAGCTGGCAATAAATAGATCACCTCGGCGTTGGGGGAGGAGAGGAAGAATTATGGAATCGAGAGCTAGTAACCCGATGGCACGTTTCCTTCCTCCTGAGCCACCTTCCATAGGACAACTGCCCAGGGATTGCCCCCGGCCCCGGCGGGGACACCGGGGGTGAGGGATTCACCGGGGTGACTGTGTATGGCTGCTGGAGCTCAGCACCTGCGTCCCGGCCCACATCCCCCACGGCAGGTTCACTGTTGTTGAGACTCATCAATGATTTCCTACGATGGCATGAGTTTTGAAACTTTGATGTGCCCGTGTCCCAAAAAGGGCAAACCATCACCAACAATAACCGGACTCGTCAGCCTGGCAACGATGTGGGGTTGAACCTTGTTTTCTGGTCTTCCGGGGCCTCTCTGTGGGCTGATTCTCCATCTGTTACTCCTTGATGTGTCTTAGAAGGGCTTCACACATGCATGGGGCCATCGGCCACCCAGCAGGATAGCAGGAAGGCAGCGGACCGCGAGTGGAGGCAGAGGCCACGGTGGCTGTGAGACAGAGGATCCCGTTCTGAGGCCGTGCATCCAGTCGAACTTGGGAAGTGAGGAAACCAGGCAGGAACCGCCCAATCCCGGTTCCAGCGTGTTTGGGGGGCGAGGGTGGCTGGGCCCAGGAGCAAAGCAGCCCAGGACAGAGCCTCTTGGATGGTTTCAGGGTGGGGGGCGAAAAAGCGGCTGTAAAGACAGGACGGGCCTGTTTCTGCTTGTGGACTGCTTAGCATCATGCACGGCCGTGGGCTCAGCTCTGTGTGAAGGTGCATCTGAAAGCATGGCCACGTCCCTGTGCTCTCGAGAGCCTCCCTCTCCATCGGGAAGGCCTGTGGCCCATGTGCTTGCAGGTAGGACTTGGGGGCAGTCCATTTCCACCCCTTTCTTTTCTGCCCTCTGGAAGGACAGGTTGGATAGGATTTACTTTTTATATAAATGACCAAGCATTGGATAAGCAGAAAGCATCCAAGATGGTCCTGTGAGCCCAGCTTCTGTGAGGGTAATAGGCGATTTCAGTCAAAACGTTAAGTCTGCTTTGGCCCGGATTTCCTTAAGGACAATCCCGACTAGCACATACACACCCAGACAGGAGGACCCGTGTGGATCAGACATATCTCCCAGCAAGAAACGGCTCATTGGCGTGGGCCAAGGGATTATGTAAAGCGAGTGTTATTTATTTATCTTTCCCAGAAAACAGAAAACTCACTCTTACGCACTTGCCATTCAATTTGGCAGAGGCTGAGATGAGGTGGTGACACTTTCATGTATAAGGAAGGAGTTTGAAAACATTCACGGCAAATTGAAACTAATCTTCTTGACAGATATGTGCCCAACACAGGGACGCCGCCAGGGACCCCTCGGAAGATGCCAGAGGGAGCCGCGCAGGGCGGTCCCGCCCATGCCCAGCCCCTTTCTCTGTGGAGGGGCGTCGGAGGCCCCCGCCGGAGACAGCCCGCACCCGCCCCTCCCTGCTGCCCGGCCCTCCCACAAAGTGTTTGACAAGATACCAGCTCCCTGTCAGGCCACATAGAGCCCAGCGTGCCGCACAGGTGGGCTCGCTTGGAAGGGAAGCCGTTCCCGACGCCCGAGGACACAAGCGGTTCAGGTGCCGGGTCTCCGCTCCACGCGTGTGCACACGGCACCCTCGGGCCGGCGGCGGGGGCGCATGCCTGAGTACCCCTCTCACCTGGCGTCCCGGCCAAGTGCCTCCGATCGTCACACATCATTAGTCTGTGCCGCCACACGCAGGCCCCCCTTCCTGCCAGCCGTTGCCTCAGCTGCCAAAACACAATCTGTCCACACGTCCCGCAGCCAGGCGCCCGCCCTGCCCCACGGCCCCCCCCGCCGCCGTGGTGTCTGGGCTGCAGTTTGGCAGCCCCGACAGGGCCCTTAATCTGCTTCTCCCTCCAAGGGGGAGTTCTTCCAGGCCTCCTGCTTCTGTCCTCCAGCTCACGGTGGTGGCAACTCCCGCCAGGCCGGGCCTGGGCCGCTCCGACCGCCGGCGCAGGCCACATCAGCCCCGTGTCTCGCTGCGCTTCTGCCGGGCGCGCTGCCCCGTGCACCCAGCAAGGACTGGCAGACGCGGCTCCTGGGGCGGGTCACGGAGGCGTTTCTGGGCAGTGGGAGGAGGTCGGTGCTTCCTGTGTCCCCCGCACCCCCCATCTTGAGCCGTGTTCTGGGAAATCTGGCATCTCCACCTGACGAAAACACATGGGCCAGCCCGCGGAGCGTCTCACCCCGGGCAGACAAACGGGGTGAATAGGAGGCACATTTGGGGCAGCGAGGAGCAGAGCCAGGGCGGCCGGCCGGCGGTGAGAGGTCGTCCCGGGGCTGGGGGCGTGTTCGTCCGCTCCCCAGGATTGCCTTTCCACCAAGAGCACGGGGTCCCAGCCCCTCCCGTGAGGCTGCCCAGTGTGTCCGTCTGCAGGCAGGCAAGTGTGCGCCGGGCTGTGCGGACCGGCCTCCGGCCTGCTCACCGTGCTGGCCTCAGGCCGTCAGCCCACGCCCGTTCGTCCGCTGCACTCTCAGAGGCTGGGAAGGGGCTGTGTACTCCTGACCAGCATCCCAGCAACTGAGAAGCAGCGTCACTGTCCCCACTGAAGACCCTCCTGCTCAGCCAGCCTGAAGGAGGCCCAGGAGCCTCCACGATGGCCCCACGGACCCCACTGCCTGGGGACAGGGGATGAACAGCCGCCCCAGACACACACACGGGACTGAACCGCCGCCCCAGACGGCAGGTGTAAGACGCTCTCTGAGGCCAGCATTTCCATCAACAAAATGCTAACCCTGGTCATCTGTAGGTTACCAGCTTTGCTGTGCTCCATCCGATCTCCTGAGGAACCAGCAGACCCGCCCCCCGCACCCCTGCTCCTCCCTGCCCAGGGCTTTCCCAGCACAGGGGTTGGCCCAGCGCTCCCCGCCATCTTCCTGGGCATCCTCGTCCCTCCTTCCTGCAGCTTACATTTCCCTCCCGAGGTCCGTTTTCTCGAGGGAGCGGGGCCGTGCCCGCCCTCGGCTCTGATAACCTCGCTCTTGGCCCTCGCGCCCCTAGCTGCAGCCGGAGCCTGTTTATACCGGCCAGTGGCCTCTGCGTGAAATTTCCACACTGCCCCTGAGGCCGCCGGCCAGGCTTGTGCCCGTCATGGCCAGCCGTCGCATGGGTGGTGGCCTCTAAGGGGACGCACGGCGCAGAGGCAGGGATGGGCAGAAGCAAGGCCGGCACAGGTAGCCCGGATGACCTTGCCCTCTGCCACGAGGAGCGTGCGCCCTCGGCTGACAGCCGGCTGCCTCTGCCCCGCTTACGTTCTTTTTTTTTTTTTTTAAAGATTTTATTTATTTATTTGAGAGAGAGAATGAGACAGAGAGAGAGCAGGAGAGGGGGGCGGGTCAGAGGGAGAAGCAGACTCCCCGCCAAGCAGGGAGCCCGATGCGGGACTCGATCCCGGGACTCCAGGATCATGACCTGAGCCGAAGGCAGTCGCTCAACCAACTGAGCCACCCAGGCGCCCTAACACAAAACCTTTTTAAATATGTTGAGGACAAATGGATATGTAGTAGTAATCCCTTATCAAATACATGATTTGTAGATATTTTCTCCCATTTTGTAGGTTGTCTCTTTGCTCTCTTGGTGTCCTTTGATGCCCAGAAGTGATTACTTTTTTTTTTTTAAGATTTTATTTATTTGACAGAGAGCGAGCGAGAGCACAAGCAGGGGGAGGGGCAGAGGCAGAGGGAGAAGCAGACTTCCCGCTGAGCAAGGAGCCTGATGCCGGACTTGATCTCAGGACCCTGAGAACATGACCTGAGCCAAAGGCAGATGCTTATTTCACAGTCTCTCAGACCTTCCCTATGATTACTTTACTTGGAGAGAACCCATGTTTGACCGCCAACGTTGTCCGCTGTCTTCCCTAGCGTTCCGTTTCTCCGTGTCACTTGGAACGTTGATGGAGGGCTTATCTGCAATGGGATTTCTCCGTTTCCTGCCTTGGGGGTTGTCAGGCCACGACGTTCTGGGGACCCGTGGCTGCCTCCTCCCAGGACCCCCTGCCCCCGGCACAACCCCCAGGCACGAGGATACTGGAGATTTCTGTTCTGTGGCCTCCCCACCTTGACTGTGGAACTAAGGACATTTGTCGCCTGGTTTGTGTGGTTAAGCCAGCCCATGGGGAGCGTCTTCTGCCCCCAAGGACCTCAGCAACAGAGCCCGTCCCGTCCAGAGCCTCTCCTTCCCCGTGGTGGCACATTTCCTCTGTGGTTTCTCAGGTGGAAATTTCTGGAAGGGAGAGAGCTCCTGGCCTGTCCCTGTCCATTTGTTTCTCTCCTCAGTGGATCCTTGGTCACTCGGGTCATAAAAGCTCATCTCCTTGGGAATCTTCAGGCTCCACGGTTCATTTCTTTGCTTCTTGTGGAGCCATTCCTTCCTGTGATGTTGTGATTTATAAGAAGCATGTATTTAGTCTCCGTGTTGAGAGTGACAAAGGTGTCTTGTTGTGTTAAGGAGGTGACTTTTGGAAAGCCCCGGGTTGGGGCAGGTTGTCAGGGGAACCAATCACATGATCAGAGTACCACCTCCTGACCTTGGGAGGAGGAGAGGAGGTTGGAGGTAGGGTTCAATCACCAATGGTCAATGAGTTCATCCATCAGGCCTACGTAATTAAGCCTCCATGGAAACCCACAAGTCTGGGGTTTGGAGAGCTTCTGGTCTGCACACACGTGGGGATTGGGGGAGAGTGGTGCCCCCGGAGAGGGTGTGGACGCTCCTTCCTCATACCTGCCCTCCGTGTGTCTCCCGATGGGCTGTTCCTGAGTCGTGTTCTTTCATAAGGAAGCAGCGGCTTCTCTGAGTTCTGTGAGCCGCTCTAGCAAACTGAACCCAAGAAGGTTGTGGGGACTTCTGATCTATAGTTGATGGGGTCAGAAACACAGGTGGCCCCCGGCACTTGAGATTGGCATCTCCAGTGGGGGACAGTCCAGTGGGATGGAGCCCCTAACCCGTGGGCCTGACTCTATCCAGGTACATGGTGTCAGAACTGAGTTGAGTTGTGGGGCCCCCAGCTAGTGTCTGGGAACTTCCCCCACTCTGGAATGGCATGCAGAACCTAAATACATAGCTTTCCTGTTGGGGCAGCCATGTGGCGGCTCATGGGGATTCTGAAAACCACCCCTTTTCCTTCTGAGTGTCCCCGTGGGCTGACAACATTCTACCATTATACATTCATTCCTGTGGCCGGCAGCTTATGCACCTGAGGTCATTCTTCAAATGCGGCGAACTCTGAAAGATTGCTCGCCCCGCGGCGAGTGTGCCAATCACACACACACTTGGGTCCTGTGAGCACCGCGAGATAAGGAGCCCGCCGACAGGGCCGGAGAACAGCAGATCCGCCGATGTGGTGGCCGCCCGCCCCTCGAGCCTCATCTGAATCGGGATGTGCTGTCTGCACAAAACACACACCAGATTTTGAAGACATATGTGAAAGAAGAGTGAAACACCTCATTAATAACCATTTTATGTTGATTGCACGTTGAAATGACAGGATTCTGGACGTACTGGTTTCATGAAGTATACTGCTAAAATTGATTTCCCGGTTTCCCTTTCTTTTCTGCCATGGCTCTCATTGTGTCTGCCGGAGAGTGCTGGTCTGAAGCGTGACGCTCCTTGCACAGTGGCTGGGGCAGGCTGGGAGACACAGCTGGACAGAAGGCGTCCCCGAGTCTGCAGGGTCCGTCCGTCCGTCCCCCCAGCAGGCTCTGCCCCTGCTCCTTGAGGAGGGGGCTCGTGTCAGGGGGCTGAGCCATGTTAGTGGGACACCCGCCGCCCCTGGAGCCTGCTGCAGGCCACACGCGGCGGGCCTCCTCTCCTGTTACTGACTCCGGTCCACACCAGTTGCATGAACACTGCAGATAATTAGACTCTGATTTTCCTCCTCTCTTTCATGGTGTACTGGCCACGAGACACGACATTTCCCCCGTTTCCAAGGTAAGGGAGAAGCGTCCTCCCTCCCGGCGAGGCCGTGGTCATTAGGGACCCAGGAGAGCATTTCCTGCAGGGCATTAATCCCGGGGCCTCCGGTCCTGTTATGATTTACTCACTGGATAGTTGAAAGGCCCAGATTCAAAGGGGCAGCTCGAACCTTTGCCCCCTGGGAACAAAGGCGAGAGATTAGCTCCGTGTTATCAATCAGCATTGTCAGGGACGGAATAGAAAGCCTTCACCTGTGGAAGCCTTCGTTAGCGCCTCCAAAGGGAATCAAAGGTCACTCCTGGCCACGGTTTTGTCTAAGGCCCCAAATGGGTAGCACTGAATTACCTTCAAACACGGCCTCAAAGAACCGGAGATGGAGCACGGATTAGTGTCTTAATCTAGCGGCAGAGGCCCGTAGTTAGGGTCTGGGGACGGGTAGGTAGCATTGTCTGGGGCTGCGCCTGGCATGTGGCTGGGGGCTGAGGGTGGGCTTTGTGCCTCTGGACACAGATCCTTTGGCGGCTTTGGGGGCGTTCTCCCAGAGCTTTGCCAGCTGACGTAGCGGGACAATGGGATTTGTCAAGAGGCAAATGAGTGAAATCTGGGGCTCGGACCGCGGGCGCCCCGCTCTGGCATTCCTGGAGGGGAGCGATGGGGGTTGAGCACGAGCCTGAGGCCTGGCGAAGACCCTCAGATGCCAGGATGCTCTCTGGTCCATCTGCTCCCCTCCCCATGCTCGCAGCCACCCCGGGGTCTGCTCAGACGAATGGCAGGAGGGGAGGCCGGCCCATCGTGGGGGCTCAAGCTCTGGTTTCCTTCTCCATGCGACCTGGAACAAATCCCTCTGCCTGTGGGGCCTCGCTCCTCTTCCCTCAGGCCTCAGGTCACTCTTCCAATGCCTGCGTGCGTGTGGCGGGCCTGCTGTCACAGATGGCAGCTCTCCGGGTGGGACAGGCCTGGAGGGACCCGCGGTGGCCATTGGCCACCACCTGCCAAGGTTCTGTCATTTGCCGCGTGGAGTGCGTGGGCTGTGTGCAGAGCTCCACCTCGGGAGCAGCTCCCTGGCCCTGCGTCCTGCCTGCTCGCATCGCGGAACAGCCTCTCTCGAGCGCTCTGCAGGCGGTGGTCCCCGCGGACGTCGGTGGCCACAGCTGCCCCTCCTTAGTCTTCGTTCAGACCGCACCCCACCCCTGCTGCCTGTCCCGTGTCCTCATTTTCTACAGAGGCCCCCACCCCCACAGATGCTTGTTCACGTTTTTAGCACAAATACTGTGGCCCTGAGAGCGTTGCTGCAATTTTCAATCAAGAATTTTGGAAGCATCTTCACGAACATGAGCTCTGAGCAATGCTTCCTCAATCTCCTTCTTAATCCAGCCTGTGGAGGGGGTGGGGGTGGCGGGGGGCCGCTTCCCGGGATCCTCAGGAAAAGCTACTCTCTGCAGGCTGATGGCACAATGACTCACTTTCGAGCCGGCTCCGACGCATGAGGGTGGGAGAGGCAGGCTGGCGTCGGGCACCACACTGACGCTTTCTGGGAAGACGAGTGGAAAGGGGCTCCCGGGCCTGCGGCCATCACCTGGGCACGGCGGCCACCAGCTCCCCTCCGTCTGTCTGTCCGTCTGCAAGGACAGTTGTCACTTAGCACCGCTAAGTGCCGTCAGGTGCTCCCGGGGGCTGTGCCAGGGGCCACGTGGGCCTGCCCGGAGCCAGGCCGGGACGAAGCTCAGCTGCACCTGCAGAGGCTGGTGGCTCTCTGCCCGCCTGCCCGGAGCTGACACTCGACCATGGAACCGAGGGCTCTGTTCTGGGCATCCTCCCGGCTCTGGGCCTCGGACGCCGCATTCTGAATCCGTGCTCCGTGGCTCGTGCCCACGCAGTGCGCTCCAGGCTGTGGTCCTGTGCCGCTGTGCCCTCCTCTGAAGCCAGCGCGGGCGTGCAGGGTACGGACCCAGGGAGGATCCCGGTCGGCTGACCCTCTGGTGACGCTGTCGCCCACCACGATTACGGCTGAACACGAGAGTGGGGCGTGAATTCTGATTGTTTTCACTAATGGCGAAGAGTGTGTGTCTCTCCAGTTACATGATTTCCCGCAGACGGACTCGTCCCCAGGGATATGCCTTTGCAAGCCGGTAATCCGGGACAGGATTCCAGATTGCATGCTCGGAAGAGAGCGAGGCCCGTGACTTTGACTGTGTCAGCACCATGTGGGAGCAAAACGTGGAGTCCTGTTCTTCAGCGTGAGCTCTATGGGGGCTTTATGTCTAGAAAATGACTGTTAGGGGCCCCATGTCCTGACAGGCACCCCGGGCAGCTCCAGGCCTGTCGGGAATGTGGGGTGGTTTCTAGAGCCTGCCTGGCCGGCCGCGGGAGAGCCTGAGGCCTCGCTGGTGACCGGCACCTCCCCTCGCCGGGCTGGAGAATGCGGAGCGTGTGCATACATGTGTCCCCGACCTTCTTACTCAGCTACGCAATGCAAATGCACGAGCGTTTTTAGCTTTTGTTTCTCCAGGAGAGGGACTTCAAATATTGGGGTTCCTCCTTTGAGGAATTTGACTTGCACATCATCAGCTGTTACTCAGATCAAATAAAGCCGTTGTGATTCTACAGCACATGGAGTTCTCAGGGACCCGGGAGCCACGGGCCGGCGTGCGGTGGGTCGGACCTGGATTCCTGCACATGCGGCCAATCAGACCCGTCACGGAGTGCACAGTCCTTTTCACACCTGCCACCAGAAGTTGCCAACTAAAGTGTTCTGGCCATTTATATGGCTCCTCATAAGGAACATGAAGCACGTGAAAAAGCGCATTACCTTCGGGGACATAATCAAATAGCAAGATCCTTCCAACCTAAGAATGTCTGAGAACGTGGGGCAAACGTGCAAAAGCGCAAGCGGGAGGTTGGGAAACGCTGGTCATAGCCAGTTTTCCCGCAGAGAGTCTATTAGCTAACTTTATGGCTGGCTTCCCTGTGCACTCGCATCGTGTTGTTTATGGGGTGGGCTGACATGCAGATTCTGGGGTTGAAGATGTAGGTTTTTCCCTGAATCTGCACCTGCTTGAGAGGATGCTGGCACCTCTCTTAGGCCCTATTTCTGCTCCAGGAATTAAATGATGAGAGCAGGTCCGACCGGGCTCCTGGGATCCAGGTGGCCCCCGAGCCCGGACCACCTCTCAGGCTGAGCCCACCCCTTCTGAGGAGCCGCCCAGTTCAGCCTTCACGGTTCACAATTAACGGACACCATCAGACACTGGCGTCCACCTGTTTGCAGCGCACATGTGGGCAGGTGGCCTGGGCACATCAAGGGGAAATGGCACAGGGCCCTTGGCACTGCTGACGGGCCAAGGTGGAAGCTATGTAACTGGAGAAAGTTTCAGACGCCGGTCTGGCGCCCCTGGCGCAGCCTCTGTCCCATTGGAACAGTGCAGCTGAACACGCACACCAGGCAGTGCAGGCTCCGGAAGCGGCGCTGGGATGGCGTGTGGGCGGGGCTGGGCTGCAGAGCTGGGCAGACAGGTGGCCCCGGGAAAGGGCCCCTGGGGACAGGGTCACTGGGTTTCTGCTCCTCCTAAGACAGAACCTCAGTGGCTGGAGGAGGGAAGAGGGTCTCCCAGGGGAGAGCCTTGGGGGCAGAGCCTGGGAGGGGCTGCGGGATCCCATATAATCAGCCCCCCTACCTTCTCCCCAGGCTCGAGGCAGGTTGTTGCCCTTACACAGCAGCTGCCAGCCCTCATAGTCGGCCTCCTCCTCTGCTCCCCTCCTAGTTTGCTAGGGAGATTGTCTTCCCACCGGCCCCTCACACTGTAGCCAGGGGCAATTTAATCCTGGTGCACATCAGAATCACTGGGAGGTCCCATACCTCTGCATCCAGACCCTGCTTCCAGAAACTGATTTAAATGACCTGACCCAAAACCATAAGATACCTAGGAATAATCCAAACCAAAGCGGGAAAGGATCTGTACTCAGAAAACTATGGAACACTCATGAAAGAAATTGAGGAAGACACAAAGAAATGGAAAAACAGTCCATGCTCATGGATTGGAAGAACAAATATTGTTAAAATGTCTATGCTGCCCAGAGCAATCTACACATTCAATGCAATCCCTCAACATCAAAAATACCATCAACATTTTTCACAGAGCTGGAATAAATAATCCTAAAATTTATATGGAACCAGAAAAGACCCCGAATAGCCAGAGGAGTGTTGAAAAAGAAAAGCAAAGCTGGCGGCATCACAGTTCCGGACTTCCAGCTCTATTACAAAGCTGTCATCATCAAGACAGTATGGTACTGGCACAAAATCAGACACATAGATCAATGGAACAGAATAGAGAGCCCAGAAATGGACCCTCAACTCTATGGTCAACTCATCTTCGACAAAGCAGGAAAGAATGTCCAATGGAACAAAGACAGTGTCTTCAACAAGTGATGTTGGGAAAACTGGACAGCCACATGCAGAAGAATGAAACTGGACCATTTCCTTACACCACACACAAAGATAAACTCAAAATGGATGAAACACCTCAATGTGAGAACCCAGGCAGCAACCTCTGTAACCTTGGCTGTAGCAACTTCTTCCTAGACACATCTCCAAAGGCAAGGGAAACAAAGGCAAAAATGAACTATTGAGACTTCAACAAGATAAAAAGCTTTTGCATAGCAAAGGAAACAGTCGACAAGACCAAAAGACAACCTACACAATGGGAGAAAGTATTTGCAAATGTCTTATCAGATAAAGGGCTAGATCCAAAATCTATAAAGAACTCATCAAACTCAACACCCAAAGAACAGATAATCCAATCAAGAAATGGGCAGAAGACATGAACAGACATTTTTCCAAAGAAGACATCCAAATGGCCAACAGACACATGAAAAAGTGCTCAACATCGCTCGGCATCAAGGAAATCCAAATCAAAACCTCAATGAGATACCACCTCACACCAGTCAGAATGGCTAAAATTAACAAGTCAGGAAATGACAGATGTTGGCGGGGATGTGGGGGAAGGGGAACCCTCCTACACTGTTGGTGGGAATGCAAGCTGGTGCAGCCACTCTGGAAAACAGTAAGAAGTTTCCTCAAAAAGTGGAAAATAGAGCTACCATACGATCCAGCAATTGCACTACTGGGTATTTACCCCAAAGACACAGATGTAGTGAAAAGAATGGCCATATGCACCCCAATGTTCACAGCAGCAATGTCCGCAATAGCCAAACTGTGGAAAGAGCCGAGATGCCCTTCAACGGATGAATGGATAAAGAAGATGTGGTCCATATATACAATGGAATATTACTCAGCCATCTGAAAGGATGAATACCCACCATTTGCATTGACATGGATGGTACTGGAGGGGTTTATGCCGAGTGAAATAAGTCAAGCAAAGAAAGTCAATTATCATATAGTTTCATTCATATGTGGAACATAAGAAATAGGGCAGAGGATCACAGGGGAAGGGAGGGAAAACTGGGACAGAATCAGAGAGGGAGACAAAACATAAGAGACTCTTGACTTTGGGAAATGCACTGAGGGTTGCTGGGGTGGGGGAGGGTGGGGGATGGGGTAACTGGGGGATGGGCATGAAGAAGGGCCTGTGTTGTGGTGAGCACGGGGTGTTCTATGCAACTGATGAATCACTAGTAATACACTATATGTCAATTAATTGAATTTAAATTAACAAAATGGAAAAGAAATAAATGACCTGACCTCATCTGAGGCTGTGGCATTGGTGGTCCATTAAAAATGTCACCCATGACTGTCCCGTGAGGCCGTGGTTACAGCCTGCTGATGGGCAGGAGTGTGGCCCGTTGGGCCTGCTTCTCAGTTCTGTGGGGAGGTTTGGCTTCTCACAGCTGCGTGAGGCCCGCAGAAGACACGGCCGCCCTGGTCCCGAGTTCTCGGCTGAGGAGAAGAGGGCCCACCGCCATCAGGCCGCATCCCTGTGGCGACTCTGAGTCCAGCCCCTGCTCGGCCGCCTGGATTTGCCCTGGACCCCAGTGCACTTCTGCTCCCTGCCCCCACGCAGCTCCCGCGACAGCGTCCAGGACTTTCCTCCCCACCGAATGTCTCCTCAGGGGCTTCGTCCTTAGGAAAGAAGGGGGAGCAGCCTCTGTGAGTTTCCTGGGGCTTCATGTGGCCTCTGCACACGAGCTGTGGGCGGGGACCGTGGGCAGGAGACCGTGGGCAGGAGAGGGCCACCCAGGGAGCAGGCCAGGCCGCCAGCAGGGTTTGCACGAGGATCTGGAAATCTGGTTCCAGTGTGAAATCTCCTGATGTTAACATACACTCTTTCCAGAGAAACAGAGACCACATGAGACACATCTGCAGCCCAGATTAGGGTCATTGGTCCAAATCCGCAGCTGGGCCTTACCTGCCTCCCCCTGTCTTCTTCACGAAGTAAGCACTATGTTTTCATACTCACTGTGCACCAGGCACTGTTGTGACTCTCAGAGTAAGTCTGGGGACAAGGTGGCAAAGGGCCCCGCTACCCCGGCCTCACAATCAACCACAACCTCAGCCCGTTTCAGAGCTGTGAGCACAGTGGAAGGGGAGGCTGACAGTGGGGGGAGGCTGACGGTGGCGGGTGGCTGGCCCGCCGTGAGAGGGGGCGGCAGGCAGTGGGGCGAGCTGGCCCACTCGCCCAAGCCCTCCCCGCTCCCGTGGGAACTGGCCAGATGCCTGAGGCAGGGGGGTGGGGGTGGGCAGCGCCCCGGAAGGTGCCTGAGGGAGCAGCTCGCAGGGAGAGAGTTGAGAATCACAGGGGGCGGGAAGAGTGGCTGTCCTGAAGGGCCTGGTGTCTGGGAGGCACAGGGGTGACGGGCACTGACCTGGCCTCGTGTCCTCCTGTGCAGGGCCCGTGTGAGCACTCAGGGCTCTCTCCCTCATGTAATTCAAACACAAACTGTTTTTTGGAGCAAGACACACTTTTAACTGTGACAAAATTTA
Organism: Mirounga leonina; assembly: GCF_011800145.1. Classification (NCBI taxonomy): domain Eukaryota; kingdom Metazoa; phylum Chordata; class Mammalia; order Carnivora; family Phocidae; genus Mirounga; species Mirounga leonina. The sequence continues at coordinate 11,058,274 of NW_023270816.1, forward strand.
AAAAAAATCCTCCTGGGTCGGTCTTCTGATTGCAAAATGCTGGGTCAGTTTGTCCAAAGCCAACTTCTTCATCGTTCTATGCTGTTGATCTTCTGATACACCTGCCAAGCTGCTGTCTGAGCGCATGCCTGGTGTACTCACTGGGCATTGGTTTCAGAACTGCCAGGTGGTCCCCTCCGCCGGGACGGCGCCTTCCAGGGGGATGGCCTGTTAAAACAAGAATAATCGGCCCCCTGATGCCCCCTGCCCGGCCCCTCCCCCAAACCACTCAAGTGGCCTCCGGCTGCTTCGCTCAAGGCTATGAAGTCCCAGGGACTCATCGTCCACCCCAGGCATCTGGACTCCAGCCCTGAGGGCCACCAGCCGGCCTGAGGATGCCAGGACCCCTGTGCCCTTGTTCCCCTGACTGGCTCCACCCAGGACACTGTCCTTTCCAGCTGTAGGGAAACCCCCTTCTGTCCCGGTGAGGCTGCCCTGATCTCTACTACCTGTGTGTCTGTGGGCATCTGTGCTGTATATTGTTCTGTTTTGTGTTTTTTTTAAAGGGACATATCTATTTATTAGCCATGCATCTTTGATGTTTGCCAAGGAAATTCTTAGGGACTTTAGCCAACTCCCAAATGTAGTGACCTCTGGGATTTCCTCAGAGACATTGCATGGACTCCCACCTCTTTGATTGCCCACCCACCATTAGTACTCTGACTGAGCACTGCTAAGCTATGCCTATTTATTTATAAGTGGTATCCATAAACAACTGTTCTAACATACCTACATTATATAGAAAAATGTAGAATTTTACATGGGACAAGATACAAAGTAAATACACATAAAGAAAGTCAGTATTTTCTCTTATGTTCCATGGGTTTTCTTGTGAGATCCCTGGAATTTAAACACATTTGGTAGAAATGGCAGGAGGTCACAGGGTGTGTCCCAGGTCCTAATCTTGATCCCACTGGTGAAACCAAACATGACTATGCAAAATCTAGACGTTTCCAGGGTCTCCTAAGTCCTGGGGCAAGATTCCGTAAATGCTGGGATTTGTGCACGTCAGTTTTTCTCACCCTGAGTACGGCCCCCTGAGCATAGTTCCTCTAAGCGTGGTCCGCCTGAGTATGAACACCCCCAGCATGGTTCTTCCCTTAAGCATGGTCCCCCCATGAGCATGAACCCCCTTAGCATAGATCCCCATGAGCATGGACCCCATGGGCATGAACAGACTCTGAGCATGGATCCCCTGAGCATGGTTCCTCCTTGCCCATGAGCATCGCCCCCTTGAGCATGGATCCCCTCAGCATGGACCCACATGATCATGGATCCACCCTGAACATAGTTCCCCTGAGCATGAACACCCTCTGAGCGCAGATCCCCCAACATGGTCCCTCTCCATAAGCATGGTCTGTTTGAGCATGGACCCCCTAAGCATGGACCCTGAGCATGTTACCCCCTGAGTCCAGGCTTTTTGTTCTGCAAAAGAGCCTCTACTCTAGGTAGACAGTGAAAAGTTAAACTTGTAAATTGATTTATTAACTCCAGCAACTACATAGTCACACAACTCTACAAAGTGGCATAGACCAGACTCCAGCAGAAAAATTAACATGGAATAGGAAACAATATTCTAATAGGGGGGAAATAAAGCAATGAAAAATATAGGGGGCAAACAAAACAAATAATAAAATAGTAAACATATCCAAACATATTAGTAATTAAAATAAATATAAATAGCTTAAATATATTAATTTAAAAAGATGGATTATCAGATTGGATTTTTAAAAAAAGACCCAGCTCTCTTGCCTAGAGGAAGCCTCCTTTAAACATAATGATGTACCATACAAACATCAACAAAAGGAAAGCTGCAGTGGGCTACATTGATATCAGACAAGTAGACTTCAGAGCAAGGAAACCATCGCTGAAGGAGAGGACATAATGATCAATGGTCAATTTACCAGTTTAAGATCCTAAATGAGTACACACTTAAGTACATGAGATACATGAAATACAACCTGATAAGTCTTAGAAAAGGCAATGAGGAATCAATGATTATAGATGGAGATTTCAACACTCCTTTATCAGTAATCAGTAGAACCAGCAGACAGAAGATGAGGACCAGGAAGAGCAGAGCAGCATCACCAGGTGCAGCTGTACTAAACAATAGTGGAATGGATGTATATTGTTCTCAGGTGTACATGAAATATCCACCAAATAAACCATCTGGGGTTATAAAAAACTGTGATAAATTTAGAAGAGCTGAAAGCATACAGAAGATGCTTTTTGACCCTAAAAAATTGAAGTGAAAATTAGTAACAGAAAGATAGTCAGAGAAGCTCTAACTACTTGAAAATGAAATGACACACTTAGATAATCCATAGGGCAAAGAAGCCATTGCAAGGAAATTAGAAAATATTTTGAACGGTATGAAAATTGGACACAGGAAAACAATAGAGAAAATGAATAAATTCAAAACAGATTTTTTGAAAATATTAACAAAATCAGTAAACCTGTAGCCAGAATGACAAAGAAAAAAGAGAAAAGACGAATTATAATATCAGGAACAGAGGAGGGTGTGTGCTTACAGACCCACGGACATTCAGATGACAGCGAGGAGCCCCCGTGAACAGCCGCACACGTGCATCCGACCATGTAAATGGGACCGACCGATTCCTAAAAAGCCACGAACTGTTCAAACACACTCAAGAAGAAATAGAGAAACTGAATAGTCCTTCTATTGAGGAAACTGATTTTGTAGCCAGAAATCCTCCAAAACATGAGCAGGTGGTTTCATTGACGAATTCTGTTTTCTGGCACAATGAATGTGTATGGAGCACGCACTGCGTGCAAGGCACAGATTTCTCGGACCAGCCATATAGGGAAATGTGGTCGTTCTTGCCAGCCCCTGATAGAGTTTTTTCTTTGCAATTTTAAAAACTTTCACCTTAAAATTTCCGTAGGGTGTGTGATGAAAGAGTAAGTGTCCCCCTAGAGGTGTTCACGTATTAATCCCCAGATCCTGTGGTTAGGTTAATTTGCACGACAGTGGAAAGCTGATGGAGTTAATGTTGTCAATCAGCTGGCCTTAAAATAGGGAGATTATCCTGGACTATCTGGGCGGGTGCAAGGCCGTCACCTGGGTCCTCAAATGTAGATGTGGGGCGGGGCCTCCGGGGGGTGGGACGTGAGGAAGGCTTGGCTCTGGCTTTGGAGATGGAGAAGGGGCCCAAGCCAAGCCCCAGGGCAGCGTCCAGAAGCTGGAGAAGAAACACCGTGTCCCACGGTTCTGGAGCCCGGAGCTGCCGGCACCAGGTGTGAGCCTAGCGAGGCCCAGTTACGACTTGCGGCTGCAGAACAAAGACACGCTATTTGCTTTGTTTTCAGCCACTGAGTGGCTGTTACTTGTCCCAGCAGCAAGGGGATGCTGACATGGCCTCTTGTCGGCTCAGCTTCTCCAGGTCTGGGCCTTGAGCCCCCTCCTTGGCACCACTCAGCTGTGATGAGAAACGCAGGGCCCCCGCCCGGGGCAGACTCGCGGGGTCAGTCTCTCGAAGCCCAGGGCCCAGACAGGCAGGGTGGCCTTGCAGCTTCCTGAGGTTTCTGCCCCACCCAGGAGGAGGGGTGCGGCTGGGGGCCCGGGCAAGACCCAGGAGCTTTCCAGGCCAGTGTCTCTGGGCTCTGGAACCAATGACCCACGGCAGTTTTTGTTTCCTACGAGATGATTAGAAAACCAGCCTGGGTCTAGGGCCAGGCCGCGGGTGTGACCATCTCCATTGCTCACTCGCCCGCCTGTGCGAACGCGGGGTGCAGGCTTGCTTGTGGGCCGGAGACACAGTCACCGCGAGGCTTGTCTGCCCGCAGGAGGACATTTTCCCCCGCCCTGCAGTCGCAGCCTGGGTGGGTCCCCCATGGCAGCTCACGGAGACGGAGTGCCAGTCACGTCCCAGATGCCCCCGGGTTCCACCTGGGCCCTTCGGCCCCCACTGCCTTCCCTCTTGTGCGCCTCAGACGCAGCATGCAGGACTGACGGGGTGCAGAGCCTCCCTGCCAGATGGAGGGACCAATTACCACTCCATCCCCTCGGGGAGAGCCTATCAGATGTATTCCAGGCTCATAATAAATGAATTGGAAGGAAAAAATTGCACTCTGAACACCATGTTCTGTGTACTCCTGTGAGCAGGTTGTAATTAGTTAATTAAATGCCGGGCTGACAGAATGGCCCCGGTGGGGTTGCTGCCGTGTGGGCAGGCCCCAGAACCCAAGCAGGGAACCTCGTGGAATCTGTGGGCAGGGGAGCAGTTAACACTTCCCACCGAAGGGACCGCTCTTCCCTGGAAAGGTCAGTGGGGGCCTGGGGTGGGGGGAGCCTGGGCAGGGCACTTAGTGTCCAAATCCGCTGAAATGGAAGGGGAGCACAGAGAGACAGGTGTGGCGGCCAGACATCTGCAGATGCTGAGGCCGTGACAGGTGTGGGCAGGGACGGGAAGATAAGCACCGGGCAGGGGTCACGTGGCAGGAAGGGAGCGAGCAGAGAAGGAGCGGAGGGGCTCGGAAGCTGGCTTTGTGCCCGAGAGGGAGCGTGCAGGCTTTACAATGGGTTTAATGACCCAAGGTTGCTGGAGTGGCATGAGCTCCCTACAGGCCCGGGGCCGGGGAAACCGGGGCGCTCACCCTCCCCAGCCACGGTAAGTTACCCCGTCGGGCCCTCCTGGCTCGGCCCAGCGGAGCTTCCCCTCCACATCAGGGTACAGCCTGGGCCTTACTGTCTCACGGGCCCACGGCCCTCTCCCTGCCCCACCCGGCCGCTCCTCTGGCTGGCCCTGGAGCCCACCTCACGCCTGTCGGAGGGTCTGCACGTGTTAATTCACGGGAGCGCCTCTCCTGCATTTTCTGTTACGACAGGGCTTCACACCAGTCTCATCACGTCATCTGCAAAACATAGTCTTCTTTGCCTCCTTGCTGTTTTGTGCATCTTTCCTTCTCTCGTCTGGGTGCATGAGCTACTTCTCTTGGACGCCCGCGTCTTGGCCAGGGCTGATCGGACTCTGCTTTTCCCCGTCGGGTGCAGCCCCTGTGTCACACACACCAAGGTCCCTGGGTGACTTCCTGGTCCTCGACGAAAGGCATTCAGCCTGTCTTACCATCCCAACGTTTGCTGGTCTCCTGCCATCCACTGGCACCTGGTCATTCTGGCGTGACGGCCAGCTCTCTGAAGTTTACCAGCACCATGCGGTAGTCTCAGTGCCAAGTGCAAGAATCAGGTAGGATCCGTTCAGCTCAGGAGCCCCTGCCCTCCCTCCTTTTGAAATATTGTTTTTCCCATGACCGGAATATCAGGGGTCTAAGGATCTGTGTTGTAGTCGGGCATGACTTTGGAGCTGCGGAACACGTAACAGTCTCCTTAAAAATACACCTGCCACTAATTTTGCCCACATATTTTACCCTATTCTTTTTGGACCAAGCGACGCTGCTCACCATGCATGGCTTCTGGCTTCCCACCCAGCACACATTCCTGCCCTCCCCTCCTAACCCATGAGGACTCCCTTCTGGGAACGTGCCCATCCTCATGGACTGACCCGCGTCAGCGGAAGCAATCCCAGGACCCCTCCCCTGACTGCAGGCATCGGCTTGGGAACGTTTCCTGCTTGTGGTAAATGTGGCCGTATGAGAAGCCAGCCAAGACGTAGGCCCCTGCCCCTCACGCTCTGTCCAGAGCCCTGGTCCCCCGAGTGCAGGAAATGATAAATGAGCATGGTGGCCTAGGAGCAACCATAGCCTGGCCACCTTGTGGGGTATACTGTTCGCACGAGACCCCTGGGGGCTGTGTCCTCGCCTGAGCCAGGACACCTGTTCTTTGGTGTGGGACAGGTAATGCCGTCTGAGCCTGGCAGTCTTGATACAGCTCACGGCCCCCTGGTTGGTTAGCTGCCAAAAAGTCACACCGCAGTAACTGTGTTTTTTAAAGATTTTATTTACTTATTTGTCAGAGAGACAGAGAGAGAGAGCGCGTGTGAGCGGGGGAATGGCAGGCAGAGGGAGAGGGAGAAGCAGGCTCCCCGCTGAGCAGAGGCCCGATGTGGAGCTCGATCGGATCGTGACCTGAGCCGAAGGCGGGCATCTAACTGACTGAGCCACCCAGGCGCCCCATACCGCAATAACTGTATTGTGCACCAAGCCTGGAGTCAGCCCCTGAATCATCTGGGGATATTTCATTTTGCTGCAGGATCTCTTTTTTAAACAATCAACCTACTCACGCCATGCAAGTTGTTCCCTTTTATGTGGCCAGTAAAGAACACCAAGAAGCAGCACCCGAACCTAACTGGGGGTTTGCTCTGTTGACAGAAAGGCCCCGTGGCCCCAGAGCGAGGAGTTCAGTCCAGCCCTGCGAGTGGAGATCTGAGGCCCAAGTCCTGCCCAGACCCTGGGACTTTTTGTACTGGACCCTTCCTCTCTTCAAGCGCCACGTTGCAATTGCAGCTCCCCCACTCCCACCGCCCACCAGAGGGTGCCGCGCCCACAGCGGTGTTTGCACCTCTGGGGAAGAGAAAGGGCGCGTGGTCCGTGTGCAAATGCCAAGGGCCATTTTGAAGCTTCCATAGCCCACTCTTTGAGCAAACCAGGAATGCGAGGCATCTGGGATCTCCCCACCTCCTTCCTGGGAAATGGGAGTATCCCAACTAGGGTGCCATTTTGGTGTGGGTTGCATGTGATTGGGCCGTTTGTCCATGGAATGGAGAGTGGCCCAACCAGGTTATCTTCTCTGAAGATATGTGGAGCGTGTGGTTGGCCTCTTTATATAATTTATACCCAATAAAGTGATTATTTCAGTAACTATAAGTTAACAGTAATGACTACCTAGTTTCCGACTTCTGAGAACATTTCTTGCAAGTCGGGAAGACTGATGTGGACAAAGTCTAGCTTTTAGCCCAGCGAATTGCCCCACCTGCAGCAGGCAATCAATAGCTCTTGAAACAGAAATTGTGTCCTTGAGCCTGTTATATGTGATTTCAATTTCTGGATGGAGAGCTGACATCATTTAGCAAAAGTTTTAATTCCGGCTGAATGATCATGAGACCAAAGCAATGCTTTTCACCGTTAGTATCGTCATGACTCAGTATGTTAATGAGAGGTTTGAGTTTGTGTGACTCCATCATGGGGACATGCAAATATAACGATTTTTTTTCCCTCTGAGAAGAGCTCTCAATCAATATATACTATTTCAGTTGTCTCTCATTTTGCTCAGTGGGTGTTCAGTTCTTAAAAAGTCTAATTATTTGGGGTGCCTGGGTGGCTCAGTTGGTTGAGCGACTGCCTTCGGCTCAGGTCATGATCCTGGAGTCCCAGGATCGAGTCCCGCATCGGGCTCCCTGCTTGGCAGGGAGTCTGCTTCTCCCTCTGACCCTCCTCCCTCTCATGCTCTCTGTCTCTCATTCTCTCTCTCTCAAATAAATAAATAAAATCTTAAAAAAAAAAGCCTAATTATTTAAAATTTGGAGGGAAGCGTAGATGGGAGGAATTCTGACTGGGGCCCGCACATGCATCATCCCATCCTCTGCTCCCTCCCCATGCACGACCACGACTGCGCAAGCCGACCGCAGCTGCAGCAGGGAAAACCCAGTGTTGTGAAAAGTGAAATGTTTTGTGGTTTGGTTTTCAGTTTCAGCTGATGCTTTCCACCAGGAGGAATGACAATTTTACCCTTTGAAGATGATATCAAGCAGGATTAAAATGGCATCTGTATTTGCTACTATGAAGTCATCCACAAAAAAACAGCAATAGAAGAAAGAGAAGACGCATGTATACGGAATCATGTGTTTTATGGTACCATATATAAGTATTGGAACCGTATATAAGTTAAATAAATATCATGTTATGCAGATACGAGTTTTTGGACCTTATTGGAGACAAAGCACAGGGAGAAAATTTTAATATGCACATAAAAACAAGTTTTATAGAAAATATTTGCACATGTGTTTAAAAACCCATAGGCAGTGCCAATAAACTCTTGCTTGTGCCCCACAAAACCTCACGTATTAATGGGTTTCCTGCAGCTGAGTGGCTGAAGTGGGGAGCTAGTCCCCATGGCATGTTCACCGTCACTTAGGACTGACTCCCTGTATGGCTCTTCCTTTGTGCAGAGTCAGGAAGACACTGCGGCAGATGTGAGCCCTCGAGAGACCAGCTGTGCCTGCAGACAGACGCTCACTCCCCCAAGGCAGCGGGCTTCCAGGGGGCAGTCACTGTCGGATCCCCCGAAGGCGTGGCAAGTTCCTTTTTCCCTTGAATGAATACCCTTGTCTGGCTGGTGGTGTGGCCACGCTCTGGAGCTGCACGTGCGCCCCAAGCAGGGGGCCCCTGCCCTGCTCGAGCTTGGCCATCAAGGGCCACTCAAGGGACGAGCCGTGTCTCTCTTTCGGTCACCCCCTTCCTGAATACCAGTTCTGCCTATTTAGGTCCCGCTTTCACTTTGCCGACCATTCCTTTCTTTCTCTAGTAGGTGGAGAGCTGAAAATGTTTACCCCGTGTTCGATCAGCTCAGAGGGGAATGGGAGCTCTCAGACTGGCCCCGGCAAGGTCATTTAAAGGACTCAGGGAGTGTCTGATTTTCTACAGAAGTTGAAGGCCTATTTGAAACCTCTCCTCCCTTTCTCTGGTTCTTTGGCCTTCCTGAGCCTCACCTTTTGGAGGGTGGCTTTGCTGAGGACATGAAATCGTACCCATTGCTGTGGCCCCATAGTTGTTGGGGGCCAGAGAGATCTGGGAGGAAATGGGTGGACAGAGGTCAGATGGTCAGGACTGAAAGGGAAGACAGTGCCTCAGAGATAGCTTTCTAGTGGCCCCAACGAGCCAGACAGGTGCAGGAATTAGGAAAGGGGGTATGTAGCCAGGCTGACAAAGCGTCCTATAAACTATGGCAACACCTGCTATGACGTGATCGCCAGACGGCACCTCATGACGTGAGTCGGGTTCGGACAAGCCCGGGCTTGGCCCCGCGTTGTGCTACTTACTAGCTGGGTGGACTGGAGCAAACCACTCTACCCAGAAAGCCCCGGCTTTTCTCATCCCTTAATGGGGCGGTCAGTCTCCATAGTCACAATCTCCTCATGAGATTCCAGTAAAGGTCACTGACTTGTCCCTGCTAGTTTTACAGAAGGCATGGCTGACAGATCATCTCTTCCCCAGGGCAGCATTCCTCAAACTTCGGTGGGCAACGAGCCACCTGGGAATCCTGTTGAAATGAACATGGCTTCAGTGTGTCTGGAGCGAGGCCCCAGAGTTCCCCAGTGATGCCCGTGACGGACACTCTCGGGATAGCAAGGCTCCAGGACCCGCAGGTCGGTCTCAGGTGTGTGCTCGAGGATGGCGTGCTCGAGGACGGCTAGCACATATCTGGATGTCGTAGGTACCCGTGAAAACCTGTTTGGAATGAATGAGTAACTAGTAAGCGATAAAACCACAAGGAAGTAACACTGACATCAGGAAGTGGGTCCAAACAGTATGGTATAGAAATAGTGTGTGATCTGGGAATGACATAGATTTAAGAACTCGTGGTAACAGGGGCGCCTGGGGGGCTCAGTCGTTGAGCGTCTGCCTTCGGCTCAGGTCGTGATCCCGGGGTCCTGGGATCGAGTCCCACGTCGGGCTCCCTGCTCGGCGGGAAGCCTGCTCTCCCTCTCCCACTCGCGCTGCTTGTGTTCCTGCTCTCGCTATCTCTGTCTCTGTCAAATAAATAAATAAAATCTTAAAAAAATAAATAAATAAAAATAAAACAGGGGCGCCTGGGTGGCTCAGTCGTTGAGCATCTGCCTTCGGCTCAGGTCATGGTCCCAGGGTCCTGGGACCGAGCCCCACATCAGGCTCCCTGCTCGGCGGGAAGCCTGCTCTCCCTCTCCCACTCCCCCTGCTTGTGTTCCTGCTCTTGCTATCTCTCTCTCTGTCAAATAAATAAATAAAATCTTAAAAAAAAAAAAAAGAATTCATGGTAACAGAAGATGACAGGTGTTTATGATGACATTAGGGGTGTTCAGAGAGTTCCATAAGGATTGTGTAAAGAGAAACTTACTCTGTTGTCCCACACGTCTTCCCTGGTTCTACCCTCCAGGGCAGAGTAGAACTTTGGGTGGGATCATTGCTCTGACCAGCCAACGCACGTAAACGCGTCTTTGTCCAACGGCTGGCTCTCCACACCACCCCCTGCTCAGCTGAGGTAGCGCCCCTCACCCAGTGCGTGCATAACACAGGAGATGGGCTCAACAGACAGAATTTGAATGAAAAAGCATGGACGAATTCAGAGAGAAATAAAGCAGGAGGGGAGTGATATGTGTTGAGTCAGATTTGAGCAAGGTGTTGGAGCAAACGGAGAAGACAGGACGGGGCTCACGCTGGGCTCAGGGCCGCTCACGGTTTGCTCAGCTGCGCCTTGAGTCCTGCTTAATGAGCTGGCCTGGAAGCCACAGGAAACCAGATAGGCTTGCACCACGTTTTCTCCTTCTCTGGCTCTAGAGCATCTACTCTTGGGGGCGGCGCCTGAATGTCAGGCGTCCGGTGAGTGCACACCTCTGTGCACACCCAGCCCAGACATGTGCATGAGGAGCGTAGTGAATCTGTCTCTGGTGTTGGTGCCGAACTTGTTTTTCTCTCGCCTGTCGCGATGTCTGTAGGAACTTGGGCTGCTGACTCCCACTGTAGAAGGCTTGTGACCTGGAAGTAGAAAGGACCGTAGGAAGGACCTGCTACCCCTCGCTGGCACTCGGTGGGTCGCCCACTGGCTTCAGGATGGGGGTGTGTCGCTGGCGTCGGGCAGACACCTCGTTTGGGGAGAAGCAGGAGGTTCTCCAACTTTATCCTGACCTCCCAGTGTTACCTGTAACTCAGAGAAGGCCCGTGCTGGGGTTCACGTAGCCAACGAGAAGAACCGGTCTGCACCTTGAGCCTTTAGGGGCTGCAAATACTCACCTAGGAGCCCACAGAGGGAAGTGCGGCCCACTCCACTGGAGGGAACGCAGAGACAAATCCCACCAGAGAAGCTGAGGGAGGCAAGGGCAGAGCGGCGAGCCGGCCACGGAGGAGAGCAGGTCAGACAAGGGAAGCGGCTGGGGGTTCCCGTGTCTCCCTCCCAGGAAGGGGGGTGAAGAGGTGCTGCAGCAGGCACGCTCCTCACGCGTCTCAGAAGGAGGCCCCTCAGCTACGCTCCGGAAACCTCGGTCCTGTTCTGAAACACTGTGCGGCGGCCCGTCATTGTCAGGACCGGCAGGGTCCCCAGACTGAGTGAGGACAGAGAGAAAGGCAATTGAAAATCCATTTCCAGCACGAGAGATGGGACGGGTGCTGAGATCACAGCCACGAGGCAGCAGGAAAGGGGACGGAGGATGCCTCGCCAGGTCCTGGCTCTAGAGAGACCCACACTCCGCCGGTTCCAGTTCCCGTCCCTCCCAGGGTTGGCTCTGCCCGGTTTCCTTCCAAGGCGCTCTGTGGGCCGAGGGGGTGTGGCCGAACCGACCAAGGCCGACCGGCAGGTGGAGACAGCTTCTGAATGTTCGGTGTCCCCTGCTGGCTTTCTCACGCTGGCCCCTGGGTTTTCAGTGTTGGTCTGACACGACCTGACCATTGTGTGCTGACATGTTAGGACCAGTCCCGAGGGCGTTTGGGACACGCTCCGTCACCGGCCGGTGGCACGCGGCCTATTTCCTCGTCTCTCCGGAAAGTCTCCGCCATCCACTTTCCCCTCTCCCATTTCATCTGGAACGGCCCGTCCCTGTACCCACTGCAGGAGCTCCGGATCGTTTTCTCGGAACCCCGGACACCGGGGCGGGCCCCCAGCAGGCGGGTCAGCTCCCAGCCCGCGAGTGTGGCAGCCACCGTCCTGCCACATGTGGACGCAGTGCACTGTGGCAGGGTGGCGGAATCCGAGGCGGGAGGAGCCACAGCTCTGGTGGGATCCTGTGTGCTGGGGGCATGTGGTGACCCCGTCTCCCTGGGTGTTTGTCAGCAGAGGCGAGGGTGGTCTGTCCTGCGCCCCCTCCTCATTGTTGGGGGGGTCCCTGTGGTCATGGCCCCCAGGGCAGGTGTTCTCCAGGGAGGCCCCCCTCCAGGAGGAGTGCAGGGACGCAGGGACCGTCTCAGTGGTGTCAACCCCAGAATCCACGGAGTGCACACACCAACTTCAAAATAAAAATAAAAATAATAAAAAAGTGAGGGTTTTCTTGAAGAATGAACCGAGGAGATACACACCTCGCAGGTCACGGATAGTCCTCAGGTTTCCTGGAGAGTTCCTCCTTTGACGAACTGAGGCTCGCGGAGCCCCAGTCTTTGCAGAGCAGACGGCTTTGCCTCTCGCTTCGGCGGCCCCTCCCTGGCGTCCCGGCGCCGCAAGAACTGAGCTCGTCTGCTCGGCGTCGGCGCTTTGGTGCGCTGGTGTTTGGACCCGTGCTCGGGACGGCACCGCGGGCTCCTGCTCTGCCCCACGCACCCTGGCAGGGAGCCTGTCCCTCGCCCCTGATGAGGCCTGTGGTCACTTCGTCAAGTGGATGAATCCCCCGAACCCACAGCTCGCTTGGGCACCGCGTTCGACAGCTGTTACCTTTGCTCATCAATGGCCATTCAGACTCTGCCTATTGATCTCCGGCATAAAATGGCACAGCTGAACTCATTAAACCATATTTGGCATGGAGCCGCGGTTTCCATCCTGACCTTCCCGCCCTTAGCTTCGTTCCTCCTTCTCTTGTCCCGGCTCTCCCGTTCCCTCCTACTTTCTTTCCCTGGCACACCTCCCGCAAAACGGTGCTCAGCCTTCTGTAAGCGGGCACTGTGAGCGGGGTCCTCGGGCTCGCAGGCGCCAGGCTCCAGCACAGTCCCGTCCGCGGCCTCGACCTTCATCACATCTGGCTGCCTGTTGGGTGTGGGAGGAAGGGCCCGTGCCAAGGGGCAACTGTCTGTGTGGCGGGTTTCCTCCCTTCCTTCCTTCCTTCCTCGCTCCCTTCCTTCCTTCCTTTCTTCCTTCTTTCCTTCCTTCCCTGAGTCCCGCGGCCCGGGCGCTGTATGGGCCCCTGGGGGCTCTGGGGAAACTGGACGGTCGTCTACGTGGAGAAGGAGCTTGGAACACATGGACACTGAGGTCACACGGGGCTCGGGTGCAGTGGCAAAGGGTAGGCCCATTTCTTTCCGAACCCACTATCTTAAAGCTTTTCAAACACACCTCGAAGTAAAGACTAAGTGTAGTGAACCTCGCCACCAGCTTCCGGAATTAGCGATGCTTCTGCTGTGTCCCCCGCAAAGTTTCTGAGGGACATATTTTAAAACCAATCCCAACATATAACTTCATCCACTTATTTCATATCTCTAACAAACAAGTTTTCTTTAAGGCGCCCACAGTATCACTCCTCATCCGAAACACTTAATCATAACTGCGTCTGAGTCGGGTCCTGAGCACACCCACACTGAGCACGTGCGCCACGTGGCCCTCAGTCTGTGGCGGCTTCCCACCCCGTCAACAATGTTTCTAGTGAAGAAACTCGGTTATTTTTCTTGAAGAAGTCTCTCACTCTGGACTTCGCTGATTGGATCCTCACATGTTTTCCTCTCTTCTCCGCTTCCTATAAACTGGTAGCTGGATCTACACAAACGTGGTGAGATCCGGACTCTTCTTCTTGGCAGGAGCCCTCGGGGGGTGCCCTCTTGTGCCAGGTCGGGCTGTCGGGGGGAGAATCCGCGGGAGGTGGTTTTTGAATGCGGCCCATGACGGCCGTCGTGGCTCGCACGCTAGGAGGCGTGTTCTAACGCGAGGCACTCCGCCCGTGGCCCTCCACACCGTTCCCACCGCAGCCAGATTTATTTCCCCCCCTGCGGCCTGCGGCGGTTCCTCCGCTGTAGACGGAGGCGGGCTCGCGCTCTCTGCCGCAGCTCGGAACTGTGAAGACACAGCCAATCGCTCATTCGCTCTTGTTTTAACCGGAGTGGAGTCGAGGTCACGATCACCTCCGCGGAGGCAGGCAGCTCAGGTGTGGAGGCTCCTGCGTGTTGAGCAGCCTGGGTCCGCGCATCCTGCTGCACCACAGGCAGCCCTCGCGGCCCAATCCAGCAGGGCCAGTGGTGTTTGGTGGCTTTCTGTCTTTGGAAGCCCCCCTTTCTTGGCTTCCTGGCCCTCCTCTTTGTGGCTAAATGCTCCTCTCACGGGTCCTAACGCTGCTGTCGCCCCAGATGCTGTCCTTGGCCACCTTCCCTCAGAACTGCACACCCTTCCTGGGCTGTCCCGTCCATTCCTGTAGTTTTGTTTTTTTTTTTTTTATAGTTTTTATTTTATTTTATTTATTTATTTGCGAGAGAGAATGAGATAGAGAGAGCATGAGATGGGGGAGGGTCAGAGGGAGAAGCAGGCTCCCCGCCGAGCAGGGAGCCCGATGCGGGACTCGATCCCGGGACTCCAGGATCATGACCTGAGCCGAAGGCAGTCGCTCAACCAACTGAGCCACCCAGGCGCCCCCATTCCTGTAGTTTTAACTACAATACACGCCAGGGGTTCCCAAATGCGAATTCCTGCCCCAGGTCTCTCTCTTGAGGTCTGGATGTCTCCAAGAGCGCTGGATAGCGCTGCTCAGATAACACCAGACATCTTGAACTTAACATGCCCGTCTCTGAACTCACCAGCTTCCCCCTCGAGCCTGGCCCTTTCCTGGGTCCCACCTCAAATGAGCACACATTGGCATTTCGATCACAGCTAGCCTTGCAATCCTTGCAAACGTACCACACACGGCGTGGCCTGGTAGCTGAGAGCCCGGCCCTGGGCCTGTCCTCCAGGATGTGTGCGCACGGAGACCACATCTAGGCTGGCTTGGGAGAGGGAAGCTGGGGTGTGCACGGTCCCGAGGACTCGCGCATACTCCAGCTGCCTCCCTGGCCCTGGGGCGCCATGCCGAGGAGGAAATGTTGGCGAGAACAGCGTGCCGCAGACCTAAATCCCCTCCCCGTTTGCAAAAGACGAGATGCTGTGGACCAAGACAGGGGAAGTGCGTGAAAGTCTTACTCCCCAGTGGTTTTGGAACCTGAGTTTGCCGCATACGAGGTGTAAGTCAAGCCACACCGCTCTACTGTGTCCCTCTGGGAGTTTGGCACACGATGCTGCTGAACTTTGTTGGACCAATACTATCTCCTTTTTGTGGCAAAGAACTGGGACCTTGTGAAAATAGAGGTTTGTCTCTCGGATGAAACATTGAGACTGAAAAATGCTCAACGAATGGACCCTTTCCTGAGTCTGTGAGTCATGTTTCTGTAAACCTTCATGACAGGAGCATTTGTAGTTGAAAAACATGAAACCTTATGGAGGAAGTCGGGTTAGCATCTAAGGTTAAATGTGGCCCATGAAAGTCCTTACAGATTTTAAAATCTTTCTTTTTCTTACTATTCGGTGAAATAAATCAGTAAGGTATCTGATGTCATACATAATCACACACTTAGTGGGTTAATGCAGCACAGACTTATTCTAACAGCTCCGGAGCTCAGAAACCCAAAGTCCGTCTCAGGTGTCGGCAGGCTGCATCCTTCCGGAAGCTCTAGGGGGAAATCTGCGTCCTTGCTTTTCTAGTGTCTGGAGGTACCTGCGTTCTCTGGCTTGTGGCCCCTCCTCCATCCTCCAAGTGCAGCCCCACCTCTGCTTCCACTGGTGCCCGGCCCTCTCTGACCAGACCCTCCTGCCTGGTTTCTATGGGGACCCTCGTGATGACCCTGGGTCCGCTGGAGAACCCAGCATCACCTCCCGATCGCAAGACCCTTCACTTAATGCCCTCTGCCATGTAGGTTCACATAGTCGTAGGTTCGGGGGATTAGGACTCAGACAGACTTGGGGCGGGGGCTATCATTCAACCACCACAGTTATCAAATGGAATAAAGACAAGCTTTATGACTTTACACATCGTAAATAATAATGGGTCTTTAATATGATTGGTTTCCACCTGCTCTGGACACTTTGTATTTCCCTTGTCGGCAGACTCGCTGTTTTCCCTTGGTCACCCATCTGGTTTCGGGCATCTTCTTCTGCTTGTGTGCCTGGGTCCCCACGGAGCTGGTCTGTAGACAGCAGTTGCAGAAAGAGTTTGGGGTCTTCGTCTAAATGCTCAGCACCACCATGGCCAAGGAGGCAGCTCTTGGTGCCCCCGGGGCCCTGCCGTGGCTTGCATGGCCCTGCGCCTCCCCACGGCCTCCGCTGGGCATGCCTGGCCGGCTCTCCCTTCCCGGCACAGGCGGGTGGGGCAGCTCTCTTGTCTCTCTTGCGTGGCTTCGCAGAGCCCTCCAGCTTTTCCTCCTGCACTGGCTTCTACTTCATGTGGCCACAGCTCCCCTTTCCTTCTGGGCACTCCTCGAAGTCACTTTAATTCCTCAGCAGACGTTGCAGTCGAGGAGCAGAAATGCTGGAGTAAACCTGTGTTCACTCACAGCTCCCAGGGCAGCCTGTGCAGGAATGAGGCCACATCCGGGTGATTCCCACTGTCCCCTGGCGCCCAGCACAGGGCCACCACCCCCGCCTCTGAGTCTCTGGAAGAGCCCTTGTCTTTGGACTCAGCCACTCCTCAGGTGCGCTGCCCCAGCCCGGGTCCCGGGAGGTGTGAGACGTCCTAACTGGTACTGATGCTCTCACGCTTCACAGGACTGACCCCTTGGCCGTCTCTTCCAGAACAGGAGGCTCCTCAGGTCGGGACAGCCCATAGGAGGTTTGCAGGTCTTACCGGAATGGCTCTTGCAGCGCACACACAGTCATGTGTGCGTGCCTGTGTATGCTTGTGGATGTGTGCACGTGTTTGTGCAAGGCTGTGAGTGTGCATGCGTATACATGCATGTTTGCATGAAGGTGAGCCTGTGTGTACATGTGCGCATGTGCACACATGGGTCTGCACGTGTATACATGCACATGCGCAGTGCACACATGGGTCTCTGTGCACACACGTGTGCCTGTGCACACATAGGTCTTCATGTGTGTGCACACACGTGCACACACGAATCTGCATGTGCATACGACACCGGGCACGCATGTGCTTGTATATGAGGCTGTGCGTGTACACATGCACTTGTGCACACACGGATCTGCACGTGTATACATGCGTGTGCACCGTGCACCCATGTGCACACATAGGTCTTCATGTGTGTACACACACGTGCACACACGGATCTGCATGTGCATACGACACCGGGCACGCATGTGCTTGTATGTGAGGCTGTGCGTGTACACATGCACTTGTGCACACACGGATCTGCACGTGTATACATGTGTGTGCGCCGTGCACCCATGGGTCTGCATGTGCACACACGTGTATACACACATGTGCATGTACGCTCAGGGGTCTGCGTGTGCATGCACACACATGCATGCTCTGGAGTGCACGTCTCCCAGGGGCAGGTGTGGGGCGGTCATAGAATGCTCCCGACTTCTCGGCACCGCGGCCGTCGTCCGGCCCGGCGGGCAGGGTCCCTCATGCTTTCAGGTTCCTTCGCCCCATTTTGAATTCTGTTATCATTCTCCCGGGTCGTGTGTCTGAATGCTAACTGTGGAATGGCAGGCAGCTTCCCCAAGGGAACCCCTCTGTTCCCGTGGAAATCGGGGTCTGAACACAGAATAACTGGAGGTGTGTGGGGAGCACAGGCTGCCACCGACCCTCATGCAAACGGAACCCTGCAGCACATCTGTCAGTGTGCTCGGTGCTGGCGGCCGACCCCGAGCGCTTGTTCGGGCAGTCCTAATGACCGGAGCAGGTCCTCCTCACACCTGCTCTGATGGGCTAAAAGCAAATGAACAAATGCACTGAACGAAAACCACATAATTCAACGACACTGCTTTGAGAATAGATACGTCCATTCTCTACCTTTACCATAGGAATAGGAGGTGATGTTGAAGACACCGATGAATTTAGGGCCCGGCGTGGCCTGGATACTGGCCATGCTGCCTGGAGGCCAGGCCCGGGGCCGGCACGCTGTCCAGTCTTGCGCACCGAGCCGCTTCTGTCTGTGGCAGGGGCACCGTCCTCAGAGCGCTCTCCTTGCTGGGAAAATAACATAAATCCTAACAACACTGGAAACACGGTCTTTGGAAGCAGGTGTTGTTCAAGGTGAGATGGTGATGGGCAGCGTGCCCCGCTGTCCAGGTGTGTGCTCGCGGCAGTTCTTTCTGGCTCTCGGTGTGGGAGATGCCATGCGTGGCCAGCGTGGCGCCTGTTTTACCTGCTCTGAGCATCGTCCGGGCAAGAAGGGCATCAGCTGCGCCTTCACCGGGTCTCCACGTGGCCTCTCCTAGGGGCTTGGGCTGTGTGGCGTTTGGGAAGCCTGAACTGTTGGACGGCCAGCTGACCCACCGTATCAGTCAGAGAAGCAGGCCAACAGGTCACGTGGTGCAGGAATGACCATGAGGATAGGCACACGTGACCGCGGGGCTGGCCAGACGGAAGCTCAGTAGGATCTCCGGGTGACACATCAGCAGCAGAATTCCTTCCTCCCAGGAGACCTGATTTTACTCCCCAGGCCTTCGGCAATTGGAGGAGACCCCACAGCACTGACAGCCATCTGCTTTACTCAAAGTCAACCGAGTGTACGTGTCGATCACATCCGTAAACCCCTTCGCAGCAACATCCAGACCAGTGTTGACCTAACAACAGGGCACCAGGGCCTGGCTGAGCGGACCCATAAAATAACCGTGACGCTCTCTCATGGAGGCTTTTTAACAGTTGACATGGGTGGAGATGGGGTCCGATGAGTGCCACGTGTCCACCTTCCCTTGGAAGGACAGACCTAGCGAGCTGCCCACATGTGCTGTGGATTTTCCGTGTTCCCTTGGCTGGGCCACAGCACCAAGAGACTTGATGACACTTTATTGTGGATGTCGCTTTGAAGGTGCTTTAGGATGAGACTCACATTTAAATCAGCTGACCAAGTCACATAGATTATCCTCTGTACGTGGGTGGGCCTCACCTGATCAGTTGAAGATGCCCAGAGATGAGTCTGAGGCCCGGCGTGGAGGGGATTGTGCTGATGGCCTCCCTGGAGCAGCTGCTGACCGCCCTGCAGATTTCAGGGGAGCCAGCCCCTTAGCTCACCCTCCCTCCCTCCGTGCACACACCCCCGTTGCGCGGTCTTTCTGGAGAACCCCGGAAGTGGGATGTGCATCCACACACCCCAGTGCGGGTACAGCTTCCTCCATGGGCACTAGCCACATGGGAAGGTGTCACACAGGCTTCTCCGCATCCCTCCAGCACCTGGGAATCAGGGGCCCTGCGCTGTCACAGGTGAGACAGCTGAGGCAGGGGTGGGTAGATGCGTCCCCATGTGGAGACAGCAGCTTCCCCAGGCGACGGGTCTGGGTGCAGAGTCCCTGCCAACCATGCTGTAGGTCTAGCGGCTTGGTGTGCAAACCGTGGGTCTGTCTCTGTGTGCGGCCGGACGCGGGGTCTGCTGTGGCCGGCGGTGTCTGGAAGCTAAGGGTGGAGCCTCTGTGCCCCTCCCTCCCCAGGCCGCCGCTTCCTCCGCAGCTCGTCTTCCTCCCTCGCACGACCCGCGTCTGACTGAAGGGGTTTTTACACGGTGCTTCTGGAGGCCTGGAGCCTCCTTGTCTGCATGGAGCACGAGTGTGCACCCTCCCGGGGCAGGGCCTCCACGCACGTGTCCGCCCGGCCCTGCGTGTTTCTTGTCTGTGCATGTGTCTGCGTGTTTCGTGTCTGTGTGTGCTGGTCCAAGGGGACCTTTCTGGCGACCCACGGCTTCCAGACCCACCACCCTCCCCAGAGCTCCTGTGGCAGATGGGTTCTTCATCTCCTGAGACCACGGGGCCCACAGAGCACAGATCACACCTCTTGGGCCAGTGTGGGGTGGCTGCCACAGAGAGGGTCCCCTGGCCGTCCACACCCACACTCGGGCTCTGGTGCCCCTGAAGCCCCATCCCCGTTATCACATCCCCACCTGCACGTCTCCTGCGGGCTAGGCTGCAGGGGAGATCCAACCGTCCCCACCTGCCCCTTGTCCCGCGGCCCCAGGCCACTCCCTTCTCACTACTTGGGCTCTGGAACCTCCTTGGCTTGGTGCTTGTCCCCTCCCTGCATCCCAAACCCACACAGGGCCATCTGCTGCGTGTCTCACGCTTGAATCCCAGCAGACTGAGTTCCTCATTCAGCTCTGGAGCATCGGGGTAGAGAGACCTGGCTCCTCTGTGGGCAGCAAGAATCAGGGGTCGTGTGGATCGGGTGTGTGGCCCATGGTGGACGTAGTGAGGCGTGTGTGAGCGCGGGGCCTGGCGGGGACAAGTGACAGTCACAGTGGTCGTCCGTGCTGGCCGATGCCATGTGGCCGTCCCCGCATCGCTCACACCCTCCTGGGCAGGCGGTGTGGCCAGGCCACGGCCCACTGATGAACCCTGACTGAGAGCAGCAGAGTTGCGTCTATGGTGGGTGTAGGGAAGCCAGTGAGTCTGCTCCACTTTCTTTCTCCTTCCGCTGTGACCTCGGTGACCTCCCGCAGGAGCACAGGGGCCACTGCTTGGAAGGGCCTGGAAGACGCAGACACTCCTTTTGGGTATGATGTCCAGAAGCAGGCTTCCATTGCGCCCGGCCGTGGGGCTGGGCTGGGGTGCCGGATGGCGGTCCCTCTGGCTGAAGCCAAGGCTGAATGGCCCTCACTTCGAGGTTCTTGCTGGGATGCGGGAGCCGAGGGGAGCGTAGCTCCCTGCCCCTGCGGTTAGGCCCCCATTCAGGACACCCGGGGATGGATTTCCTACACAGCCATGTGCAGTGCGGCCTCTCCCTGGAGACAGGAAGCCTGGTTTTCTTAAACCGGATCCTTTAGCTCCTTTTTCTGGGTAACATGAAGAGGGAGCCCTGAGATTAAGTTAAAAATAATCTCTCTCCACTCACACTGGACATCCAATATGTGAGCTTGGTTTTCCTCAGGCCCGGCTCTAGATTTGATCTCTACTGGATACCTAAAACTGCATATTAAAAATTAATATTGTATATCAAGATATACATAATGACATAATAATAATTGATGTATTTTAAAACATAACCTAGTGTTTAAGTTTCTTGGTAAAGGAACAAGTCCAGGGACAGTCTGTGGTTTCGTCGGCATCTCTAAAGGACCTATAGCATCAGATGCTGAGGAACTTGGCTTGACGTGTGTGTCCTGACATTTGGTTCTTCCCGGGCTAACAGTGATCAAACCAGTGAGGACACAGGTTGCGTGAGTTTGAGTGATGCCAGGCGTCCAGCGTGGCACCTGGCCGTCCACTCCCGTGGCCAGGCAGCCTCCCTGGGGCCTGTGGGGAGAACAGGTGCTGCCCACTACCCTCTCCTGAAGGTCGGAGACTCTAAGCCCAAGGAAGACAGGGGGCAGTTCCCGAGCGTCCTGTTCACGGGAGGCTGTGGGTCCTGTTCTACGTGTGAGCAGCTAGACGAGCCATCCGTCCACACAGAGCCGTGAAAGACCCACCGGTCAGTAGGGTTAGACTGATCACTAGGTCACAGCTTGAGGAGGCACCCGACAGAGCTTTCCAGGGGTTCCTGGCCCATGGGTTCGTAGAGCTCCTGAACCCAACACCGCCTAAACAGAACAGCCAGGGTCCCAGCCCGCTGTTCAAACGGGCAGGATTCGTCCAGCTGGAAGTGTGTATTTCTTCACCGCGTGAGCCGTGCTATGCTGGCCGCAGGCGACTAAGGTTGCCGAGTGGGGACACAACGGAGTGCTGACGGCTGGGCTCACCTGCCTCTCCAGAGGTGGGCACCGCCGACGATGACCCAAGGAGGGAGAGGTGACAGGGGGAGTGCTAAAGCAGACTCCTCATTGACAGAGACCACAAACCCCATGTGATGCTCTGTTTTGTCTTCACTGCGGGAAGGTAACCTACTCCTTTTGGATCGAGGGCCTTTCTGGTTTTGACGTGCTACATGGTGTAGCCAGTAATGGACTGCTAAAGCTTCCTCCAGAGTCTCCTGTACCCGTGGGGGATGTTAATCTAGCGTCACTCCATACGTTAACATATGACTGCACCATTTCGTGCATACACGTCTACACGGACACATGGAGCTCAGCTCCATCTGTCTCATCTCTGTGTTTTAAATATTTAACACAAAGAGTACAATGTTATGGGAAAAGTGACTTAAAATCTAGACACTTTGGCCTGAAGAAATAGTTTTGTCTGTTTATGTTTAACTTCTCTTATTTTTAGCAACAATAAAAACACACATGCACAGCAACAGCTCTGCAAGCCCCTCTGCTGCTCTCTTCTCTGCGCGACACAGCGTCATGGACATCCCTTGGGTTGTGAGTCCCTGCAGTGCTACAGTTTCTCAGTGATGAGGGGAAGTCGAGTTGCTCGTGTGCACATGTGTATATGTGAGAATACGTGTGTGAACATGTGCCCGTGAATGTGTGTCATTGTGAGTGTGCATGCATGAATATTGTGTGTATGTGTGAGAATACGTGTGTGAACAGGTGCCCGTGAATGTGTGTGAATGCGTGTGTGCACGTGTGTCCATGTGTATGTGTGAATATTGTGCACGTGTGAACATGCATCAGTATGTGTAAATGTGCATCTGCGTGCACATGTGCATGTGAATGTCTGCATGTGTGAATGTGTGTCAGTGTGTGAATGTGTGTGTCCATGTGCATGCATGAACATGCATGTGTGTGAACGTGCATCTGTGTGCATGCGTGCATGTGCACGTGTGAACGTGTGTCGTGGTGTGTGCACGTGTGTCCGTGTGCATTCATGAATATTGTGCACGTGTGAGCATGCATCATTGCGTGTAAATGTGCATCCGTGTGCATGCATGAATGTGCATCACTGTATGTGAATGTGCGTCGGTGTGCACGTGTGCATGTGAATGTGTGCGTGTGTGTGTGTGTGAGGTGGGCATGTGCTGAGGTGAGGCCACGCCAGCCACAGACACGCGATCCAGAAATGGAAGCAGCCTCCTGAAGCCATGGGAGAGTCAGTCCTCAGCACGAGTCCTGCACAGGGATCATGTGCTTGCTGCGAGTTCCAGCATTGGCACCTCCTCGGTGTTTTATCTTGTCCTTGCAGAAACGCCTGCAGGCGGTGCATCCTACCCTCTCAACACATGAGGACACAGCTGGTGGTGGTGCAGCCTGAAGACCCAGCAGCCCGCAGAGGACCCAGCCCACAGTCTCAGTGTGGCATGCGAGCGTCACATGTCTTCCCACCTGCAGGCTGGGCTACCTGGGGCCGGGCCCTCCCACCTGTTCCTGAGCCTTCTTCAGGCCAGAAGCAGTCCTGCCTTTACCTCGACTCCTGGGCCGCACCCCCTGCTTGCCTCCCCTGTGCCTAGAGCCTGTCTATGCTTCAGCACAGCCGGGAGCAACCCACGGCCCTGGCCGCCACGCATGGGATCCCAAAGGTACTAGGGCATTTGGGTCATTTCCTTAGCCACCCAGCTAGCTGCAAATCCCCCCTCACCTGGCTCCCCTTTCTTTTCTCTAAATTGGCTCCGGGCAACATCCATCTGCCCAGGCGCATCACACACACCCACACACCCGTGCACACACATGAACACGTGCACACAGAACACATACATCACACATGCGTGAACACGTGCACACAGAAGAAACACGCATCACACGTTACTCATGCACACACACGAACATGTGCACACAGGACACACATCACATGTGCACACGCATGACCACATGCACACAGGACACATGCATCACACGTGCACACGCACCCATTCACACACATGAACACGTGCACACAGGACACATGCATCACATGCGCATACACATGAGCACATGCACACAGAAGGACACAAGCATCACATGTGCACACGCACACACCCATGAATACCCATGAGCACATGCACACAGAAGAACACATGCATCACACGTGCAAAAGCACACACTCACATACACTCGCACACAGCACTCAGAACACAGCCGTAAACACTCAAACACATACACACGCACACTCAGATCCACAGACTGACGTGGAGCAGCAGGACCTGCACCTGCTGTGTTGTGAGCCCCTCGGGGCACCTGGGCTTCACAGGGACTCTGCAGGTGTAAGGCCTGGCAGGCCTCCAGGCACGCGGAGCCGGTTCTTGCTCCACCTGTCCTGCAGCAGGGGAGACGCAGCTCTGGTGCGGAGACCTGCAGAGGCGAACAGAAGCGCCCACTCAGCTCAGGATGTTCTGAGTTCACCAGTGAGCAGAAGGCGCAAGGAGCACCGTGGCACAGGAGGGCCAGCCAGGGATCTGACCCAGGGTCTCCAGGATCCCAGGCCGCCTTGGAGGGGGAGATGGCTCCCCTGAAGGGGGCGGGGACACCAGCGGAGCCCCAGGAGAGGGAAGGCAGGTGTACGGGCTGTAAAAGACCGCGTGTGCGGTCTTGCCTTTTAGAGCTTGAAAACCAGACGGTGAAAGGTAGTGTGTAAATGGAATCCTGTACAATCATTCCAGGTCCAACAGAGGACGACGAACTAGGATGAGGTCGAGCCAGACGTGGCACCTCCCCCATGTCCTGCGAGAGCTGAAGCCCCGGGGATTTGAGGCGGGGGTTCTGTTCACTTGTTCCCTGGTGAGTGTGCACAGAAGAGCGCCCAATACCTTACTGCTTCACGCATTCTACTGGACACCTGCCGTGGGCTGGGCACCACGCCAGGCAAGGGGCACCTGGTGGCCAGCACACCGGGACCCCTGTGCTCACGGTGGTCAGGCCTGAGGAGAGAGACTCAGCCGTGGTCTAGGCCTCAGGCGTGAGGTTCAGGAGAGGTGGGGATCCTGCCCAGCTGTGGCCGGTCCCCTCGCAGGGGACATTCAAGGTCCTGCCTGCATTTGGTAACTTGTCTGTTTCTTTTTCCTTTCTCCTTAGAGGACAAGAGGGAGATGATGAGAGTATGGAACAAAACCAAGCCACTGTGGAGACGATCGAGTTCACCAAGAGAAGGTTGTGCTGAACCCCTACGTGGCTCCCCAGGCCACTGACCTGTCAGCTGCTCCACGAGAGGCCCAGAGCTGCCACTTAGTCCTGCTACCGGGTGATTCCTAATGAGGATTTTATTTCACAGTAGCTGGCGAGAGAACCGGCTTGAATCCTCTCAGCTCCTCGGCTGAATTAGTGGAGGTTTGCCGCTGTGTCACCTCAGAGCTGGGTTTACAGACGAGGCCCGACATCGCCTTGCCCGCTTCCGTGTGGCCAGGCAGAAACTGGCAACGTGACTACCGTTCAGTCAACTTCCCACACAGTCCTTGCCAATCGAGGCAGTCCTGGGAGAGTACCCCGCTGGATGCTGCAGGTGGGGCCTCCCCCTTCGACACGGCCTCCCTCCTGCTGTGTTGTGTGTCTCCCACACACTCGCTAGTGAATGAGTGAAGAGGGGCCGCCTTCTGCTGTGTGTAGAGCGAGGATCCGCGGTGGAGAAAGGGCTTCCTAAAGATGAGCGTCATGCTGAGTTCTGACGAGAGACCCTGAGCCCGCCAGAATCGGGCCCAACCTACTGTTCTACAAGTCAATGACTGCTAGTTGGCTCAGGCAAGAATTTGGTGTCCTCTGGGTTATTGGGACATAAAGATGAGGAAACCCAGAGAACTGAAATGAGGACTGGTCGCTCTGTAGACAAAACTCACTCTCTACAGCAGCAGCTCGGGTTTCTCAGGGGGCCTTAGGACGCGAGACTTTGTCAGCCGCAGCCGAGCCATCCTCTTCCCCCAGGTCAGTGCTTTCCCTCTCTCCAGGGGCCTCTGGATGTTTGCACGGTGCCAGCCAGAGCTTATCCATTCCTCCAGCTGTCCAACGACAGGGGGCCCACGACACACGGCAACACACTGCAGCTTTCTGCACCTCAGCGCACCGCACATCAGCCCCCACCCTGCACCTCTTCCAACCCCAGCCCAGCGGGGTGCTACCTGTGAGTCCATGCTGGGACCACCAGGGTTCCCCAGGAGGGGGTGATGGCAACCCACCCAGCTGGAGGAAGAAACAAATGT
The DNA here is from genome assembly GCF_011800145.1 of Mirounga leonina. NCBI lineage: Eukaryota > Metazoa > Chordata > Mammalia > Carnivora > Phocidae > Mirounga > Mirounga leonina. The sequence continues at coordinate 11,084,220 of NW_023270816.1, forward strand.
TTGTTTGGACAATTTGCATCCGCTCCTTCATACTACTTCTTCAAACTGGATAAAAGAGAACTCTGTATAATATACACAGAAACTCCTGTTACTGGTGCAATCTTAAATATTTATACCGCGTACAAACAATGCCAAGGAATTCCCTCCAAGCCATATATTGACTTAATAAACATGGGGCCATTAGGTAGTGTTTGTCTTAGTCATACATGACAAGTTATTGATTATAGTAGAGTGAAATCTGAAGGCCGGGATTGCAAGATCAAGATTTTTGTATACAACATGCTGTTGGATTTGGCGGCCATGATGAGCTGGGAGGTTGATGCACCGCACTGTTGATCTCAGAGGCCACAGATGTGCAGACTTCAGGAGCCTGGGGCCTCCCTGTGCAGCTGGACACGGAGCAGCCCAGCCTCGCGTGTGCGATGGGTGCCTCCTGTCCTGCAGCAGGACTCACCTCGCGCACTGGGGCTGCCGAGGGACCCTGAAGCACCACCTCCCACATGTCCCCCAGCAGTGACTTTCTGGATTCTTCACAGAAAGAAGAACTGGGAGAGAACGGTTCCTCTGCTCTGCAGCCCGCCCCCCACCCCCCGCCAGCTCTGCACCCTCAGTAGCATTTCCCTGGCAAATTCCGGTATCTGTAAGAGTAAAAAGAAAGCAAACACAGCTTAGCTTCTTCCCACAAAAAAGTTTAGATATTTCTGAAGTACATGTTTCATTTTAATATTATTTCTCTCTGGAAATAAAGAATAGACCCCAACAAGCCCTCTAGAAAAAACAAACGCCTCTCACTCTCCAATCCAACTTATAAAGCGGTCTTCCGTACGCCTCGTGCCACCTCCAGGTTCTTAGGTGCTGGGTGACAGAGTTCTCAGGCTGTTGATTTTCGAAGTAAGTTCACACGGCCCTACTGCACTGTGGGTTCTGGAGAAATGTGAACGATGACGGCAAAGCGTCTCAGTGAGTAACAGGGGCAGGAAGAGATACATGCACGTAGATGAAAGCGCCTGGATTAAAACCGTCTGCGACAACTGGCCCCTTCTGATCTTGCTCACCGAACGGGAGGACTTCGGCTTCCAGCTGGGGGAGAAGTATGTGCAGGCGCGATCATACACGACCACACCCTAGCGCCCCAGGAGCCCGGGGGCTGTCCTGCCCTGCGGGCTTTCGGGGCAGCCACGAAGTCTGCTCCTCACGGAGCACATCCGTGCCTCCGCCTGTCACCATCTGACCCGCGGGTGTTGGGCCTGCTCGCCAGGCCCCACTGTGCGCGTCCCGGAACTGGCTGTGATGGGATCCCTTACACCTCAGAAGGTGACAAGTGTTTTAAATCAAGGCTCTGTCTTCCTTTCAGACAGCAGGCTGTTGAACACTTACTAGCTCCTCACTGCATCTGACCGCTTGTCTTCCCAACCATGGAGTCATTTTCCTCGGCAACCATCCATTTAATCCAACCGTTACGGTAAGGCGGATCTGCTTGAAAATGATCAGGGGAAGCCGGGGAATTGGGCGGAGCAGGAACTGACTGACGCAGGACCCAGGCAGAGGGCTCCGAGAGCAGAATCCCACTGGAGTTTTATGATTTTTCTTTTTCCATTTATTTACGGCTGTCTCACCCACACCTTATTGATATGAATTTTCAGTGAATTTTGCCCTTGAGGTCTTTTCAGAGCATTCGTCTTAGATTTTGTGGACAGAATGACTCCATTTTAGTGCACATATTGGATCAGAATGAGGCTTACCTAACAAAATTAGGCAATTATACTAGCAAGTCTGAGCGCAACAAATCTCTGCACTCTGGCTGTGCACATAGCTAGGCTAGTGGGACGGAGTGCGCGTCCCCTCGGGAGAGGAGGGCCTGCTGGGCTCCAGGGACTGGGACACAAAAGCCTCTGTGGCGGTGTTAGTGCCTGCGACCTGCTCCAAGCTCTCCTCCTCCTTCTTGGGATCCCCTGGAGCACTTTCCTAGCTTTGGGAGAACCTCCCTCCACGGAGCCTCACACTCTTCTACAAAGCTCGTGAGTTGCTGGGAGGGAGGTGCGTGAGTGCGAGCCGCTGAGAGCGCTTGGGGCCAGGTGCCTGCGTGCCCCAACTTCAGAAACAGTTTGCGGCCGACAGAGGAGCCCCGCCTTCCCCAGCGAAGGGACGGGACCCACACTGGGCCAGGTGGAAAGGCTCCCGGGACTCTGAAGTTGAAGGATACCAGGAAAGAGAAATTAAGTCTTGGGTGGATTTATTCTAATGTCAAGGGGGCCCTAAGTGTGGGCCCAGAGCAAGTACAAAAGGAGGCGCGTGCAGTATCTACCTTAATCCTGGAGGGTTCTAAACTGAGTTAATAAGCTGTTAAATAAGATATTCCTGTCTTTCTACATTGAGAACTAGAAATTCACAGAGAAAATTAAAGATGTGTAAAATTGTGGTTATTACTTGATAAAAACTGGCAAAATATCAAAGACAACTGAATTCAATTATTGTGTATGTTTGGGTAATCTGTTGATGGGTTGTTAATGTTTCATTTACATAAAACTAAAGGCATACAAAATTCATAAGGTCACATAGTTTGTCAAAACTACATTGTTAAAAATCAAGATTTTCCTATTTATAGTCTATTGCCATTAAAGATCTAATCTATGATCAGAAAGTGTACTTCCATTTATAATGTCCAAAATTGAGTACATAAACACCAAAAAATAAATTAAATATAAAGAAACAAAAAATTTTAAATTCTTCTAAATATGCAAAATTATATTGTAAAAATAAAGGCCATGCAAATTAATCATATTTAATTAATATCAAAATTTAGATTCAAATTCATTTGACTAAAGCTACATTTTAATTTAATTTTTAAAAATTTCAATTAGATCTTATCAACTGTTTTGGAAAATAAAACTTCAAATTAGCCATCGAAACTTGGTATCATGCTTCATTCATGTGGCCCTAGAACTACGGATTTGAGTATCGAATTGTTTATCTTGCCTCCCGATCCTTGCTGTCCCGCAAATTGTAGTAAACACGGAACCAATTCCTGAGTAGGTCATTCCGGAACCAAAAACAGAACCCAGAAGAACAAGGAGATGGATTCTTGGTGCTACTGACAAATGACATTCTGCTACGTGGGGATCTACTGTTTTCGGGGATATCCAAGTGAACAGACCTAACACCTTCATTTTTCTTTTCTTTTACCCAACTTTTTCTGCAGCTTCAATCAGTACTTCCCCAACCACCTGGGGTGAAGACCAGAGTTTTCAGAATCTTATTTTCTATTTGTTGTTCACTTTTGAAAAGTACAATAAAGTGAGTTCCTTGGAAAATGAAATAAAAAACAAAGAAAATACAAGCTCCCATTATTTGTTGGCTTTGATAGACATAAAAGTGCCTCCTCGAGTGTCCGAAGCCGTTCCCCAGGGTCTGCTCTCAGTACCCGTGGTTCTCCGCCATGGTCCGGGGGCCAGTGTCCACCCTGTGGTGGGACGCAGCCGCCTCTGTGCGGGCTGCAGGGCAGGGACGTGGGGTGGCTGCTCCAGGCCTCCAGCCTGTTCGCGAGGGAGGGGGTGTCTAGGGTTTGGGTTGTGTTGGTCTCGACCCCAGTGACACAGATGGCCCCGTTTATTTCACACACGTATGTCCGGTCCCGAGTTCGTGATCTGTGGACCCCCACCCAAGTCGCAGGCTCCTGCCCATGCCGGCACCCCATATATCTGTGGGGTCTCCCTGCCCCTCTCTAGCCCTTGGCCACTGGCTTCCCTGTGTCCCTTGGAAGCTCCCTTTGTGTTGAAAGCTCTGGCATACGGGACTGTGCCCCACATGGCCCTACATGGGCAGGGGGTGGGGCGGGGATGCGACATGCTGCTCGTTCACAGCAGGGCGGCCCTGCGCCAGGCTGGCCTCATGTTCTCAAGCAGGAGAGATGCCCGCTCTGAGCCACCTTCCCTGGCTGTCCATGCCTTCCTGGGAAGTGTGGCCCGTGTCCCCACCCAGGGCGGGGTCCTCCGGGTCACTCCAAGCTGGCATTTTCATTTCACTTCCACCGATGAATCTCACTGAGAAAGATGCTCTCCTCCTGCACAGTGGTTCAGAATGAGAAAGCCCGGAGGTGCGGTCACTTTTTGTAAACCACACTTCCAACTACAAGAGTGAGTACACGTTTGCCTGCGCCTTTTAGGGAATGGGCGCCCTCGTTTCCGGGGCATAGACGGCACGAAAGCACCGGGAGTGCCCGCGCATGGATGGGTTTGAAATGTAGAGCATCTGCGGCCCGGCATGGAGAACACCCACTTCCTCTTTGAAGTCAATGCCGCTCTGAGTGTTGTCTGGGGTCCAGCTTGCTGAAAACCCAGCAGAGGTGATGGTTTCATTGGCGTGCACTTGAAGACAAGATGCCCGGCTGAGCCGCTGGCTGGGGCGGATTTCTGCAGGTACTCGTCATCTCTGGCTGACGAGGATGGGCAGACAGTGAGGAAGGGACCGTCTTATTCCGGCACCAGCTCCCTCCACCTACGCTGTGAATCCGAGGCCACCTGAGCGTCCTGCCGCCTCTGCTCTTCGGCCCCCACTCAGGATCCATGCCAGCATCCTGCCCTTGTGTGACCTGAGGAATTCCTGCCCCTCCGCCCAACGAGGGGCGGCCATAAAGAACAGAGAAATGGTGTCTGTACATTGGCATCTTTTTGTATATGCTAGTGGAAAAATGGAGCTTGTATTTAAAATAAAAGAAGCATGTCTTCTCAGAACTGGGGAAAAAAATCCCCAGATGGCATTGCCCAGATGCACAAATACCCGTTGTGTGTTTTAAGGCTGTTCCCTGGTATGCTTCCTAGAACTGAAGCTTGGGCTCTGGTCGGAAGCCTACAGTGTTCCCGGGCGGTGCTGTGATCGGGGGACCACCCATCTCAAGTCCTTGGTCCTGGGGTGGGCTGTGTCTGCCATGGCCGCGCAGCGGGTGGGGGTGATGGGGCCTTGCACTTGGGTCTCTGCCCCGACTGATGAGCTAAGGGACCGCAGGCTGGACGCTTCACTCTGGGTTTTCCTCTGCTGAATGGGGTCGTTCCACTGCAGAGTATTTGGGAGGATTCTACACAAAATGTGTGGGGAATGGGACCTCAACACAGGGTCGAGGGCCTGATGGAGACGGGGAAGGAAGACCTGAGGGTCTCTTTATGGTGACGGGGAAACCTGAGCACATAGCGCTCACTAAGTTCTTCTCTCCTTTCTCTCCACCCTGGTTAAATGCCCAGTTTACGGGTGGGGGTCCCCACGCCTGACAAGACTAACCACCAATTATTTATAACCTACAAATACCTCTTGGATTTCCCATGTTCAAATGCATGTGGAAAGCCATTCTTAATTATTTTAATAAATGTTTATTGCATGCCTAGTGTGCGCTAAGACCTGGGGATATGAAGACAAATAAAAACCGGCTCGTGCACAAATGTCTGACTCCCATGGCGAGTGCTGGTCAGATGCTGTGGAGGAAGAGGCCTCCAGGAGCTTGCCACTGGCCCACGCTGGTCACTCTGCCCCTGGCGTCTCTCCTGCGGGAATGGTCCTCTTGCGGGGACCCTCAGGGTGACTGTGCCACGAGGAGCATGGAACTGTGAGCAGCGTGACCAGGGTCATAGCCAAGGGATGAAGCCAGAAGCTGCCTCCTTACAGGGGCTCCACGGGCCAAAATATGAACGGTTCTGGAAGCTTTATGCTCCCTGGTGTTTTTTATAAGTTCATAAAGTGACTCTTCCTTTCAAAAAAGGATGTGTTTAGGAAGCTAAACTGTTCGCTTTTTTGAAATGAATGATCTATTTTACAGAGCTTAAAAGTATGTCCAGCCCACCTGCAGTAAATCCTGCCCTGGCCGTAATGGATAATGTAAGCAATGTGGCTGCCACTTAAACGGGGCCGGGGCGGGGGGGTGGGCACGGCCAGCACCGTTTGAAACGCCTCTGTCATTCTAAACAGAAACAGATGTCTGAGCAGCAGAGCTGCGCAGAAGTCATTCTTCAAACAGTAGATTAAAACATCTGTCAGGAGGGCCTGGAGGGGCCCGGCCAGCAGCAGCCGCCGCAGCTGGGCCTGCCAATCACACGCTTCCAGGGGGCGGTGGGTGCACAGAGGGGGCCGGGAGGAAGCCGCACGCCCTGTCCCCTTTCAGCTGCTCTCGATCTTACTGTCAGGATTCACAGTACCCTGCTGGCCGGCCCCTGTCCGGCAGCCCGGCCCCTGTCCATTCCCCTGACCCCTGTTTATTTCCTGGCCCCTATCTACCCCCCCAGCCCCTGTCCACCACCCATCCTCTGTCCACCACCCATCCCCTGTCTACCCCCAGCCCCTGTCCGCCACCCATCCCTTGTCCACCCCAGCCCCTGTTCTCCCCCAGCCCCTATCCATCACCCACCCCCTGTCCACCCCCAGCCCCTGTCCACCCCCTGGCCCTGTTTACCTCCCGGCCCCATCTATCCCCCCAGCCCCTGTCCACCACCAGCCCCTGACCACCCCCAGCCCCTGTCCACCATCCAGCCGCTGTTCTCCCCCAGCCCCTGTCAACCACCCATCCGCCTCCACCTCCAGTCCCTGTCCACCACCCATCCCCTGTCCACCCCCAGCCCCTGTCTGCCACCCAGTCCCTGTCCACCATCCAGCCCATGTCCACCCCCAGCCCCTGTCCACCCCCGGCCCCTGTGCCACTGGCCTCCATGACCCTGCCGGCTTCCCTTGGGTCTTCGTGCTCTTTCCCGGTACTCCGGGCCCCCTGTTGCTGAGGCCTGAACAGATTGCGCTCCTGGTGGGTCTCTCTGTCCCTGGCCTTGTGTGGGGACCCTGGGGGCCCAGTCCTGAGCACGGTGACCTTCTGGGACAGAGGCCTGGCTTCATCACGTCGGGTGCCAATGTCTTAGAACCACAGGAAAAGACAGCAGGCCCCGCCTGTGGCCCAGCACAAAGGCCAAGATTCAGGGGGTCGGGGCAGGGGTCAGGAAAGAAGTGTGTGGGGGATGCTTGGACTGAAGATGCCCTCCTTTCCCTGCCTCCTGCCCCTCGCCCAACACAGCCCCGCAGCAGCCAGTGTGTCCTCGTGCCACGGCAGGAGGTCAGCGTGGAGGGGCTCCCTGGCCTGAGGGGACCCTGCAGTCACCGTGCGGGAAGGCGCCTGTGGGCAGGTGGTCTCCGTGCCCCGCGTGCGTCAGCCCCCGCAGCCTGAGCTGGCCCCGCCCTTACAGGTTTGTGGGAAGTGGTTTCACGAGGTCTCATGGCATCAGAACATTCTGATTTTATTTTTGTCGTATTGTGAAAGTCTATTTGGGTGGGAAAAGATACAGGCTTTCTTTTCAGTGTATGATTTCTTCTTTGCTCTTCAAATAATCAGCTGCTGTGCTGCCTTCAGGCCTCTGGACTTTGAGGCCTCAGGCTGATGGGTGGGAGGACGCAGGAGACGCCCGGGAGCAGGCCACACCCTGCCCCACAGGGACACACAAGGTGCCGCGTTCAGGGACGAGCCCGCGCGGTGTGCGGCCCTGCAGGGGCTCTGGCGGCCCGGTGTCCAGACTCAGGTCCCCCGCGCCCCGACTTAGCCCCCCCGCCCCGACTCGGCCTCCCTGCTCCCCGACTCAGCGCCCCCACACCCCGACTCGGCCTCCCTGCTCCCCGACTCAGATCCCCGCGCCCCGACTCAGTCCCCCGCGCCCTGACTCAGCCCTCCCTGTGCCCCGACACAGTCCCCCGTGCCCCCACTCAGCACCCGCGCCCCGCCGTGGCTGTTCTACCTGCTGGTCTCGGGCCCCTCCCCACGCACGGTGGCGTTTACTAGGCTCTGATTTACACCGACGTCCTGGGCCAGCGCTCCTCGGCAGCCCCTCGTCCCCGCGGGCCAGGCCCCCCAGGCGTCTAACACTTTCTTCAGCAGGAGCTGGGCGGTCACTCGGAGGGTCGCCCCACCCTGGCTCCTCCAAACCCTCTGTGGGTAAGACTGAAAATCGTGCCCTGACTCGTGAAGAGGCCAACATGCTGGTGAGACAGAGAACCAGAGACACGGGGCTGTGGAGAGAATGTGCGCCCGACGCTGACCGTCACTCCCTCCGCGTGTCCTCTGCTGCTGGCTTCCCCAAGTGGGCTGGAAATGAAACCCAGAGGAGCAGTGGGGTCAGTGTACCACAGCCGCCAGCCCTGGGGAATATGTTAGGCCATCTTAACAAATGCATAGGGTCCCAAAGAAAGGAGGTGAGAGACCCATTTTACTCCACACTCAGGCAACTCCTGGAGCATTGTGCTCAGCTGTGGTCAGTACAGAAGGAGGACACGGTCAGCTCCCTGGAGACTGGACTATGTCCTTCTCATACATCTCATACGCTAGGTCTCCCACACCTAGTGTAGTGTTGGCAAAGGGGTACTCATTCCCTCACTCTTTCATTGATGAAATGTATCCAAAATATGGTTTTGATCATCAGCTATGTGTGGGGCAACGTTACAGGTCCTGAGATAACAATCATGGATAAAAGGTTGACGGTGATTGGCTGAGTGAACAATAGGAGCATGTTCAGAGAGAGACAGACAGACAGAAATTTATCTTAAGGAATTGGCTCAGAAAATTGTCGAGTCTAGCAGGTCTGAAATTTACAGGGCGGGCCAGGAGGCTGGAGACTCAGGAAGGGTAGATGCTCGAGTAAGACCTTCTGGAGGAGAGTTCCTTCTTCCTCTCGAGACCTCAGATTTTTCTCTTTTATCTTCAACTGCTTGCGTGTGGCCCACTACATGATGGAGGGTCATCCGCTTTGCTCCAAGTTGACTGATTTAAATACTAATCTCACTTGAAAATGACCTCACAGAGGCATCTAGACGGGTATTTGACCAACCCCTGGCTGCTGTGGTCCAGCCAAGTGGACACGTGAACTGGCCATCCCAGGGATGTAAGAGCTATTGGTAAGTTTACGCTAGTCAGCTTACGTAGAAAGAGAGCCAGACTCATTCCGTGTGAGTCCAGGAGGTAAACTGGGACCAGGAGTGGAGACCGTGTGCTTTGGGGAGTTCCAAATGTCTGAGAGCAGCCAGTGATGGGGCCTGCAGGGTCTGGGAGTGGCTTTGTATGATCTGTAAAAAGCTCAGCTGGGCTTTGGAGCTGAGGCCGTAGATGCACCCCGGCCGGCAAAGGCCGCTCAGGCCATGAGAACCAGGCTGGCTGGGGCCGGCATGGCCTGGGGTCCAGAGGAAGGGGAGGAGGGATGGGGCCGCGGTGGGAGGTGGGGGCCCCCAGTCTCCCTCCAGATGCCTGCACAAAAGACGGAATCTTGTCTCACGACAACTGCAGAGGGACTCAGTAGGAAAGGGGGCCCCCGAGACACCCAGGGCAACAGTTTGGGGCACCCCACCTCCACCGCCTCCCCCCTAGTCTCTGTCTCCCTCGTGGGCAAGGGGCAGCGCCCGCGCAGCGAGGTCACCTGTCGCTGTAGGCCGCAGGCTGCTTTCCACGCCGCCTTCTCGGGGTGTGCGGATCCGAGCAGCGGGCCGTGCCCTGACGTGGGCTGCGCTAATCCCACCATCGGTCACTGCCAAGGTGTGGACAGAGCGGCCAGAACAGGGGTCTGGAGGCGTCGTAGCCACGTCAGACACACTCACCCTACCCGGGGCAGCTGTGCCGGGTCTAGAGCCTCTTGGAGGAGCTCGTGGAGGGGAGGGAGGGTGCTGTCCGAGGCTCCTCAAAGAGCAGGGCGGTCTAGCCCGAATACCTAGGAGGGACCTCCAGGCCTGGGGCCCTGACCAGGCATGGCTGGGTCTGGGAGCCTCCAGGCATGAGCTCGAGCTTGAGGGTTCTGTGGAACAGCTTCGGCCTGAGCATCCTCTGGGGCCACAGCTCTACTCCTGCGCTGGGTGAACGCCTGCCCAGCTCTGAGCTCCGGCCTGGGGCTTGTGGTCAGCTCTGCTGACCCTGCGGATGGGTGACCGCACAGGCCGGCCCGTGGTGCCCCCAGGGGGTCAGTGTGGTGGCCGCAACCCCAGGCCCCGGGCACTGGCCCTTGCTGCAGACAGCAGCCCAACTCCATCCTGTGAGCCCCCGCACCAGCATCGCTGGGCACCACCCCGGCCCCTGCCTCCTGTGCACCCCCAGTCCCGGGACCCTGCTCCAGCAGGACCCCCCACCCCCAGCGGTCTCAGCTCTGTCCAACCCTGTGCACTCCAGCCCTCGGGGCTGCTACCTGAGCACAGGACCAAACAGAAGCCTTTCCTCCCATCTCACGTGTCCTACCTCTTTCTTCCCCTTTGCAGAAAACAAAATGCAACACCCAAGCAGTGGCCCCCGCTTCCCTGGGATTGTCTCCTCCACATGCATCTGTGGGCTCCTTCTGTGCCGTCCACCAAAACCACTCTGGATAAACCACCACGGTTCCTTGTTGCCAACCCTGTGGCTCCTTTCTCACTCCCCAGCAGCAAACGCCCTTCCCTCTGTGGCCATCAGGACAACAGAAGCCACCTTGGATGTTTAGAGATTCCTTTTGTAGGGAATTACTTACAGAAGTCCTAGCAGAGCTGGGAGCTGGTGCAGAAGGCAGTGGGCCCAGGGATGGGCAACAAGGGGGAGCCCTGGTGCCCTTGGTGGGTGTCCCAGAGCCAGGGGCCCACTGCAGGGACCCAACCCCAGGGGCTTACCACCCCCAGCGACCCATCTACAGGGACCCACCACCCCCAGGGGCCCACCCCCAGAGGCCTACCACCCCAGGTACCCACTCTAGGAGCCCACCCTCAGGGACCTACCTCCCCCAGCTACCCATCTACAGGGACCCACCACCCCCAGGGACACACCTCCAGGGACCCACCACCCCCAGCGACCCATCTACAGGGACCCACCACCCCCAGGGGCCCACCCCCAGAGGCCCACTGGAGACTGGTAACCCAACCAGCAGCTTACACCCCCACTGATGCCCCCGAGTGGGTTTGCATGCTGCATGCTGTCCACTTTCTGACCTTGTGTGGTGTCTGCCCTGGCTTGCTGACAGGCGGGGGCCCGGAGAAAGGCACTTCCAGGATCAGACCCTGTGACCGGGGCCTGGAGCAGAGGCGGCAGCAGACAAGTCCCCTCCTTCCCCCGGGCGCATGCACACCCCACTGATGGGGTTCCGGGGTCCTAGGGTCCCCTCCTCATTCCCTTCAAGGCAAGCGTGTGTTTACAGTCTCTGATCCGACTCTGGCCGGGTCTCCACACATTTCAGGCCGATATAATCAAAGGTCTTTCTCCCTGGGACTGTGCCTTCTCTGAGCGCCCTGCACCCCGCTGCCCGTCAGGAACGAGGGCCCCATCCCTCCCTCTGGCTTCTCTGCTCCCCTCCTCACCTGCACAATCCTGAAACCTGCTAGCCCCTAGCTCCCTCCAGCTTCCCCCCCACTGACACAGGCCGCCCTGCCCTCCTGGCCTGTCCTGATGTCTCCCATGTCCACTCTGCGGCCAGCATGTCCCCAATGCCATCACGTCACTCCTTCGCTCAGAACGCCTCCGTGGGCCACGTCCTGGTTCTCAAGGTAAACGCTAACCCGCAGGCGGTGGCCCTGCTGCGTCTGCCTCGTCTCCTCGCCCGAGGGCCTCTTGCGTCTACACTCCAGCCACACTGAGCATCTCCCAGTTCCTCGAACCAGTTGCGCCGCCTCCAGCCCCAGCGTCTTCGTCCGGATGGCCCTTGCCGATCCCTGGTCTCGGTCTGGCTAACTAATCCTCCTCATCTGTCTGTGCCCAGAAATCCCTTCCTGCAAGAACCTTCCGGGCCCCCAGCTCTGGGAGTGTCCTTCCGTGGGAATTCACGGCTCCGAGGGACCCGCGTCCCTAAACAGCCGAGCTCGCCGCCATACCAGCCGTGGGCAGCCTCTGGGCAGCTCTTAGCTCCTGAGGCCCTGCACCTGCACCCAGCAGTGGCATGGGGCAGGTGGTCAGCGAGTCGTTCTGAATTTTGAACTAGTAAATGAATGTTGAGGAGAATTTAATCCACGTTACTTGGAGGAATAAAGGATTTTAGTCGTGTCTTGCTCTGTTTTGAGAAGAGCCCACTAAGGGGTCCAGCATGGGTATCACCTCCCCCACAGGCTTTCCTTAACTCCTGGACTCGGCTCCCGCCCAGGCTTCCAGGGGCCCCTCGCACAAGCCCCCGGGATGCGGCCCAAGTTGTCTGGAAGACAGGAATCTATCAGGGCTCCATATCTGTCTGTCTGTTATCCATCTGTCTATCATCTATGTGTCTATCCATCATCTGTCTGTCTGTCTGTCTGCCATCATTAGTCTTGTTCTTGCTGTTACAATTATCGATCTGTCTAAGACCTGCTCTTCTCGGAGAGTCCTTGGAACGAAGGGAGGGCGCGTTGCTCATTCCGAACCGCCAGTGTCTGACCAAAGCAGGTCATCGTGTGTGTTTGCGATGTTCAACAGACACACGGTTGATCCTGAATCCTTGGGGGCTGCCGGGCCCGAGGTGTTGTATTTGACGCACGTCCTCCCAGGAGGCCTGACCACGCCCGCAGGGGGGACTCAGGAGCTATCTGGCTGTCAGCAGTCCCCAGAAAGAACGATCTTCTGGGCGAGGGTCCTGCCAGGAGCGCAGGGCCCTGGCGGACACAGTCCGGAATGTGACGGACGAATGACCCAGGCGACACTGAAATGTCCTCCAAAATGGAGACTGCGTGATTCCCTCTCACCGGAAAGAGAGGGAGTGTCTCCCGCCGCGCGGGGGGCGGCGCGACCTCGGCTGCTAGTCCCTCCCGGCCTCCCGCCCCGGGCCGCACACCCGCCCGCGGCCTCCCAGCCCGCTGCAGCACGTCCGGGGCCGCGGAGCCAACTGCCACAGCCGTAGCCAACACCGCACTTCACAGCTTGGGCCTCCCCGCTGCCCTGCGCGTGAGGACGCACAGGACACTTGGCACAATTTCCCGCTGAGGCAACAAGCTCAGAAAGGCGTCAGTTGCCGGAAGAGCGCGGGCCGGTGGGGGGGGCAGGCATCGGGGCGGCCCCCGTGCCGTCCCCCTGCGCCTCGCGCCCTGGCCTGACCTTTCCAGACCAGGAGGATGCAGCATTCGTCAGGTCGGGTGGTGACAAGTTGTGGCCGGGTTCGGGGCCCTCGCCGAGGGGCGGGTTTCTGAGAGCCGGCTTCCTGTCTTCAGACACTCGGCCCAGCCTGCGGGGCACAGCTGTGGTTGTTCAGCCGGCGATAAAAAGGGCAAACAATGGGGGGAAGTGCCCATTGACCTGCTCTTTTTCTTAGTTATCACTGAAAAAATACCCTCTGAGCCCGCAGGGAATGCCCGGGGAGGCTGGGGCCTGGACGTGGGCTGGGGACACCCGCGATCTCCAGGCCTGCTCACGGAGCCACTCTGTGCTCGGAGCCTCCACACAGGCCCAGGCGGAAGGGACGTGTGCGGAACAATCTGGCTTGAAGCTGGGGACCACTCTGGCTTTATCTCTGTGACACTCCGTGGAAACACTTTTTCTCCGGAAAGGCCTTCCTTTGGTTCTCCCATCCAGGCAGCTTCCTAGAGCCCCACTTAATGTGCCTCAGACCCCAGGATTGGGTGGTCCTGTCCTCTGTCAGGATCCTGGGGCCCACACGAATGATGGACATGCCTCTCCTCCTTCCCTCCGACCACCGCAGGTCATCCCGCGAGGGTTTCCAGGGGCAGCCTGCTGGGCCTGGGGCAGGCTGCATCCCGCACCCAGAGCCTGCCCCCACCCCAAGCAGACCAGCTCTCTGTCTCTCTGGTGCTGCCTGGGGTCCTGGGGGCCCAGAGCCGCTGCTTGGCGGCTGGCATGCCACCCAGCCTTGGGCGTGGGTCCGCTAGGTGCTGGGCCCCCGGGGCCCTGCGCTCACCCTCTACCGATGTGGATGCCAGGGCGAGCTGTAGCAGGTGTTACGGGGTGTGTGTGGCTGACAGTGATGATGAGTGGGAGCGGGAGGGGCCGTGGCTCAGGGGCTCCTCTCTCCCCTGGGCAGAAAGGGCAGCTTGGGTGTCACTGTATTTAGGATAAAATCGGGCTCCTTCCAGGCCTGCAAAGCCCCAAGGCCACTCCAGCTTCACTGCTAGCCGAGGCTACAGACGCTCGGCCTTGTCTGTGGCCAGGACTCCGAGCTCGTCCCACCCTGGGTCTTGGCGGAGGCCACCCCTGCCCGGCTGCTCTGGATGGCACTGTTCACGCAGCGGCTCGAGCCTTATCAAGGTCCCGGGCCTCACGCCACTTTGTCGTTGGCCCACGCAGGCCCCTCTGTCCTCGTGCCCGCCGGAGCCAGACTCCGCAGAGGAGGGGCCGCCGAGGCCTCTTGTCCTGCTCTGGCCCTGCACCCTGACCCCCGCCATGGTGTGCGTGATTCGGGGGTGTTGGCGGGTCTGGAGTTTTGGGGCCGGGGTGGTGGGAGGAGGACGGAGGGATGACCCCGACCTCCCTCTGCCGCGGGAAGCCCTGGTTCCACCCCATTCAGGCGGCGGCGGGGTTGATATCGCTGCCTTCAGCTTGCCTCGCAGTAGCACGTGCCAAAGCGCGTCCCCGGTGAAGGCGAGGGCCGTGGCCTGGGGCAGCGCGACCTCCTCTGGGACAGCGAGGGCTGTCATGAACCGCGGCCCCATGACCCTGGAGCAGGCCTGGCCCGGAGCAGGCCGTCGGCGAGCGGCTGCTGAGCGAGGGAGGACCGGACGGAGCAACAGAGCCTCTTACAGAAGAGCAGACTCACGGTCGCCGCTGAGGGAGTGGGTGCCCAGAGCACGCCCTGCACATCCTCGTTCCTTCCAGTCTGGTTCTGGGAGGGCGACAGGTGCATGTCCCAGACGGTCGCGGGCCTGGGATGTGAGCTCGCGAGGTGCTCCCCGGAGGGCGTGGGGACACAGCTCTGGGGCCCCGCAGCCGCGGCCTCCTCCGGTCACCTGGACACTGGAGCAGGTGCAGCTCGAAGGGTCCCAGGCAGCTGACCCGAAACAGGGAGGTGCCCCGGGCGGCCTGGCCCTCTGGGAGCAGCGTCTTCCCGGGCGGGTCGCTGCCCAGGAGCCCATGACCCTCCTGCTAACGTCTGCCGTGTGGACGGCTGAGCAAGGAGCTTCGAGCAGCGGCCCTGGAAGCTGAGGGCCGTCCCCATGGGGATCAGGAGCAGAGGGCGGGCCCCAGCCCCATGCCCATGGAACCACACCGCGTGGAGCCCAGGCTGCTGGCCTGCAGGCCCCTGTGACCACGGTGCCGGCTCCGGCCCCACGGGCGGCCTGGGGCAGACGCAGGGGCCCTGGGTGGCTCTGCTCCCCACTCTGTCCCCCGGGTTCTGGGGCTGAGAGGGCAAGTCCGACACTGCCCAGGGTGTGCTGAGCGCCAGCAGGTGGCTGGGGCTCTGTGAACCCCGCAGGAAGCGGCCACAGACCCTGCCCTCTGGCTGTTCCGTCAGCAACTTGCTGAATAAGGACCGGATGGGGTGGTGAGCCCCGAGCCCACTGCGCACTCCTCACCAGGAACCGCTGAAAACGTGCGTGTTTGTGAGCAGCTTCAGCCAGTTTGCAATTTATCTTGGTTTTAACCCAAACAGGCTGCAGACCAAGACAAACACTCTTTGATGTAATCAACGTGTGACTCAGGCCCTTTGCAGGATGGTTCCTGTGCTGAGGGAACAAGAAAAAGGCCTTGAAAAGTTGCCAGTGGAAAAGCGTGTGTCATAGCCTAAGGTCTCCACACCCTGCCCTGGGCAGCCTGCAGTGTGGACGTCCGTGTCCTCCCGGGCGGCAGCCTGCAGTGTGGACGTCCGTGTCCTCCCGGGGCTGTGGGGAGGACATCTGCGTCAGTCACTCTGTGGTCAGGAAGTGGTCTGCACGACGTGTCACCTGAAGCAAATGCATTCAGAGTCTCGTAAGGCAGGCTGGAGCCAGGCGGGAGCCCCTTCGGACGTGAGCCTGGAGCCTCCCAGGTGGTGTGGCCTCACAGGCCGCTCGTCCCAGTGTCCTCCAGGAGACTTATTCCCCGTGGCTCCAGTTCCGCTGTCCTCAATCCTGAGACATTCTCATGGACTTTTTCCTTCTAGTGACCAGACATTTCTTTCTTTCCTGCACAGACCTAGCAGTTTGAAACCCCAAAGGTTTGCGGAGCTTGGGCTCGCCGAGTCGTTTCTCTAGTGCGGACCCCGCTGCATGGGGCGCCGGAACCCTTGGAGGACTCCTCCCCGAGGCTGCGTGTGCACCGCCCTCTGGGTGTTTGTGCTCTGAGGCTGGCGGAGCCGCGAGGGCGGAAGGCGTCTGTTCCCACCACACACCCCTGAGCCCGTTCCCTTGGAAGCCCAGCCCAGGAAGACAGTCCCCAGGGCCATGGTGGCTGTCCGATTCTCACTTCAGCTGAGGACCCAGACTTGCCTTCCGGCGCTTTCTGAGTGCCAGGACCTTTCCCAGGCATTGGACATGTCATGGTCGACAAGCAGCGCCTTTCTTCCTGGAACAAAGTGTCCAGTTCAAGAGACAGACGTGAACCCCACAGACACAAAGGTCATTTACGTGTTGGCCGAGACAGGTGCAGGTATGCAGCTTGGACCCTTGATTAGTGTCCGTCTCACATAACGAAAGAACGAGCTGCAGAGAAGGTGCCTTGCTGGCACCTTCGAAGCCCGGAGGCCGAGGGCCAGGCTGGAGTGGACCCCTGGGAACAGGGGGGCTGTGCCGTGAGGATCCCAGGGCGGACAGTCCATCTTTTAACCAGAGAGAGCTGGGGTTTCCAGACAGAATAACTTGCCTGAGCTTGAACCGTTGGAAGAATCTAGGTCTGCTGGTCAAACTGCCTCATGGAAAGGATTTTGCCTCAGAAATGGGTTTGCCCACCCCCCTATCCTGAGGGTATCGTCATTGTGTCCTGACCAGACAACAGTGACCCTGAGCTCTCGGCATCGCCCGATGCATGGGTCCCAACCCGTGGCCAGGAGGAAGGCAGGTGAGGCTCAGGCCGCAATCTGTGTGGAGAGAAGCCTTTGCAGGTAGAATCTGCAGGAAGGGCAGAGGACGTCCCTGCCCCCAGCCGGGAGCCAGCGTTCTTGGGAGAGCAGCCAGGACCCGGAGGCCCCACTGGCTCCCACAGGCCCTGCTCCAGGGTGAGTCCCTGAGGCCCTGCAAGGACAGACAGACCTCTGGGTCTCACTGGAAAGAGCCGCCCCCCCCCCCCCCCCCCCCCCCCCCCCCCCCCCGTGCTGATCCTGCAGGCGTGCGGAAGGGGGAAGGCGCTGGAGAGGCTCTCCGGGTGTGGGTGGGAGCCAGGCCAATCCTCCTCAGCCTCCCCCGTCCTGAAGTCTCAGGCGACCAAGAGGCAGGAGAGCCCCGGGGCTCACAGACAGTCAGCCTTGCATGGAGTGAGGTGGAGTGGTGCCCATTTCTCTCGTGCAGGAGGATAGTAGGGATGGACACACCCTTGAGGAATCAAAGACTCTCTCAGAGCCCCTTCCAGGATTGTAGTAAGAACAGGCCTCCTGAGACCCCAGCTTGGAGCTGTGGCCCCCGAGCGGCTGGTGGGCTGCCGGCCTTGTGCCCTGGGGGACCCTGGGGCCAGACAAGCTGGTTTCCCCAGGCCGGAAGCACACAGACCTCCTAATCGAAGCTGCCAGCCACTCCTGCCCCGCCGTGCTCTGGAGCGCTGGCGTGGGAAACCACCTGCAGATGGAGGTCAGAGTCGAACCCCTGGCTGGCTGGAGTTCGGGGGCCAGTGGTCCGGGGGGGCCTAGACACCACAATGTGCTTACTCGCGGTTTGGTGCCGGGTCTGGAGGCTCCCTGGAGAAGCTGCCTTGAGGGCGGGCTCAGGTTCTGGACTCTTTCTGTTGTCAGAACCTCATGCCATCGGGGCAGCAATGCGTGAGCTGCTATTCCTCGGCCCCGTGGGTGCACGAGGCCCTGCGTCCCCCAGGCCACCTCACGTGGGAGCTGGGACCTGGGCCGGGGACAGAGCCCTCACCCTTGTCCTGGGGGTGCACCCAGCTGCTGGACCCCCAGCGCCCCTGGCCTGGCACCGGCGGAGCAGAACCTGTCCCTACCGCGCTACCTGCGTGGGACACAGTGATCAGGTCTCTGCTGCGGAATGAGGCCAGTGGGTGTGAATCCTGAAGCGCTTTCTCTGAGGAGCAAATTCAGGCCGCGACGTGGAGTCTCATCAGGACCTCCTAAAGAAGGTGCTGTTCACGTGGGGCCAAGGGCCATCCTGCATGGTGACCACATGTGATGGACAGCGGCATGAACTCAGTGCTTCTTGTCCCCCGGGAGGTGACGTCCCCTCCTCCTACCTGGGAAACTGGCCCTCGGATCAGCTCTTAAGGGAAGCAGACCCACACCCACATGTGCACACGCCACACACGCTCCCACGTGCTTGTACACAGGGCGCACGCATCACAGGTCACACACATGTGCACACGTGTATATGGCATTTATTCACACGTGCACGCGGACACACACACGTGTGTACTGTATGCATCTCACATGCACACGCACACACATCATCAAACCAAAGGAAACTTCCTAGTTTCGTCCTCAGTGATCTTGCGTGACCTGGTGAGTTTGGAGGCCCTGGAAGGAAGATGTGGGAAAGACGTCTGTCTGGAGGACAGTGAGCCCCGTTTTGGGGAGGAGCTTGGAGGGGTGGGCTGGGTGGCACTGGTGGGCTCTGGGAGACTAAGTTAAGCAGCCCTGTGGTGAGGGGGCCTTCAAGTCTGCCAGGCGTGGTTTTGGCCTGAGGAGGATGGCTGGGGTCTAGATTCTGGGCTGAGCCCCTGGGTGGCTGTTCCTTCTCCTTGGTCCCCGTGAGGGAGGTGAGACCGAAATCCAGGGCCTGCCTGGCCGTGAGGACGGCTCCCACAGCCCCACCCTCAGGGCTCCAGCAGGATCCACCCGCTGCGTGGCTCTCAGTGGCTGCGAGGAAAAGCAGGCACAGCACGGCAGTGGGACGGGGCGGCCCTCTGAGACTCGCCAGAGTCTCGAACTGCAGGCCCGAGAGAAGGTGCTGTGCCCCCGATGGGACCCACAGAACCGGGAACCCCTGAGCCTCAGGGCTGGCTGACAGACAGGAGCACATTCAGCGTCCTCACCCACTCCCACATTTCACAAACACCTCGATTCAAACTCCTCAGAGCGCCTTCCACTCTGGGGACGTGGACCCATTTCCACAACGACTGCACTTTTCCCTTTGTTTCGACAGGAAGACTAAAATTTCTTTCTTTTTTTACCTTTCAAAAAGTTAATATTTATGATTTTTAAGTAACACATGTGCATAGTTTTTGAACAGTTTTTTGAGGTAGAATTGTTATACCGAGAACTGCATGTATTTGTGTACAGTTGATGAGTGTGGATTACGCACCCGGGCACCAGCCCCCGTCAGGGGCTTGCACACGCCCGATGCCTCCCAGGGGTCCCCGTGTTACGTTAGTTGCTGTTATTTATTTTTTTGCAGTAAGAACACTTGGCATGAGATCTACCCTCTCAACAAAGTCTGAAAGACACAATACTATGCTGTTACCACAGGCATTTTGTTGGACAACAGATCCCTGGAACTTATTCATCCATATAGTTGACCTGTTTTTAAGAAAATTCTACCTGGTTTAATTTTAAGGAAGATTCTAGGATTTTAAGCATTATCAAAAATTATTTTTTCTGTTTATTAAAACAAAACATTCGACACAAATGAATGTAGAGAGCATCCCTGTAGTCGCACATTATGATACCATGGTGAACCCCAAGGGCCCCGCTGCCCCGAACCAGAACGGGACCCCACTTGGGTCTGCCTGTGTGATCTACCCCCAAACTTGCTGTCATGATCTCATTGCTTTAAAACGTCTCATCCCGGGCGCCTGGGTGGCTCAGTCGTTAAGCGGCTGCCTTCAGCCCAGGTCATGATCCCAGAGTCCTGGGATCGAGTCCCACATCGGGCTCCCTTCTCAGTGGGAAGCCTGCTTCTCCCTCTCCCGCTCCCCCTGCTTGTGTTCCTGCTCTCGCTGTCTCTGTCAAATAAATAAAATCTTTAAAAATAAATAAATAAATAAATAAATAAATAAAACGTCTCATCCCATCCGTGTGTGTGTGTCTGAACAACGTGTGGCACTTGAAGGATGGTGTCACCCTACATGTTCTCTTCCAGAGGTCGGTGGGACAAAGCGAAGGTCTCAGAAAGAGTCCAGATGGATGGAAGTTTCATACATGCCAACCTTCAATATAGCAGTGAAAGGGTGAATGCGAGCGCACAACCGTTTTAGGAGAGTATGTGGGGGCCATCTGCACACCCAGCGATGGGCAACGTTGGGCAACATTGGCGCAGACGGCAAGCCAGGGGCTGGAAAACTGAGTTGTTAGGTGACAAAATAAATATGTCCCAGGAAAGAGGTGCCATAACCAAAGCCAACCAATAAATATATTTGCAAAGTTGGGAGAGAAGAGGATAACATCCATGATCTATGGGGAGATTTAGCAAATCGATTAGCTAAAGACAAACCACCCAACAGGAACAAAAGGACAGAGGGTGGAATGGCGATTGACAGGCGGATCCAATGACACCGCGAAGACTCAGAACGTATAATTAAAGCAGCCTGAGCCATCAGCCCACATCCATCAGTTAGAACCAAGACGGGGCCTCGTGGCGAGGACAGCCCCATGCAGGCAGAGCCACGAGCGGCAGATGACCCAGGAGACCCGCCGCACCTCTCGTCGGGGCGCGTCTGCCTCGGGGAAGCGGAAGGCAGGCTGGCGGTTCGGCTGTGTCGGCGTCAGCGGCCGGTGTCCGGCCACCACTCCAGCTCGGTACCAGCTGACCGGAACACGTTAAGTGAGGAAAACAAAGACACTGCAAAAATTACACAGTGCGATTCTCTCAGGCCAGGTCCAAGCACCCTCTACATGCCATTGCCTACACACATGTACGTGTGCTCACGAGTGTCACTGCACGTGCCTCAGGGAAACAAGGGAGAGCCTGGAGGACGTGGCCGAGGCCATGCTGTGATCTGGGGCGCAGGCGGGGGTGCGGGAGGGGGACCAGCAGCCGAGCACAGGCTTTCTGGGAGGGTACTGCCGCTGTGATGAAGTCTTCACGTGTGACACTATCCTGTTTACATAACAGTGTGTGTCCGCACGTTCACTGATGCACGAATGATGCTCATCGACCTGCTTGCCATAGGGTTACGGGTTTCTGGTGACTTTCCTTTCTTGTACCTTAAAGCTTTGTTGAAACTTCTATACAAAAAATTTTTTTAATTAGCCACCAGAACAGAACAATAAAGCCGTTTTACTGTGGGGGAGAAACAGCTGTACAGGAGGTGAGGTTTGTAAGGTGCTGGCTCTTGCCTGCCATGGAAAGGCAGTAATGTGTGCGTGGTCACGGGATCAGCTGCAGGGACACGGGCTCAGCTGTGTGGTCACGGGATCAGCTGCAGGGACAC
>NW_023270816.1:11105590-11151606 GCF_011800145.1 Mirounga leonina
TGGTCACGAGATCAGCTGCATGGACACGGGCTCAGCTGTGTAGATGGGCGTGGACACAGGCTTAGCTGCGTGGTCATAGGCTCAGCTGCGTGGATGGGCATGGAAGACGCTGCCTGCAGCCTGGCTTCCCGTCCTTAGGGACAAGACCACATCTCAGGAAGCTCATCCCGAGTCATTCCAGAACAGCATGTGCTGGCTGAGCCCAGGACCACGATCCTGTGTATGGCACCCCCGATCTGATGGCATGTCACCCACCTGGTTTAGGACAGGCAGAGCGCCCTGAGGCCTTCCCATCCTCCTGGCCCTTGAGAGTGTTTCCCTTCATGTGATCATGGCCAGGGGCCCTTCAGATGACTGCTGCGCTTTCCCAGGAACACTTACAGAAAGGACAAGCGTCTGCTACATCTTATTGGGTCTTTCTAGCTGTTGTCAATTTTTAAAATCCCATTTTCTGTATGTTATTAACTTAAAAGTACTGAAAACAACCAGGGAACACTACAAAATGGAGGATTATTTAATCCAGACGCTACATGGGCCAGTTTTCTTCCTTTAACTAGCAGTGGGCTCCATGGAGTAAGGAGATACTTCGGTCTGTTGGAGGCCTCACTGTGCAGTATTCCCTTCCAGGCTGGGGCCACGCTGCCGCCGTCACACCCTACAGCATTGGATCGATGCCCGAGGCTGCCCGGAGCGGAGGGTCTCCTCCCTCAGCAGGGAGACCCCGCGGCCTTGCTGGCAAGCAGGTGGCATGCATTGGGCTGCACAGAGAGGCAAGACGGAGTGTCTAAAGATGCACAGCAAGGGAGGGTTAGAACGGGACCAGGTCGCCACTCTTCTAAGCAAATGTCCAGCATCATCTGCAGGAGTAGACTGCTCTTCACTTAACCAAAAAGCTTTGGTTTGAGCTCATTTCAACCTTCCTTCCCGGCCCTTCCGTTCTTTCCCTCTGTGGTCAAACACTGTTAACTGCCACTACATCTTGTTCCCCTGACACCAGCTGTCTTATCCCCGCCTCGTGGACACGGCCACACAGTCACGTTCCAGCCAGTGAGTGGCAGCATTCTTCGATGTGTCCACGGAGCTTTCTGGTCAACCTGGCACTGTAGGTGGAGGCTGATATGGTCCCACCCGTCATGACGTCCTGGCACGGCAACGTTCTCCTCCCGGCCTTACGTGTGAGTATTTGTGCCGAGTTTGGAAAGCAGCCATGGTCAACTCCAGGAGGAGTCAGCCAGGTCAGTCTCTGTGAAGTCCAGATAAAGCCGCAAGCCTTGTACAAAGCGAGAACTGCAGATAAATAGCAATCTGGAAGATAATGGGTTTGCCTGACATTGTTGGGCCTGTGAATCATAACAAGACTTTACAAGATGCAGGAAGTCCAGGAATTGGCAGTTTCCCCGTGGTTCATGATCCCTTTTTAAAGCTCAGGGTGTAGATACTGCTTGAAATTATAATAGGCACCAGTTCTTAACTCATGACAATCACCTCCTTTTCACTACTTTTCAGAATGAACAGGAAATAAACATTTTCAAAAAATATAAAGTCAGAAGGCACAAAACTGAAGAGTTCCAGTACATCTCCCTTGACAGACAGCAATGAATGAGTGACCAGTGTCTGTTGCCCCTGAGACAGGCCACGTTTCGTGGGCTGGTCTCAAGGTGGGGTCACCCCTACCCTGCCTCAATATGACATACACCACATCTTAACAAGCCACGTCATGTTATCTGGAAGGGCTATGGGCAAGATCAGTGGTGAAAACATCAGCAGAGTCCTTGAGACAAGATAAAAGGGCAAAGAAGCTACAACCAATATGGAGCCAGAGGGATGGAGGGGGAGCCTTGCGTGAGCACGTGTATGCACATGTGTGTGGGCACGTATGCACACACCCTGAGATGCGAGTCCATGCAAACCTCTCCTGCCTAGGACAGCAGGGGTGGTCCTGGCTCATGGGCGGGGGTGTGACCGACAGGTGTTAGTGGCCGGCAAGGCTGAACGCACCCCCACCATGTGCTAGCACAGGCAGAGTCCTAGGGTTCACTCCGCCACGCTGGGCTGGGACTCAGGCCGGTACGGAAACAGTGCAGTGCAGAAATAAAACCCGAACAATCAGCTATTGCATAATACGGGTTCCATGCCTCGCAATAACTGATGAGCTGGCATTTGCTCACAATTTGCCATGTGTGAGATAAGTCCACAGGTGTCTCCTCCATCCCCTCGAGCACGCAAGGTGGACGGGACCTCAGGAGGCTTGGTTGTTTGGTGGGGGCGGGACCATCACAGCACAGATATCCTGGCTTCTGAGGGAAACCGATGGGCGTGTGACCTCTGGTGACTAAACTCGCTGTTCCCATGGCGTGGCGTCTCCCTGACCAGGCAGTGCAGGGGGTTCTGGAAAATTCTGTGGTCAGAGTCCGGCCCTTGATGATTGCTAGCCCCTGTCACCCGGCCAGACACGCACACCTGCGTTCCCTGGACACTTAATCGGAACAAGCCCTGAGGCAGGCCCCGTGGGCTCAGCAGACACAGGCACGTCCCGGAGGGAGGGGCAGAGAGGAAGACGTGGTCACAGCGCATGTCGTGGTGATGACACGCTGCACCGGACACCGTCGGGGGCAGAGAGGGGTCTAGCACCACACAGGCATCCCAGAGATCATGCTCGCTCTGAGACCTACAGAAAAGCGGTCTCGACAGCTGGAGAAATGTCGAGGGCTGGAGAAGGTGCTGGACGGCTACAGGTATGGGCATGAAGACCGGAGCCCGAGAGGTCAGAGCACACGGCGACCGGTGAAGGCACGTGGGCGTGGGCGCGGGCGCGGGCGTGTGAGGGGCTGTGTTCTGCAGGTAGGATCTCCTGCAGCTGGAGCACTGCGCCACCTAGGAAGCAAACCGCCGAAGGACACAGGCTACTTCTGTTCTTCTCTCTAGTGCTTGGCGCATCGTGGATGTTGAATACATGTTCCCCTTGCGTGATGCGCACGTTCAGAGAACGTGTATTTAGTGGTAATATGGAGTCCTAAGCAGTAGCAGCTAAAAGTACTTACTATTTTCCTCAACACCCGTTGTCTCATTCACTCTGCCTTTGGAAGGGCACAGAAGGCCAGGGAGACAGACCCGTGGCCGTGGTCTCTTCTCCACACGACGTCACGTGGCTGCTTTCTCGCGCCTGTCACAGCCCCCCAGTGTGGGGGTGTGTCTGTGGGCATGCATCTCCCCCATAGCAGCAGTGTCTAGAAGGCAGGGCGAGCTCAGTATTTGTCGTTTTGAACTGAATTGCATCATTTCCTGGTTTAGGAAGAGAATGAACTTGGGATTTTAAAATTGCAAGTTTGGCTTTGGGAATTAAACACTGAATGCAAGGTAAACATTTTTGTTCTTACTGTTGGAATTCCCCCACTTACTAAGATGAGATCAGGGCCAACAAAATACTTTGAAACATCATTTACATCTTTATTGGTCCATAAGATCCAGAAAAGGAACCATTTTGACATGAAGTCAAGGAAGAATGTTGCAACATGTGGGCAGACGTGAAAATAGACCCTTCCTGGAAAAACTTAACCGAGCATGGATTGAAGGAGATTTCTCTGCTTGTTTCCATCAGTCACTCTGTTTCCAGATTTTGTTCTCAGCGTAGCTAGATGTCATCAAAGACCTTCGCTCTGGTCTGCAGGAGGCCATCTCTGTGGACGGGCATGGAAACGCTCACCCGCGTGCTCCTTCGAACCCTGACAGCGAACGCCATGCGCGAAGGTTTGCTGCCGTGTGCGTGCCTTTGACAGCTGAGCTCTGTGTGGTGTTGGGCAGGCAGCTCTGCCCAGCCTTCTGAGAAGGAGCATGTCCCACGGCTTCAAGAGGAAATCTGTTCAGCGTTATGAACCCCACCTTGTGGTAAGCACGGGTTGGGTGCTTGCAGCTCACGGGGATCTTTGGATCACAAGCAGTTGCTGGACAGACACCATCTCTTCCTCATCCCCAAATGCCCACTGTGTGCCTCACACACGGAGCTGCCAAGGGAGGCCGTCTGTGGATCAATACATGAACATGTGTGTTTCGGGGATTATGTTATTAGTGGGAGGACCGCTCTTGTCATAGGAGCACTGATGTCTTCCACGAATGTGGGGATTTAATGAGCACGTGTTCAGAGCATGAGTGTGCACAGACACCCACTCTGGGCCTGCCCTCACGCATGTACTTTACAGATGTGGGGCATGATGTCCTGAGTTAGGAGTGTCCCACGCAGGGTAAGTGTCAGGTGGGAAATTGAAGGGACAAGCCTGGCCCCTACAGCCTACATTTCCTCCAGACCCTGGGAAGAGGATCCCACTGCAAAGGCAGGGGACAGAGCCCTCAGAGGAGAGCACCTAATTTCATGGATCATGGGTCCTCCATCCAGGTCTTTCTACTGCAATGTCAAAGGTACAGACCCGTGACAGACTCCCTGTCCTGGGAACACTCCCTCCGCATCAAAGGGAGGAGGGAGCAAATGAGCCGTTCCCACCTGGGAAGCGGGAGGCCCAGAAGTCATTAACAGCAATGCTGACATGCAGTCCGTTGAGTGACCCCTTGGATGGACTCCATCTCCCCAGAGTCAAACCCCTCCCAAATGAAGGGAGCCCACCAAAATGGACCAGCGGACTGCTACGACCAGTGCGGAATTCGTCGCAGCTCAAAGATGGGGCATTCCTCATAACTGGACTTAATGTGATGATCATTTCTCAATATACACAAATATAGAGTCATTATACTACACAGCTGAAGTTAATATGCTGTATGTCAATTATACCTCAATTAAAAACAAGCAAACACAAAAACAAACAAATAAATCCAACAGATGGGACATTTGTCACCTCCCATTTCGTCTGGTGATGGTTGTGACTCGGCTGGAGCCAAATCCCAAATCTGCCACTTACTGGCCTTGGTCAAGGCACATATTGTTCCCTCTGAGGCCTGGACTGAGAGTTGAACTGGGAAATCCATAGGAAGTACTTAGCAGGCCCTGGTGGCCCCCAAGCCCAGGGGCCAGAACAGACTCCGTGGGCTTCCCAGCAGCTCTGGAGGACAGGGAGCTGCAGCTCTGGAGACCCCAAAGCCCATTCTGTGCAAGCCACTGAAACACGGTGCGGCCGAGCCCCACATGGTGAGCGGGGGCAGGGACAGCGGGCTCCTGACACCAAGGCTGCATGCCCAGCCCCTCTGGGCTACGTCCCAGCGCCACTCAGACAAGCCCTTGAGGAGGGGGCACTCGTCCCACCTAGGAGGTAGGACAGGCAGGTCTGGGGAGGTGATGGAGCCCCGGGGCACAAGCCCTGTAGGCACAGCTGCCGTGGCAAGGAGTGGTGGCAAGCTGGCTTCCTGGAGCCCGTGCTGGGCAAGTGGGCCCATTGTAGGCGGTGGTGGGGGTGTGGGTGCCACGGGGGCGGGAGGAAGAGGCGAGGGAGGGGAGGCTCAGTCTGAGCCCAGGAAGTTTGTTTTACGGCTAGCTTTTACACGTTTGTTTAATCTGTTACCAAGGGTCACTGGTCAGGCAGCCGCTCCTCTCCTGCAGTGCCCGTTCCCAGAAACAGCCTCCTGGGAAGGAGGAAGAAAGTACTTTCCAGAGACTCAGCAAAGAGGAAGTGCCCCGGACACGTGGCTCGAAGGCTCTCCCAGGACACGGGCTTTCACCCAGCAGTGTTGGGGTCAGGAAATTGCTCTCGCCCTTGTGGCGGTTCTGCTCAGTGTCTGCGTCGCTGCGCTCGGGCCCCAGAGAGTGCCCCAGAAGCAGTCCCGGGGGACATCCCGGCCACCTGTGGTGGCCACTTCCTTGGCTGGGATTTGATTCTGGTCAGTTAACAAGGGGGAGGAAGCTGCTTATCCAACACAGTGAGGGGTCTTGGGTTGTCCTGTTGCCTGAATGAGCTTGTTTAAGTTTACACATCATGTAACACTTTCTCTGAAAACATAAATACTTATTTTCAAAGTTTTCAAGACAGGGTCAGTACTCTTTCTGTTGTTACTGGAGCCTCACACCATTTTCCACACAAAGGCCTCCGTAGTAACACCTCGGCTAGGACTCCAGCTTCACTTTTATTAGTGTGTCGAGGACATAGGACGCTTGTGGAACAGCATGGGCCCAGGGCCCACTGCTTATGGGTGTCCCTCCCGCACCTGATTTGACATTTTTGACACACATACTTTTAAAAGGTCATTCTAAATACATCGATATTAGCTCTTATAGAAACAAGTCTTTTTTCTTTCTACGCTCATATAGCAATGTTTTCTGTAACTTCTTAACTCAAAAAATATCTAATGCCTTCTGTGTGTCACACAAAATAAGAAACTTACACAGTTCTCACAGGCATACTTGGGGGGCAGCACCCAGGGGCACTAGAGGGATGCCCAAAAGATGTGAGGGGTCCAGAGTGCCACTAGGACTGGGTTCTGGGAAGAACAGAGGAGCTGGAGAGAGCATGTATGAAAGGAGCTGCCAAAGAGACTAATTAAAAGTTTATGTTGAGAAAATGATAAAACATAAAAAAGTTTATGCTGTCATCATCACCATCACCATCATCACCACCATCACCACCATCATCACCACCATCACCACCATCATCACCACCATCATCACCACCATCACCACCATCATCACCACCATCATCATCACCATCACCATCATCACCATCACCATCATCACCACCATCACCATCACCACCATCAACATCACCATCATCATCATCATCACCATCATCATCATCACCACCACCATCACCATCATCACTAACATCATCACCATCACCATCACCACCATCAACATCACCACCATCATCATCACCACCATCATCATCATCACCATCACCACCATCATCACCACCACCATCATCACCAGCATCATCACCATCATCACCAGCATCATCACCAGCATCATCACCACCATCACCATCATCACCACCACCATCATCACCACCATCATCACCACCATCATCACCACTATCACCACCATCATCACCACCATCATCACCATCATCACCATCACCATCACCACCATCAACATCACCACCATCATCATCACCAACATCACCATCATCACCATCACCACCATCACCATCATCACTAACATCATCACAATCACCATCACCACCAGCATCATCACATCATTACCATTATAAAAGCTAAGAGTTTTGAGCATTTAAATTAGGTTCCATGTTAAGAACATCACAGGCACTATGTCATCCAATCCTCCTGCAACTCTATGGCAAAGATTTGTATATTGTTTCCATTTTAGATATTGGCACTTGAATTCAGATAGGCCAAGTGACTTACCCAAAAGTGTAGAGCTAGTAGGTGAGGAGTGTAATTGAAGCCAAGCTGTCCTGTGTGATACTGTCTCTCTCAAAGTGATGTTGCCACGATCCTACCATTTGAGGAACTGAATCACAGATAAATCAGGCACCTTGCTGGCTGGTTGCACAGCTGTGAGGTGAGGGAGCTGGGATCAGAGAGCAGCTTGGTCTGACCATAGCACCCACAGTCTTTCTGCCTGGCCTCCTGTTTCATTCAGCTGTTCCATGTGAGAAGGAGTTCCCTGAAATACCTGTCTTGCCTCTAAGAGGCCCTATGAACTCTACCCCTCCCTGGCTCACACAGCACAAAGAGGATCAAAGCCTGAACTGGCCCAAGGTGGAAATGCCTGGGATGGTACCAGGGCTCTGGGAGAGGGCTCTAGGGATCACACTGGGGCCAGCAGCCATCAGAGTTAACTGTGAGTCTGGCTCTGTATAAGTATAGTCATGCATATTACTCACCAAACCATCCATTCCTTTGCTATCCTATAGCAGAGCTGGGATTCAAACCCAGATCTCTCTGGTTTCAATGTCTGTGCTCCTAGCTGCTGGTTCTGCATTTTTAACTCATTGGCAAGGGCTACCATTGGTCCTCTACAGCCCAGGCCCCCTACTTGGGAGCAGCGTCATGGGAGGGGGGAAGCAGGACTGCATCTTGTCAGTTTCCCAGTGGGGGGTCAAGGATAAACCTCATGTTTCCCTGTGGCATCTGAGTTGGGTATTTCTTGTGCCCACCATGTTGGCTCAGTCAGCAGGAGGAACTTTTGGGTCCTCTTTGTCCAACCAAAAATCTGAGATTTGAAGTGAAGGCTGAGTCCAGCCCAGATTCCAAGATCCTTATCTAGGAAATGATACACTGCCTGCTCCCCCGAATCTGGACCCTGCTCCCTGTACCCTACAGCTGCTGTTGTCTGGCATTGGGCAAGGAGACAACAGGCCACTCAGAGCTTTGCTGTCACGGCCCTCCAGAGATGGACTATTTCCCACTAATTGCCTCTCCTACTGCCCTCCTGTGGTCTACACGAAACTCTCCCCCCAGCCTGATAGAGCCGTGCCTGACCTGGCTACAGTGAGCCCTTCAATGCACACCCCTCAGACCCAATCCCACCTGTTCTGGCTTCTTCCTCTCTACACACACACACGCTCACATGCATGTATCACCTATCACACACATGCACTCACAATCACACACACTCAAACACATGGATAATCACTATGCTCATCCACACACACACTCACAAACACTGACACTCATCCACACACATGAAATCGCACCCACTCACCACATACACACATGCACACAAATACACAGATGTGCACAGACACGTGGACACGCAAATGCACACCCGTGCATAAGTCTCTAGAACATGCAGCCCTATCACATATCGCGGGTGCTCAGTAAGGCATTGTTTAGCCAAAATGGCTGAAGTAATGCGATTATCTTAAATAAACATTTATAAAGTTAGATGTTCAAATGAGTATCTTTCAAAATACTGTCCTTTCAGAAAGTCAGCTGCTTGGCCCAGTGATGGCCAAACCATTTTTGGAATTCACAAAGGGCGCAATCACTATCCACCCTGGGCTAGCTATCCATGGCTGCATAAGAATATCACAAACTTGCGCTGAAAAAGCACATGTCCTTGTCTTGTAGGGTCTGTGGGTCAGGAATCTGGTTGCGGCTGAGCTGGGCCATCTGTGAGGTTGTCGCCAAGGGCTGGGCTCTCCTCTGGCAGCTCATGGGGCTCTCGGCAGGATTCGGGTGCTTGGGGGATACCAGACAAGGGCCTCAGGCTCTTGCTGGCTGTTGGTCACAGGCTGCCTTCAGTTCCTGGTTAAGCAGACCTCCCCATCTTGGCTGCTTTGGTTAAAATCAGCACAGAGGAGAATATCTCAGCAGGATAGACATGACAATTGTACGTAACACAATCAGAGAAATGATAGCCCCTTCCCTTGGCCAAATTCTACTGGCTGGAAACAAGTCACAGGGAGTGCTGCATTCAAGGAGATTCTGCTCAAGAGAGCCAGAGTGGTTGACCTTTGACCCTTCACCCTACACAGGCTGGTACCCAGAAGGACTTCGGGAATGCAGCCAGATCTGCTTCTGCGAGCTGTGAACACTGACAGTGTGAGTTACTAAATAAGTTCTGACCTACTGTGGGTGAACCAATAGCCCCTCAAAACCTAAAACCATGACAGTGATTTCTGGGATGTCTGAACACCACGAGCCACACCGTAAGGGCAGTTTTCCCTTTGTTTCTGAGACACGGGGGTACGAGCACAAACATGTCCACAGCGAGCCACAGCCCCTGCAACAACCCACAGGAGTGTCGAGCGCGCACGGTACCACGCGGGAGGGGTGCTGAGGCACGTGGGGGTGCAGGCAACAGGGTGTGAGGGCAGAGGGCGCTCCAGCTTCAGCGGGCAGGCTCCGAGCTGTGGACACCACCCATCTTCCCTTGCTGAGTTGGGTGTTCTGTTGCCTCTGGTAAAGCCCCCATACATTGGCCAGAAGGCTGTCTGACCCTGTGCAAGTGGGGAAAGGGGGGGTGTACCCCACGGCTTGGACACCCAGAGTCGGCCACCCTCCCGCCAGGCTGGGAGGCCCCACGGGCACCTCCTCAGGCCAGCCCTCCTGCTGAGCAGATGCGTTTACTGGGCAGGAAGGGAGGACAGGA
Source organism: Mirounga leonina (assembly GCF_011800145.1). Lineage (NCBI taxonomy): Eukaryota > Metazoa > Chordata > Mammalia > Carnivora > Phocidae > Mirounga > Mirounga leonina. The sequence goes on from NW_023270816.1 coordinate 11,115,582, forward strand.
TGTGAGACTTCCCGCCAGCCAGCGACCAGCCCCGGGACCGGCCGGGCCAGGCCCAGGCTCCAGGAAACTGAGCGCACTGCAACGGGAGTGCCCAGGCACAGGGTGGAGGCCAACCCGCCCTGGCTGACCCTGACTCTGGTTTGCTCACTGGCTTTCCATGTAAATACTGATCTAGCGAATCAATGGAGGGGCAGGGTGAACGTTTGAAAACGTCTGGTGAGAGATGGTGACACCGTGCAGACTCTGCCCCTTGGGGAGCATCTCAGGAGAGTGGAGCATGTTTCTCAGGCTACCCCCGACCCTGACCCTGTGTCCTGCCCCTGCTCATTCTGCCCCTTCCCCAACCTCAGAGCAGGAGTACGGGCCGGTGGATGTCTGATGATGACCCAGTGGGCAGGGATGTGGTGGGAATCGAGGCAGAGCGGCTGCAGGACCCCGCAGGGCTGAGTGGGGGGCATCTGCAGGAACACCACGACGTTCCCTGGAGATCCAGGGACCCACCTCACCAGACGCTGGGCTAAGATCACACCCAGAACATGAGGACGGGTGCAGGCAGGATGAGCGGGGCCTATCATGCACAAGATAAAGAATGAAGATAAATGGGTAGATGTTCTGGACCCAGGAGGCTGGAGCTGATTTCCTCCATGAGCAGCACTTTGAATGGATGGCCAATGAAGAAGTGCTGGTCTGCCCGCTTGGGGGCCTGTCCACACTGGCACTGACCAGCCGCGGTTGGTGCACAAAGGGCAGGGAGCAGAGAGGAAGAAGGAAGCCGGGCCTCTGGCATGAACACCAAACCAGTTCCGCTCTGGGAAGAGGAGAGGAGCTGGGCAGTGAGGTCCTTCTGGGCTCAGAGGTCCAGGACCCCCGGGCAGACCTCGGGGCTCTTCACACAGACTTTTGTCACCATCTACAACTGCCCTCATTTGTGTTCCATTCATCAAATGCCGGCACGGTTGGGGGCCTCTCCCTCCCATGGGGCCCCCTTCCCAGCAGAGCTGACCACGGCTCTCCCCACCACGGGCCCTGGGCTGTGGGCTGGGCCGGGAGGAGTGGCCGTCCAGGTGAGGGGCCGCATTGTCCGCAGCACAGGCCATGCCATCTGGAGCACAGACTCCCCTCGCTGAGACTGGCCGCCCCCCACTCCCACCGAGAAGATCTTGCCTTATTTAAAATCCCACGGTACCTGATACAATGTCCACCGGGAGCAGCCGCTGAGAAATTGCAGGGATTCTCACACGGAGAGGCCGCGTCAAGTTCCCGCCCCCTCGGGCGCTGCTTGGCCTGCGAGGGGCTGACATGGTACACAGCTGTGGGCCCTGGGGCGGGACGGACACTGGGGCTCTGGGGCCTGGACGAGGCTACCTGGCGGGCCCAGACTCTGTCCCCATTCACTGTCCACGTGATGTGGATGCGGAGCCTGAGGTAGGAGCAGCTTCTCCAGGTCACGAAGCCACGACTCAAGCTGGTGTGTGGCCACCAGCTCCTGGCTCCTTGCTCACAAGGCCGCCAAGGGTGGAGGCTCTCTCTCTGGTGACCCAGCTCCGCTGCTCATGGCCACAGGCCCTCTGGGAAGAGCCGACTTCTGTGGGACATAATGACAGGAGCTCTCGGTCTGCACGTCCCGGAGCAGAGGGTCCCCACAGGGTTGTAGGTGCCCAGAGGGACCCACCAAGGCTCGGAGCTTCGCAGGCCCATAGGTAGACCGCACGCACCTGTACGGTAGAGGGGAAAATGGAGGCTTGGGGACGGGCAGTGCACGGTGAAGGGCATGAGGTGGGCATGTGGGACCGGGGCTGAGGGGCCCACGCTGGGTGGGCTCAGCTCTCCAACTGACCTGGCCTCTCGAGAATGAGCATCCTTGGGAAAACTGGGAGGGTCCTTCCAGTCGTAGCTGGGCGGGTGCTGCGCGCTGGGGCAGGTGAATGGAACAGGTAAGAGGCCGAGATTGCTCGCAGATGCCCCGGGGCGCCTGCCGGTTTGTCCTCCGGTCCCCCACCCCTGAGGGGCAGAGGCCTCTCCTCCAGGGTCTCTAGGCACAGGTCCATGATGCATGGAGCCGGAGGCTTTCCTGAGCACCCACCCAGCCCCCAGGCCCCCATGGCCTGACTCCTCGCTCCTCCCTGGGCGTTGGGGAGCAAGCGCGACCTCAAGTAAAGCAGGAAGTGAAGACTGTAACGAGTTTGGGTGCAGCCTCTTCCCGTGCCGGCCACGGCCCTGGGCCCGTTTTCCTATTGTTCTGCAGAAGCTGCCCCCCCGGCCCGCAGGCGTGGGCCTTCCTTTATGCACTAAGTCCCTGTGACCTCCTGCCCCCTCACCAGTCCCGGGTCCCACGTGGGTCTGGGGTCTTGGAGCACCTGCCCTGGCCTGGCCTCCCTGACCCCCTCTCCTGAGGGCTCCTCCACCTCATGTTTGTGTTGTGGAGACCAAGGGCCCCCGTCCTCCAATGAGTGAATGCTCTCATTATTCCGCTCTTGCCAAGCGCTGGGCCCCGGGCGGGAGGAAGCGCCCAGCTGTGTCTCGCAAAAGCGTCCGCCGGGAGACACCAGGCTGGAGGGCGCTGGGCGGGCAGCAGGGGCTGGGGGGTCTGGAGTCCCGTGTGGCTTTTCGATCTTAGTGGGCCTGCGTCCCGTCCGCTGCAGGGACCGGGAGCTGTGGACCTAATCAAGTATGCTGGAGCAGCATCGCAGGGCCAGAGAGCCTCACCTCAGGGGTGCTAGCGTGGAAAACGGCGCAACGTGGAATCTGACCGCCCGAGGTGGGGTTTGCGGGCAGACGGGGACACAGGCAGGACTGGGCAGCGGATGCCGGCCGGCGGCTCCCCACATGGACGGCCCCCTGACGTGGCGGCAGCAGCATGCTTGCTGGTGCTTCCAGGCCACGCTCTGGTGTGCGTGGATGCCTGGCCGTGGCCGTGGCGCCCTGGCCTCATGGGCGGCACAGAGAGACGTCTCTGCTCACAGAGGCTCCGAGCTCCCTGCAGCGCTCCATGCAGGTGGACAGAGGCCGTGGTCCACGGAGCCACACGTGGGGCGTGTTTGCCTTTCCCTGGGTGGCTCCTTGGCTGGGTGGACACAGCGCGGTCAGGTCCCCTCGTCCGTCCGCTCTGCAGGTGGGGTTCTGGGTCCTGGGCTCCAGTGCATAGGTGACACGTGGGGTCTGCTCACGGAGCTCGCTGGGGACACAGTGACAGAAAGGCAAGACCTGAGCCGCATGCACGTGGGAGATAGGCGGGACGGACGGGGGGCCGGCAGGAGGGGACAGGCTTTCCACGTGACCCGGGGCACCCACGCACCCACATGCACAAAACCTGAGAGCGTCACGGGAGAATGCTGGCCCCGCCAGGGGGAGGCATCCTGATAGTTTCTCTTGTTTTATTTCATAAAAACCAAAATAACACCAAACGCCCGCTGGGCCTAACCTGCTCAGTTCATTTCAGGACTGACGGGCAGGTGGCAGGCACTTGTTGAGAGCCTGGCCAGGAAGTCCTCTCTGAGGAGGGGCCGTAGATGCTGACGTCGGGGGAGCCCTGCCAGTCTGGGGCCGTGTGTACAAAGGGCCTGTGGTGAGAACAGCCCGGGTGTGTTCGAGGTACAGGTGGGGCCGAGGCAGACGAGGCAGAGTGGCTGGAGGACAGTGCTGGGAAGGGGGTCTGCGCTGAGTGCTCTGGAGGGACCTGGTCCGGGTGCAGTGTTCAGAGGCCACACTGACTGCCGCTCTCTTTTGAGCCTCCCTAGGGAGGGGATCATCTTCCCTTTACTCCTGGACGTGTTCCCGTGTGTCTTCTGCGTGGCCGGTGCAGCTCCAGGCCCGGGACTAGGGCAGTGGACAAATCTGATGGAGGTGCCCGTTCTGAGAAGCGTACATCCTCACGGAGGATAGAAACATTACAGAAACCACATGAGGAGGATGTCGGGCCCGGTGCATGGTGACAAGGACTGCAGGACAAAGAACGGAGCAGGATGGGATGGGCGTGCGTGCAGTGGGGGGCTTCCGCAGGGCCAGGAGGGGTTGGCAGAGGCCGCAGCACTGACAGCCTGCGCACGGTGACTCTCCCCATTGTGGGAAGTCAGGAAGGCAGGGCTCTGCTGCCCTCCTCTGTCACTCGCTCTCTGGGCTGACCAACTAGCTGGACCCTGGGGCCCCTGTCCTCTGGGCCCTTCCTGTGGGTACCAGGGGCTCCGCTGCCTGTGCTCCGCGAGCTCTTCAGGGCCGTCATGCTGCCCGGGCGGGTGCGGCTCTTGGCTCCGAGCTCCACGGCCGCGCATCCGGTGCGTGCCCCACATTCAACGGGACGGGCCCCAGCTCCCCTGCAGCATCCTGTCTGTGTCGTCACTAGGGATCCCCTCATCCGCACAAGTGCCCCTGCAGGTACCCCCTCCTGCTCCGCCGCTGGGGGACGACCTGGGAGGTCTGTGGGGGCTCTTCCCCTGGATGCCTGCTGCCTCGAAACACTCCCAATGAGAGCAGAAAGCAGGAGGGACTCGGGGGTCCTTGGCCGCAGCTGCCGTGAGCACGGGAGCCTGGATGCCCCACTGCACCAGGGTCTGCCCACCTGGCCGCCCCGGGAGAGGAGCTGCCAGGCACTTGGTAGGACTGCTGGCATTCATCTCCATCACTAGGGTCTCCCGCAGCAAGTGCGGGTGGAGCCTTGACGGGGAGGGAACCACGAGGGAGAACGAGACCATTCTGAGTTTTCAGCTCTCCCGTGCTTGCTATCCTCTGTGCGCTTGCTTCTCACACAACAGACTGGTGTGCTGGTCTCCTCCTGGTGTACCAGTGAAGGGGCCGAGATGGCCCGTCCCCAGCACCAGCACTCTCCTGAGCGGCGGCGGGATCACCTTTATGACGCACCTTCCAAGTAGTCACACTTGAACTTCACAGAGAGCTCTTGTGTAATTTTCCACAAATACGAATTCCTTTTGTCTTCCCATAACAGGGACACGGTGCGGACATCTGCCAAGTGGCTTCTGAGACGCCAGCACGATCCCATTGCTACCGTGTCTTCCTACGGGAAAATACAGAGACAACTTATTTTTCAGTATCATTTCCATACTTGAGGTAATGATTCCAGATGGTTTATTTAATGCTCCCTTTGACGTAGCGTGGGGGGGCCCCCACTGTGTGAGCCCAGGTGCACACGCGCATGGGGCCACGGCGCTGGGGCCAGGAGCTCGGTTTTGTTCTTTGATTTAGTCCCACAATGCTCTGAGGCCATCCCTGATTTACAAAGGGGAGCCCTCTGCCCAGGGGACCAGGTAGCTTGCCGGGTGTGGGTGTCTCCCGGGCCACTGTGACGGTCCAGGCTGGGGCTCACTCAGTGCAAGTCTATCCTCTCGAAGTTCCAGGGCCGGAGTCGGAGATCAGGGTGCGGGCAGGGCTGGCCCCTTCCGGAGCCCGGGGCTCCTCCTGCTTCTGGAAGTTCCTTGGCTGGTGGTCGGATGACTACAGTGTTCACACGGCGTCCTCCATGTGTGCACGTCTGTGTCCAAATATCTCCTTTTGTAGGGACACCATCATATTGGATTAGGACCAGCTTGCTGCAGTATGCCCTCATTGTAACCAAGGCTGCCCGCAAGACCCTCTTTCTAATAAGGCCACGCACTGACGTGCCGAGGGCGAGGACTCTACCGCTTGAATGTGGGGGGCACAGTCAACCCCCAAACTAGGCTATAGCGCTGGGGTGGCCGAGGCCCTGAACGTCTGCTCCAGATGCTGAGACAGCCAGGCTGCACTGCACGAACTATGAAGTCCGCTGGGCTCACAGTGCTCCGCAGTGGGGTGCAGAAGCCTGGGCCGGGCCGGCTTGCCCTCACTCCCCCGGCTCTCCTCTCTGTGGGGTCCACGCACTGCTGTTTGCAGGTTGGCCCCTGTAACCCCGCTCACGGCAGCGTTTGGGGGGGCCGCCCGCAGGGAGAGAGGCGGCTCCATGGCAGTTTGCACAAGACACCCGGCTGGGGATGTCTTCTCCAGACCCATCACCTGATCTGTTTTTCCAAAAGAAAACAAAAAAAAGGAGAGAGAGAGAGTGTCAGGGCTGGGACCACAGAAGAAGCAGGAAGGAGGTGCCCTTGCCCGCCCATCTCCTGAAGGGCAATCACACCCGGAGAAGAAAGCCAGCGAGTCTGCGGATCACGGCGCGTGATGACAAGAAGCACCTGCTCACAGTGGGCACCGTGCCTCAGAGGAAGCAGGGGCTGGGACCGCGTGGAGGGGAAGGCGACCTGCAGCCTGAGGCCCACACAACGTGGCTTTCTCCGGAATGGCCTTGGCTCACAGACCAAGAGCCCCGGGAGGGCGCTCCAGGCGGGAAGTCTAGCTTCGCGTTGTTACTCTGCGAGAGATGAGCGCTCAGCTAGCGGGAGTCCTGAACAGTCCTGGGGAGTGTCCCGTCATAACCAGTGTCTAGAATGCGCCCCCCACCCCCGGCCCTGTTGCACAGAACTCCGGAGCCCTGGGAGGGTCACTAAGTGTCCCAGAAACAGGTGTCAGAAAAGATTGGGAAATGTGTGCACTGCATGCCTCTCATGGACACTCAGAGCACTAAGAAATGAAACTGGGAGAAGGAAGTCGCTGGAGGTCCCCGTACTTTGCTTGCTGGTGATCTACCTGGTTTGGTCCAGAAGTTACTCGACTGCTCTTACCATGGAATCATGCTGCCCTCCACGTCTCTCAAAGGGTAGTCACAAACATCCTGTGTACCTGTTTAGGGCCTTCTACTCTAGGGCACGTGGGCTTTCCTGCTCCTTAAAATGAGAGCTAGCTATATAATTTTTAACACGCTTTTTGATTTGAAAGTAAAACTTAAATAATTCAATATACATTTTTGACATAGAATTGGCATGTAAGGTTATATTAGTTTCAGGTGTGCAACATAATTTAATTTACATTTTAAATTTAAAATTCTAATTAAATTTAAAATTAGTTTAAAACTGGGACACTTGGGTGGCTCAGTCGGTTAAGCGTCCGACTCTTGATCTCAGCTCAGGTCATGATCTCAGGGTCATGGGATCAAGCCCCATGTGGGGCTCCTTGGTCAGCACAGAGTCTGTTTGGGAGTCTCTCTCTCCCTCGCCCTCTGCCCCTCCCCCTGCTCACATGTGCATGCTCTCTCTCTCTCTCTAGCTCTGAAATAAACGAATACACAAAAATCTTTAAAATTAGTTTAAAATTAATTCAATATTAACTCAATCTTTAGGATTTCTCAGATATGCCACCAAAAGCATGATCCACAAAAGAAAAGATGGATAAATTTGGCTTCATCAAAACTAAAAACTACCACTCTCTGAAAGACACTGTTAAGAAAATAAAAGAAAAATGTTATAATTTGGTAGAAAATATTTGAAAAATACATATCTCAAAAAACAAGAATTTTATTCATAAAGTGTAAAGAGCTCTTACTACTCACGAATAAGAAAAACAACCTAGTTTATAAAAATGAGTGAAAGATTTTAATAGAAACTTCACTGAAGGAGCTAAACCAATAGAAACAAGCATATGAAAACATGCTCAACACACCAGTGATTAGGGAAATTCAGATTCAAACTGCATGATGTACTCCCCGCTCACGAGGAATGGGCAACTTGAAAGTGTTGTTGGAAATGTGGAGTGAGTGGAGTTTTCATGGATTGCTATGAAGATGCAGAAGGGTGCAGAGCCTGGCCATCACTAGCAGGTTTTCGTAAAGCCACCTCACTCCTCGTGTTTCCTTGAGCTGAGTGCAGACGTGTGTCCACATGCATCCTGCAGCTTTACCCGTAATATTCGGGGACTGGATCTAACTCAGATGACCGCAGCTGATGAATGGATAAACACGTGCTGTCTCAGTAAACTCAGCGAAACACAAGGCAGAATGGGAAAGGAAGGCAGGGCACGCAACAACAGGGATACGGCCTGAAACGTTATTCTGAGCAAGGGGGCCGGACACCGAGGACCACTCCCTGTGTGACCCATGTATGTGAGGCTTTCCTGGGCTTGGGGAAGGAACTGGCCAGAAAGGGGCAGCAGGGGACGGGGTGACGGACGTGCTCTGTGCAGCGGCTCCACCATCGAGTCCGTAACCGTGAAGTTGCATTTGCCGAAAGGCTTCGGGGGCTGCACTAAAAATTGTTGAAGTTCCTTATACATAAGTTACGCTCAGGAAAATGAATTTTTTAAACTGTGAACCATTTGTAAGGGTTTAGCTGAGTCCTGGGTTCTCCACCAGCCCCCCACCACTCACTTCCTTTGGGACATGCAACTCTTTCTGAGAAAAACCACAGACCACCTTCGGGCCCCAGGGCAAGTTGGATCTCGGCACTCCCTCCCCGAGACCCCGCCGAGGTCGGAGAAGGAGCCTTTGACTTAGTTATCAGCTCCGAGATAGAGTAAATATATAAATCTCTCCCTCTTCCCCATGTAGACGTATGTCTATGTGTGTGCACGTGCGTGTGCATGTATGTTATGCATGTGTGCATGCGTGTGTATACATGTGTATATATCTCACAGAACTGCAGAACAAACACTGTCTGAGCCTGCCAGGTGCGTGGAGGCCTGCCCGTTGTCGGTCACCAGACAGTCACCTGGTACTGGTGCAACCATTCCAGTAGCCCGTCGGGGAATATTTAGTGAGTGGCCATTTCCCGTCTGGCCTCAAGGTCAAGTAAATGCCAGGTGCCCCCTGGGACCTAATCAGCTGTATCAGCAGGAACTGCCAGTTTGAACTGACGGGACAGAGATGGGCTGAGATTAAGGACTGTTTAGAGCCCCTGTGGGACCACAGGCTATTCCCAGAGAGCATGCGCTCTTCTTCAAGACAGGGAAGAAAGACCTCAGGGCGAATCAGAGATCACCAGGCTCCCTCCCTGTTTCAGCGGGTGGGGCACTGTCTCCACCTCGATGGGCCAGGCAGAGGCTGCCCGGAGCCTCGGGGGCTCAACTCCACCTGCAGGGCCACGGGAGCAGAGCTGGAGCCACAGAGGCTCACTCGCAGGCTTTTGGATCTAGAGGACTTTGCCTTCCCAGGTTTTTTGTTTTTTGTTTATTATTATCGTGTTCAGTTAGCCGGCATGTAGTACGTCATTAGTTTCTGATGTAGTGTTCGTTCAGTGACTCATTAGTTGTATGTAACACCCAGTGCTCATCACCACACTTGCCCTCCTTAATGCCCATCCCCCAGTTACCCCACCCCCCAACTGCCCTCCCTTCTGTAACCCTCAGTTATTTTCCCGCCTTCCTAGGTTTGCACTTGCTTGGAACCTAGTGGCCCTCTCCCCCTTTGCCGTGGCAGTGTGTACCCCATGCCTGTCCCACCACTGTATTTTAGACACACATAATATGTTGGCTTCACAGGGTCACCTCTGTAGAGGAGTCGTCCTCAGGATGAATCTACCTTGAGTGTTACCCACGCTTGCTTACATGGAGTTCAGATGAGACTCAGGCTTCCGGCTATTGGGCTGGAGTGAATGTGTTTGCAAGAAGGCTATGAACTTGGGGGGTAGGGGTGGAATGTTGTGAACTGGATGTTTGTGTCCCCCCAGATTCATATGTTGAAGCCCTAACTCCCAGTGGGACTGTATTTGGAGGCAGGGTCTTTGAGAGGTGCCTGGGCTTATATGAGGTCCTGAATATAAGACCCTCATGATAACATTAGTGCCTACAAGAAGGGGAAAAAGAGGGTCTGCTTCTCTCCACATGTGCACATGGAAAGAAACCACTGTCTACCAGACAGGACAGAGCCTCTCCAACAACCAAATCTGCCAGTACCTCGATTATGGACTCCCAGCCTCCAAACTGAGAGAGACTGAACCATCCAGTCTATTGCAGTTTGAGATGGTGGTCAGAGATGATGGAGACACAACCCAAATGCTTGCCAGCTGATGGATGGAAGGAAGGATGGATGGATGGATAGATGGATGAGTGGATGGATGAGTGAATGGATGGATGGAAGGATGGGAGGAAGGATGGATGGATGGATGGATGGATGGATGGATGGATGGATGGATGGAATAAGGGCCCTCCACACGGTGGAGCATTCCTCAGCCATGTGAGGGGATGAAGCATTGACACACACCACAACAAGGACCAACCCTGAGAACCTTGTGCTTGGGAGAGAAGCGAGCTGCAGAAGGACCACATGTTGTATGAATCTCTTTACATAAAATGTGCAAGATAGACAAATCCACAGAGAGAAACATTAGTGGTTCTTGGGATTGGTAGAGTGGATAGGAGAAAGGCCATGGGGTTTTCTTTAAGGTGATGGAGATATTCTGGAACAAGACAGAGGTGGTGGTTTACACAGCACAGTGGATGTACTAACTGTCCTTGAATTGTTCACTTTAACATGGTTAATTTTATGCAGTATGAATTTCATCTCAAAAAATTATTTTAAAACGTTTTAAATACATGGGTCAAAACTCGGATTTGCTGCCCATTAACTATGGTCTTTGGACATTATGACACCTGACTATGCTGGTACCTCTGCATATGGGATACTCTGGAGACTGCCCCACTTCCATGCACCCCTGCCTGAGCTCCCCCACCACCCCTGCCCCTCCCCTGCCTTCCCTGCCCCCTGCCTTAGCTCTTCTACCACCCCTGCCCCTGCCTTGTCTCCCCACCCCCTACTTGAGCTCCCCCTGCCACTGATGGCCCTGCCCCACCTCCCTGCTCCCCTGACTGAGCTCCCCCACCACCCCTGCCCCTGCCCTGCCTCCCCACTCCCTGCCTGAGCTCCTCTACCACTGAAGACCCCGCCCCGCCTCCCTGCTCCCCCTCCTCCCCTTCAGAGCCTGCTCTGCTCTGGCACTCAGTTGAAGGTTAATGCAGGCTGGAGTGGGCTGTTTGGCAATGTCTGATGCTCTTATGTACATGGTAACCCCTCGGGCACCCTCCAAGCTGCAAAGCCCCTTAGATCTGCAGAGCTGTTTCAGGGAGGTCTGGGAGAGAAGGGAAAACAGCTGCGCTCAATCTCAAAAAATATGTTTCTGTGAAAATGTAATACAAAGGAGAGGCTGGGCAAGTCAGGCTGGAGGGAGGCGGGAAGGCGAGGAGCTGGCTCAGGACCTCCCTGCAGCCACAGGAAGCTGGTGGCCAGACTGCCCCAGGCTTAGACAACCTCCAGGCCTGGAGATCCCAGGCCACCTCTCCATCCAGCACTGAAGGTGGCTCAAACGTCACGTGAGTCAGCCACCGGGAGGGAATGACACATAATTAATCTTCAAGCCCAGTCATTGACTTACCCCTCTGACCTTGAGGAAAATTCAAGATGCAGCCTCTGGATGTCAACCTTTAGACCGTTCTGAGCTAATTACCCAGGGCTGGTGGAATCATTAGCCTGTGGGACAAAGCTCTGCATTAGAGTCTGTGAGGAGTGTCACCAAACACAGAAGGGAGAGCTGGCCTCGGAAATGGAGGGTCCAGACGAAGGATGCCTCATGGTCGGCCCCGCGCAGGCTGGTCTCCCTCTCGTGGGGCTCCCCGGGAGCGTCTGAGAACATCTGCTAAATGGAGGGATGTTTCAGAGCAGCTTAATTACACATGTCTTGTGTGTGTCCTAAAACACTGTTAGCAGAGTGCAATTAAAGGGAATTCAATTTAGATCAATTTGGCAAAACTTTACTGAGTGCCCACTCCAAATAAGGTTGTGAAAAGGCTGAGATGAACAGCTTATAAAGAAATGTATGTTCTTTTGAATTTCAAATGATTGGTTTGGTATTAGGAACAATAGAAATTCTGTTATCACTCATCCAAATAATCAGAACTAATTTAGGATTTGATGGCAAACAGTCAATTGGTGAGCAGGAAACCCAGAGAAATAATTAACCATGACAAGAAATGCAGTTACATTTAACTTGTGCCATTTAAAAAAAAAAAAGTAAGCTTTATCTGGAAGGCTCAGTAATTCCAAAATGTCAGTTACAAATGGTGCTTTCCTAGGGCTCTGAGGAGCTTAGTTGCGCTAGAGCCCCTTCCCCAGAGGGAAGCCCAGAAGCCCCCGGCAGGGGCAGACGGCGTCCTGATGACTGACGGGGACCAAGGGACCACGACTGGCCTCCAGAGGAAGGGCCACCCGCAGTGAGACCGAGCTCATCATTCTCATCCACGCGCGTCTGAAATTTATTTTTTGAAAATAAGCTTGAATAAAACATTTCTTTGTCCATTTTAGTTTTTAAGAACCAGGTATTTTCCTCCCAAAGGTGGTTAGTTAAGGTGCCGTGTTGACAGGTGAAGGGGAGGCCAGCCAGCCAGTGAGAGGGCGCTGTGAACGTCGGGGGACAGCTGGTGGGCACAGGCGCGTGGTCTTCGGGGGCCGTGTCCAGCACCATGTTCCAGGCAGCACCCGGACTCCTTGTGAAGGGTTGCCCCTCCCACCGTGGATGGTCCAACCAGGGCACCTGGCACCATCCCAGCCACTGGCCGGCTGCCGGCGCTGTCCCAGGACCGCACATGGTGACCTTGGGCACCCTTGGCTCCCATCTCGGGGACTCCTAGGTCCCTCCCAGAGGAGCTGACCTCACATGAGCAGGGCCATGATGTTCTCATCTGCCTCAGTATCGCCAGTGCTCAGAGCAGGGTGAGGCCCTCCTGAGTCTGTCCCATCTCAGAACTACATTCTGCCTCCCACACCAAACCCTCCACACACCTGCACTCCAAATACACATTTTACTCCAGGAGATCCTGTCTAGGCGATCCCATGCAGCAGATCCTGTGCAGGAGATCCCACGCAGAAGATCCCATGCAGGAGATCCTGTCCAGCAAACCCCGTCCAGGAGATCTCGTCCAGGAGGTCCTGTTCAGGAGGTCCTGTTTCTAACTTGAATTCCACAAGTTGTCTGAGTACCACTCAGCCCCCATCTCCATGATGACTACCTTAAGCATGACTATGTGCATGTAGATGTGTGCCCACAAATGTGTGTGCACAGGTGACCGAGAGTACACAAGCCTGTGTATGTGTGCACGAGCCTGTGTGCGCATGTGTGCACGAGCATGTTTAGGATTGCTAGCAGGGTGAACCACAGAAGTAGCAGGCTGAGCAGGGAAGGTGGTGGAGCAGCTGCGTGACAAACGGCCGGGGTTCCGAGGGCATTGCCTGGTGTTGCACCACGAGGGCACATGCCGCAGCATTTCTGCAGCCAGGCCCTCTTGGACCCACGGAGCCGCTGGCTCTGACCCCTCGATGCCCAACCCTGCTTGGGCTCCAGCAGCCCTCCCTGTGTTTTCCCCTGGGGCCCCTTGGTTGCTGACGCCCGGCTTGTCCGCTGCCTCCCGTGCGGACAGCCTCAGTGCTGGGCTCGGTGCTTGGCTGTGTGTCCTTGCAGGGCCTGAAAGGGGGCGCAGCCTGGGCCCCGACTCCACCCCCAGGATGCTCTGGATCTCCGGGGCTCCCCTAGGGCTCTCTATGCATCTCATCTTGCCTGACTGATTCTGAAAGGGCACTTTTGGGAATTTATTTTGGGAATTACGAAGCAAAAAACTAACCTAGGACAGAGAAGCTAAACCCCCAGGATGGAAGAAATTGTTGTGTTTCAAGATGCATAAACACAGACCCCCCAAAGTACACGCAGGTCTGGGAGATGAAAGTGCCTCTTCTGGGCCAACCACCCTCCCTCTGAATGAATGCAGGCCCAGGAAGTGGAGCAACAGCAGATGGAGCCTGGGCCCTGATGGTTGGTGCCAAGGTCGGGGCCAGAAGGCCCCACGGGAGGCGGCACCCGAGGAAGGGGGTCAGGCAAGCTGTCCCCTGAATGACAGCCCGGGCAAGCAGGGACGTGGCCGGCGTCGGCTCTCTGGGCGGGCGTTGGCTCACTGCCCACCGAGCCCTGAGAGTGGAGGCCCCATGAGAGCCCGAGCCCTGGACAAAAGCCTGTTGTAGGAGGAGAAACAGGACTGCTTTTCCTTGGGCAGACGCACAAGCATCAGCAGAGCCTTTGCTTGGCCATCAGACGCCCGCCTGGTCACCACAGGCACCGGGAGGGACACAGGCGAGAGAGGGACAGCTCGTCTGCCCGGGGCCTGCCGGTGCCGCCAGCCTGAAAACGGGGCGTGGTTGGGCTCAGAGTCAAGGCCAGAGACTAAAACTCAAAGACCTCCCCCTCCCGACGGCTGTGAGACCCCCGACGTGGAAGACAGCACTTCAGTCCACGCCCACCGCCCTGACGATTGCAGGACCCGGCAGGGAGACGCAGGGTCCAAGGGACTCGAAAGGAGCTCCCAAGTCCTGGGAAACAAGGCGCTTCCAGAGACGCGGACCCTGGGGAGGCATCTAATCTCAGCTTTCAAAGTCCGCCCAGGCCTCCTTCAGGAGAAGCTCTGTGAACTTCCCACTGGAAACCCGGGCTCTGTGTCGGCAGATCCGCTCTCAGCGGCCGAGGGAGGACGAGACCGCATCACGCCTGCCTCAGGTGTTGCTCTGAGGGCCCGGGCTTGTGCAGAGAGCTGGCGCCCGGGGGCCCCGTGCGGTGCTTCTGCTCAGCGTGAGCCGTCAGGAAAACAGGCCTCCGGTTCCTCCTTCTCTCGGGCGTTTCCCACAGAGGTGGTCTTGGCTTTCCCACCAGTGACTCTGGCCGAACCTCACACGTGGAGGAACTCAACGCGAATAGCTCCACCTGAGCAGTGGAGTCCCGCAGGACGGCAGGCGTCACTTCTGAAGTCACCAACCAAGACCGCAGCTTTTGCAGGGGGCGTCCTCGGCCTCTGTGTCTCCGTCTGGTCGCGGGGACACTGGGGCGGCCTTGGACTGGCCCACATGGCGAGGAGCTGGGGCCCTGGCAGCCCTGAGTTAGCCCAGAAGTGGAGGTTGCTGCTGGTGGGAGCCCTCAGCTGCAGAAGAGTCTCCTGGGTGTTGGGAAATGTCTGCTATTTTGATTGTGGTGATGGTCCCACGAGGGTAGACGTGGAGCGTGTGCGGTTTATTGCGCTTCAGGTACCCCCGAGGGGGCTGTCGGCTGGGGCGGCGGGATCAGCACAGAGAAGAGCACCGCTCAGCATGGGTCTTCGCATCCGCCGCAGGGACTCCGCGGGCAGGAGAGGCACAGGGCCCGAGGCGCAGCAGGATGCGTCTGCAGGGGGAGCACAGCTCTCCTCTCTGCCCGCAAGGGGCTGAGCACCGGGCTGGCAGGCTCCGCGTGCACACACCAGGCGGATCAGAAGCGGCCCGCGTGAAACGTCAGAGGCGGAACAGTGGGGCAGCGAGGTTTGCCTTTTGGAGGACAGAGGGAGCTGGATTCCCAGGCCAGACACCCAGCTGTCAGTGGACGGGCAGAGACGATGCAGAGGCAGCCTTCTGGGGATCAGGCCGAGACCTTGAGGACGGGGCAGTGAGGTCACGGCCAGCAGACTCCCCAGAGGAATGGGGGTGGCACCCCACACCTGCCTGTCTGTCCTCAGCGACTCTCAGTCCTAGAGAGAAAGAGTCCATGTCCCCTGGGCAGGCCTGGCACGTGGGTCCTCGCCATGGACGGGCTGAGAGAGAGCAGACCACATGGCTGGGCTCAATTTCTTCAATCCCACCTTGACCTCTTCTGCATCTGGCTGCGTACAATCCTGATGCACAGAGGCTCTGTCCCCAGGCTTCCCTGTTACAGGGCCTGTTGTCTCTGCTCATGTCTGCCTTACTGTGGTTCGGTGACCCCCTGGGGACCCAGCACAGGACATTGGGAGTTCTACTATAGCTTGTAGGAGCCGTTTCCATCAATATCGAAAATGTCTGGTGTCGAGGTATAATCTCTTCCACCTGGAAATCCATTTTGCTACCCTTTCAGAGAGTGTGGAATATGGCGTTTATTGTGACTACCATTTATCACTGATGCACAATTGAAGGTCTGAACCCAGTTGCACTGGAATACAAATGTGAAAATACAGAGCGGTGTCCCAGCTTCTGAAATAAAATCACTATTCACTTAGAAAAAAAAGTTTAGTCACAATTAAAAGCCTGTGTTTGAAAATCTTTGGCTTCTCAGATTGTCTGAGAAGGAAGCTGGTCTCTCAGAGAGACTCTGAGTCCCGTCCAGTCGGCCTCACCCTGAGAACTCCTGCCCTCTGGGACTGCCGGCCAACCCTCCCCCGACCTCGCCGTCCATTCTGCAACCTTGACATCCCCACCAACACATTCCCACCCTGGCTGGTGTCGAGTCCCTTGCTGTCGGGCTTGACCATGGAGCTTGACTCGGGAAGGGGGGTCAGTGGTGGGGAGGCCTGTGTGGCAGACATCGTGCCTGAGCAGGCGTGAGGGTGGGTGGAAGTCTTTGCACAAGCAGGAGGCGGCGAGCAGAAGGGACGCAAGGACTCTGCAAGTCACTGGCGGGCTCGCTCAGGAAGCAGGCCGTGCGCACCCTGAGGTCAACACCACGTGGGGGCCCCGAGTCTGCTCTGTTTTTGCTGAGAGTGGAGAAGAGGAGATTGTGGGATCCACCAGACAGGTTTGAAGTCAGCATCTGTGAGACACATGATTGTGCACCAAACACATCTCTGCTCAGCTGCCCACAGCAGATCCGACCCCTTTGCCTTATTCTCCAGCCCCAGGGAAAGTCTCTCCACAAATCCCATCGTCCTGCTAATAATCAGCGGGAAGGAGACACCGTGGCAGCCTTGCTCCGATGGACTAACTCAGGGCCCCTGGCACAGGGCGTGCTCCCGGGCTGGTGGACGACGCGCTCCTCCGCCCTTGATAGGCCTTTCTCGGCTTGCGTCTCCCGCTCTCTCCTCCTTCGGCTCCCAGTTTCCTCCCCGCCCGCTCTCGGGGTTTGCTCTACGCGCCCTGAAGGCAGGCTGCGCGGGGCCGGCGGTGTTGATCCGCCTGGAGCTGAGGAGCCCAGGAAAGCGGGTGGGGTGGCGAGTGGGCGTCTGTGTACAGGACAAGGGAGACCCTTGGGCACGGCCGCTCCGGCACTGCCCGCCACACATCCCTGGGGACGACGTCTGGAAAGGACCCTTAGGAGTGCCCTTTGTGAATCGGGCTGACGGTCCTGAGTCACCCACTTTCCACGCGGGAAGGTGAGCACGGCAGGGGCAGGACCGTGGCCGCGCTGGGCTGTCAGGCCGCCTTGCTGTGCAGGCTAGCCGGCGGGTGGCTGGTCTGCTCTCACACGACGAGCCCTCGGCCCCCGAGGAACCACAGCCTGGCAAGATTAGGGCGAGCTGGCCTCTCGGTCATGGACGGCCGGACGGGCTGCTCTGTATGCGGCTGTTGGTGCAGCTAGGGGCTATGTGCTGGTGGGGAGAGAGGTCTCCCCTAGAGCTGGACACCACCACCCCCCCCCCGCCCCAGACCCCAGCGGCATCTCTGGATGTTTCTGTCAGGCTGAATGAGAACCCCTGGTCTGTGAAAGACGGGAGCCCGCTCCCTGACTGACCAGGCCGCGTCGGCCTCCCCAGGGCCTGCCTGCGGAGAGGACAGCCCGCTTTCTGCTGCCGCGGCCAGACCCCTGAGACAGCGGCCCAGACGCGGAGGCGAAGCCCTGTCCTGGGGGGACGCGGTGAAGCCGCCCTCCCTCCAGCGGCTCCTGGCCTGGGCGTGGCAGGGCTGGCCTTGGACTTCCGCACAGCCTCTGCTTGGTGCGGCTCCATAAGCCACCTGGGTTTCTCTTGTTCTTGACGCTTTGGTCCTGTGCCCACATTGTTTCGTTTGTTTGGTTTGGTTTGGTTTGGTTTTTTAAAGATTTTATTTATTTATTTGGCAGAGAGAGCGAGCACAAGCAGGGAGAGTGGGAGAGGGAGAAGCAGGCTTCCCGCGGAGCAGGGAGCCCGATGCGGGGCTCGATCCCAGGACCCTGGGGTCATGACCCGAGCCAAAGGCAGACGCTTCACTGACAGAGCCACCCAGGCACCTGTCCTGCGTCCAAGTTTAAGAACAAATCTTGAGATTTCCAGAGAACTGTGATTGCCGTGCTTGATCCCAGAACAGTCCTACCCCAGCTTCGCCCAGCATCCGGCCCGATATGTGGTTTCTCTCCCAGCAGAGCGCTGCCCTGGGGGGACACGGTGTCCCCTCTAACTGGTGAAGTCCTGCCGTCCAGGGTTGTGTGCCCAGTCCTCCGGGAAGCTATAGTGTGTGGTTAGCGGGCTGCTCAGGCCCTGGACCCCACACTCCGTCCTGTACCCAGAGGCTAGGAAGGACTCCCCGTGAGCCTCCCTCTAACCAGGAGCTGGTTAACGGGCGCCAGCATGACGCCCCCTCCGGTGGAGGCCTTTGCCCCAGTCGGGACATGAGCTGCCGTCTGTCTGAGGGGCAGGCGGGGGACAGATGGGGGAGGCTATTCGGGGAAGCAGAAGGCAGCGAAGGCTCCTAGTCAGCTCTCAGGCCCAACTAAGAACAGTGCAGGGAGCTGTGTGCCTTCCCATGTCCCCAGCTTGTCCATGGCCCACCTGTTCCCAGGAAGGGGCCAGGTTACTTGGGGGAGGGAAAGCGGGTGGGCCTGGGGTCAGCAGGGTGGAGGCCACGGACGCCCCACTGCGTGCTGGGAGAGCTAGGAGAAGTCTCAGGACAAGCTGTTGGGGCCTCCGTCCCCTCCCGAGAGCCCCTCTGCCTTGGGACCCGCAGTGCTCGTGATCGGGGTGGGGGGCTGTTCAGAGATCCGCCCTGTTACCATCATTAGGCTTTCCCACTGGCCTCAGTTTTGACTCCTGGACTGGGTCATCATTTCTTTCCATCTGTTTTGATTTTTCTTCATCAAATGTGTTGATGGTATCGTGCCTGAAGAATGACGATCTGATAGTGGAGCAGTCACTCATAGAAACGCAATGTGACGTCTGCAGGTGTGGTGCGGGGGTGGGGGGCTGTCCCCTCAGGCCCAGAACAGCCCTGCGGCGGAGGCCCCCTTGGGTTCAGCTGCCGTCTTGTGGGCGGCGTCCTCTGTGTCCCGCGAGCCCCGGGCCCTCAGGGCCTCCGCTGTGTCCACCGGGGCTCAGCTCTCCTGGGGTGGCAGCTCTTGGCATCTGTCACCTGCCCTGCCCTGACACCCACCGCTGGGGCTGTGTCCTCAGGCCGAGGCATTCTGCTAAACAACTGAGCCTCCCTCTCATTCACGCCTCAGCGCCCCGTGCCGTGAGGTTGGTGTGACCCAGGTTACGCGTGAGCGCCCGGGCCGTGGGGCCAGGTGTCCGGTCCCCAGAGGGTGGTGACGCTGAAGTGCCTGAGCAGCTCCCAGAGCCTGAGTGGCTGTTGTTGTCATCCGCTAGTCTTTGCCACGTCACCAGCTTTACGTTTGACAGAGAACTAGACAGTGGCCGTCTACAGGGAGGTCGGCTCGGCCCCCTGAGTGGACGCCAGCAGGTGAGGGCTGTCTCTCCACCCGGGCCTTGGCTTCCTACCTTGAAAGAAAAAGATATTTTAAGAAGAAGAAGAAGACATGAATTTGCAGTGTCTTTCCCTTCTCGAAAGTCATAGATGGTTTTAGTTGTGAGGCAATGAGAAAATGCACTTTGGCGAAGAGACAGACATGAAACCCTCGTGCCTCCTGGGGATAGCCCCAGGTGAGCCCTCGTGGGGCCTGGCAGATGAGCCTGCTGTCCGGATGCTGGGGTCAGGGAGGGAGAGCCAGGAGGGTGACGGGAGGTGGCCACTCACACTGGCTCTGCAGGGCTGAGGCCTCTGGGGGGTGGCCCAGGGATCTAGGTCCTCCAGCTGGGTCGGGGCAGCGAGTACCTGGATGCAGGCCATGTGGGTGGGCCGGCAGGGCCAGTGTTCCAGGAAGCCAGGCAACCAGGTGGCCAGACAAAGGACACAGGTGCCTGGGCACCACCCATGTGCATGCCCACATGACAAGCCTGACTTAGGACCGGTGAGTGCATGCCCATGCTGGGCAGCTTGGCGTCCACACACTGCCAGGAACTCCCCGTACCCAGAACCACCTAGACCCGCGTCCCCCCTGCATTGGCACCCAATTGTCCCTGAGCCAACATGCAGCTAACAGAGGATCATGCCATTCCACACACAGGGAGCTGGGGCCGAGATACCTTTCACTCATAGGGCGACTGGGGGAGGCTGGGGTCTGAGCTCAGTGCGACGTGTGGCGTGGCTGTGTTCCCTATGATTGTGCATGGTGGCGAGTCCTGTGTGGTTGTGCAGAGCAGGTGTGTCCCGTGGGACTCTGCAGGCTTTGTGCTCTGCTCTACTGTGACGTGCTCAGAGCGAATTTGTAATTGGCCTTCCCACCTCTCCCCTGTGTCTTGCTGTTTTCCTGCCACAGCCCCAGTCCTCTTGGGGAGAGGGACACCCACAACCAGAGTACCCAGCTGGAGCGTAGGATGGAGACATGTCCACCTGGGGTCCTACCCCTGGGATGGGGCTAAAACAACTGAATTGTGTCCATTCACTTTGCCCAGCTCCCGGCTGCACCTGCGTTCCTCGAGCGTGTCTGCCAATTTGGGCCGCTGGTCCCTGGTGGAATCTGAGATGCTTTGATTGGTACTTAAAGTGTCTCTCACCGATTCACAGCTCGGAGTAGACAGCGTCTGAATCTCACCATGAGAATACGTTTCCCGCTCTCCTTGCGGCCGGCTAGGCGAAGAAGAAAGTCTGTTGCTACGGTGGAGTCGTTGTAGTCCCTTCCTGGCACTTTGACTGAGAGTGGTGTTCGATGGCTTCAGCACTTCTTGCAGGCTCCCGTGTCTTGCTAGTAACTGACAGTTGTTTTATTTTTATAGTTATGTTCTGTTTGTGGAAAGATGAACTTTTGTTGTAATGATATAAGATCCATTCTTTTTTTTTCTTTCTTTTTTAAAAAAAATTTATTGTTATGTTAGTCACCATACATTACATCATTCGTTTTTTATGTAGTTTTTGAATCACCATGATTCATTGTTTGCGTATAACACCCAGTGCTCCCTGCTTTCCCCCCCTTCATTCTTCCCCTCCTGCTATCTTCTTCTTCTTCTTCTTTTTTCTTAACATATATTGCATTCTTTTTTTAAAGATTTATTTATTTATTTATTCATGAGAGACAGAGAGAGAGAGAAAGGCAGAGGGAGAAGCAGGCTCCCTGCTCAGCAGGGAGCCCGATGCGGGGCTCGATCCCAGGACCCCGGGATCAAGACCTGAGCCGAAGGCAGACGCTTAACCATCTGAGCCACCGAGGCGCCCGATAAAAGATCCATTCTTAATGTACATTCATTTGAGTAAAATCTGTGCAGAGATGAGGTAAAAGTACTGAACACGTACCAGCTGGGGATGATGGCGCTGCTGGTGGGTCAGTGCGGGAAAGAAGGTGTCCGGGGGCAGCCCCCTGTGCTGGTGGGTGTGGCCGCGTCACCCACGCGCTGCCGCTGGCCCGGCCGCCAGCCACTGCACCGTGCTTCCTCGACGTCCCTCTACGTCCCTGAGAATGTGTGGAAGCCCTTGGCGGGCACTGGTCCTTCTGTCACTCCCCGTGCGGCGAGGCCCGAGGGCCTCGGGCAGGCATGAGGCACTGGACTCGAAGCCGGGGAGCGGAGGACCATGGGCTCTGTCTGAAGACAGTGCCACAGATGCAGAGACAATTTACTCCTGGCCGAAAACCAGCCAACACAAACGTGCTCTGGGAACACGGTGGACAGCGGAGCAGACTGTGTGCCTGCGGGGCCTCCGGGGGCCTCCAGCTTCTGGTCGGATGCCCACCCGTGGACGGCTTGTTGGGGAGAGGAGGAAATGGGGGGCTCTCAGGGAGGACACGTGAGGTGGCCAGAGCAGGAAGGGGCAGCCTCCTGCGTCCCGTGCCTGCCCCTGAGCCCTGACGGTGGCCGCACATCCCCGACTTGGCACGCTGCCTCTCTGCCCCGTGCGATGCCCCCGAGCAGCGTGGTTGGCGTGGACTCCAGGTATTTCTGGCAGAGGCTTGTCCACTGTGGTGCTGCCTGTGAGGGCAAACCTCCTCTCCACCTGAGCTGGCAGCACCGGGCGCTTCGGGGCCAGGGGAGCACAGAGCTGGCTCCCAGGGCGTGGGAGGTAAACACGCAGCCTCTGGATTTGGACCCATGCACACGCATGAGTGCGTGCATGCACACACACAGAGGAGGGGACCGGGAATGACACGTGTCTGTCTGTCTGTCGTCTACACACCCACACCAAGTTGCAGTGAAATGCAGACATCCAGCTCATGTTGGAGCATCTTCTCATCAGCCAGCTTTTCTGGGTGGGTTTGGTCTACAGCCTGCAGGGGGGACGTAACTCCCTCTCCTGGGCCCTGGGTCTTCTTGCAGACACTGAATCATGCTTCAGGCTCTTGCTTTCCTGCGCCCACCCCTTCACTTCAAGCCTGGTTATGCAGCAAAGCATTTTCAGCTAAAAAAGATTGGTTTGTGTTGTGCCAGGAAGCCAACACGCCTTCCCTCGTGTGTCCTGCAGGCATCCTGGTGTTCCTTGAGGAGAATCAGAGGCTCCAGACAAAGACTCTCTCAGGACTGCTGAGCTGCAAAGCGTGGGCCCACAGGGCTTCTGTACCCACGTTGCTTTTCCATTTTCTCCACAGATGAGCACTCAGGCCCCCTGTCTGGGGGGAAAGCGGGCTCTAATTGAGGCCCTGCAGGACAGTAAAGGGCCCCAACACCCACACAGGTCCTTCACGTCCCACGCGCCAGGCAGGATGGGTGTCCCGGGCTATCCTGAGTGGACAGAAATGCCCCTGAGGGGCTTAGCTCTGTCCCTACTTGTCCCAGTGCTGGCTGTGGGGTTTGAGCTGTTCAAGGACCCTGAGTGAGGTCGGGGGAAACACTGCTCCCTCCAAAGAGAAAGTCAGTGAGCAAACCTTCTGCCCCGGGGCTGACCCCGGCAAAACCACCAGCCCTTCGGGTCCCAAGGATCCGTTTGGAATTTGATATTCAACGTGAAATTTTACATGTCTTTACCTTTCTTTCACCTTTCCTTTTGGAAAAAAGCAGGTCTAGGAAGAAGAGAGCTATGGGATTTAAGAGAAACCCTGACTGGAGAGAAAGCAGCTCAGCAGAAGGCTGGCCAGCCAGGTCCTTCTCACAGAGGCCCCCCAGGGCCCTGGAACCGTGGGGAATGGCCGTCTGCTTGCAGGAGCCTCGGTGACGAAGGTGCCAGGCAGTCCTGCAGGGCCAAATGAACCTGAGATCACGGGCTGTCGGGTGCGTCCCAGACAGGGCGGCCACTGTGCCCTCTGTGCCTCGGTGTCTCCCTCTGTGAAGTCGGGGCACGGGGCTCCCCATGGCCCACTAGGGCCGTATCAGGGAAAACAGGCCTGCTTCCACCTAGCACTCTCCTCTTACCACTAGGGTACTCCCGTGAGGCTGTAAACTCGTGACACCTCGGGAGCAAGTGCAGGACCCCCACTGCCCTGGTGGTGCCCAGAGTGCTGGGCATGAAGGAGGAAAGTGAACCAGGAGGAGTGCACGCTTCCCAAGCTCCCAGTGGCAGCCGCACACGGTGTCTGCATGGGGGACCGATTGATTCCAAGGCGGTGTGCCGGGAGCTCTGGCAGGCGGGTTGGGAGATGCTGGAGCTTTGGGACGGCTCGCACTTGATGCACAAGCAACGGACGTGGGGCTAGGCCTCCAGGGTGGCTGGTGGCAGGTGCGCCGGCCCAAGTCTGACGTCCCACGGCTCTGCGGTTTGGCGAGGCTGGGGCGGGACACCCCACGGCCCAGCTGCCAGTCCAGGGCCACCCGTCCAGGTGGGGGCTCTTTATGTGGGGTCGTTGGGAGCAGACCCTGTGTTCTCAGCAAGGAGGGTTCTTCTGAGAAGCTGCAGCCCCACCGTGGAGGCCTGGTCTCCTCCCACTGAGCCCCCGAAAGTGTCCCGATGCTCAGATGCCCATCAGATGTGACTTTAATGTCTTACAAAAGCAGGCACTCAACAAACATTTGCTCAGGGAATGATTGCAGGGTCTCTGGTGTTCATTGAAGTTGACGACAGCACAGAAAAAACACTCAAATATCAGCACAAGGAAATCATAATTAAGGTATAAAGTAGCTTCCCTTTCAAAACCTTCCTTGATTTGTCCTACATTTCTACTTATTAAAAGAGAGATAGCAAGTACTTTGGGTAACGAATGGAAATTTAAATTTGCAAAGAATCAGTGGAGGTTCTTGCTGAAGTCGTGTTTTATTCTAACTGCTGCTGGATCTTTGGGAAAAACCGAAAGCATGAAATCGTGTGACATTTCCTCTAAGGCTGCACTGAAGTCCTGGGAAAGCAGGCCAGGGCAAGCCTGGGGTGGCACCCAGAAAGCCCACCTGGGGCCTGGGCAGGAGGAGGCTCCAGGAGCGAGGGCCGGCCTCCTGCGTGGGGCTGGCCCTGTTGTTCATCCCATCTTGACGTGTCGGAACAAGGTTTCCGGCTACCTTTACTCACAAAGAATGACAGACACGCTTTCCAGGTTGAAGGTGGTTTGCATGGTCCCCCCGTGCTGTCACCTGCAGCTCCAGGAAAGGCAGCAGGCACGTCCAGACCTCAGCTCCGATTGCCACGGGGTTGCTGGGGAGAAGGGCTCTGAGACCCCCCAGCTGCACCTGCACCCGGGGCCCCACGGCGCCTGTTGTGGCCTGTGCCATGGCTCGGCAAAGGCTGTGTCCCCTGGGGCCGCTCTCCCCACGCGCAGGACCTCTCCTCTCCACCACGTGTGGCGGGGAGTGGATGCGCCCCTCCTCACACCACGCGCAGAGCTAGACCCAAGGTGTCTTGAAGGCTAACTGCACGACGGCCAAACTCACCCGGAGATAATGGGAAAGAGTGGTTTGTTCCGAGGCCGATGTGGGAGCTGGGGAGCTGGGGGAGGGCAGCCTGTGTTCCGAGGCCTCCCTGGGTCACAGCGGGACCAGGAGACAACCCGAGGGGCTCCCACCGCACTGCATGGGACGATTAGACACCAATGGGGCAGGGACCACAGTGGATAAAACACAATGAATACCCTGAAATCTGTGAGTTCACAAAAACACGGAAAACAGAATCGGCTTCTGACCATTGCTGTTTGATATTCTGAACAAATCAACACTTACAAAGCACCATTAGTAAATACAATAATATAACCAATGCAAATAAATGATGATGAAACTAATAAATATGTTATAAGAGCCTTCCTTTGTAGGCAGTATCTCCTCCAAAGGAATTCTTAAAAATCTTCAAGAAACAAGTACATAATTGGTTATTCTTGGAAGATGCCAGTGAACCAAGTCATTTAAAATTTTTAACAGATAAATAAAGGGAAAGAACCAAACGTTAATCTTGTCTTTCTTAGGGAGAAGTTTCTCTTTAAACTAACAGCTCAGTGGGGGCCATGGAATCAGAAAACCGACATTTGCAATCGCTGATCAATGAACAGGTGAAGGTGGTGTGGTCGGGGGCTGACTGCACCCAGAGAAAGGCAGACAAACAGAAGCACGGACAGAGGGCGTGTGGACTGGGGAAGCGGTGGGGCGGGCGGCCCCGGGCACAGGACGGCAGACTGAAGGGCTCTCAGCACAGACCGCACGCCTTCTCCTAAGAGGGGACGTGAAGTAGTCACAGGCAACATTTTAGGCTTGATCATGGTAGGATGGTTATTTCTTTTAAAGAGCCCTTTCTTTTGTAAATATGTATGGAATTATTTATGGAAGAAATTTTGAGACCGGCCTCAACGTAATATTTGAGGCGAGGATAGCAGAGGGTCTCCCGTTCCGCCGGTTCTGCTCCATACGTATTCTCGGCTGCGTCGTCAGTCGCATCGTGAGAGGTTCTGCCTCGTTCTCAGTCCCGCTGCCTAAACTGATGGTTGCTGAAGCCAGAGACGGGCTCACTGCCCTGTTCTTATACCTGGGGGGGTTGGGTAAAAACGCTTCCTAAGCTGTACACAAAACTCCGAGGCCATGGTCAGACCCCAACATCACGATAAATGTACATCCCAACAGCGGAACGACTAACCAGCTTGCCCACCGACGGGATCTTCCATGAGGGACGAGGGGATGGCGGCCGGGAGGAAGCGCTCGCGGCGGCAAAGTGCCCTGATCACACGGACCCCACGGAACAGAACACGTCGTAGCTGGGAGAGCGTGTCAGCAGTCATCTCCCGAGGAACACAATCCCCACAGCCCACCTCGCGGGTCTGGGACACCAGGTTAGAAGCGCAGGACATGGCACTGGACCCACTGGGTCGGCAAATGGCAGAAGGATTTGGCAACACTGGCGGTGGGGCAGACGGGCGGGGTCCTGCGGGAGGAGGTGCCCGCTTGGACTGAGAGACTCCGCTTCTAAAACCACCTCCCCACTGGCAAGAGGCCCGTGTGTGAGCTGTGCCCCTCTGGCTACCGTCCGGGGGGCTTTGCGCCGAGTCCACTTGGCTGAGCTGTTTGTGAGAATGCTCTTTCCTGCCTCATCCTGACCTGGATGCCTGATGCAGGGATGAGGCTGCCATGCTGCTGGCAGCTCGCCTCCTGGGTGGGTACTGGGTCTCCGGGCTTCGGGCTGGCATCCTGCCTCCCAGAGCCCTTCCCCGGGCCCCGAGACACTGGGCTGTCCTCACTCTCCCCGCTGCCTCGTTTCCTGTGGACTCTTCCGGAAACCTATGCACACATCCCAGTGCTGACGACCGGTCCCTCGGTCCACATGCCCCCGCGATTCCGCATTTCCTGCTGACCGCGACACATACCACCTCAGAACGAATTCCAGAATATCCAGCCAAGACACAGGCTTCGCTGGGGCTGCAGAGCAGGGGTCAGTGAGAAGAGAAAGCCCCAGAGGGCCCCGCACTCACTGCTCCCACCTCGGGCGTGTGGGGCTGGGGTGACCAGCTGGACCTGCCCTGACCGCCCTTCTTAGGGGTCTCGACATGGATGGGGTTTTCTGGGAAGGGTCTTGTCCAGCACCTGGGGACACTTGGGGCCCCGGGGAGGTTCGACTCCTGCTGGGACCCGGGGCCACGTGTCCTTAGATGCAGCCCCCACCCCGATGCGCCCCCATGGTCCCTCCACGACTTCCCTCTCTCTCCACGGTGTGTGGGGAAGATTTTCTTTGCAGCATTGTTTATAATGGGAAAAAGATGGAAACGATACAAAATCCACGAATAGAGAGGTAGACTGTGGTGCAGAGTATGGAATGTTCTGAGAGATCCACGTCCTTATGCTCGGGCTGCGTCCCACTAACTCACGCGATCACAGTGTGTGATGGGGCTTCTCCCTGACGGGCCGAGGTTGCTCCTTGCCTGGAGCGCCTTTCCTGAGGGGCACACGCGGACCCTACCTGGGCCAGACGCTCACCGTGATCTTGCCTGCTCACCTGCAGCTTAGCATGAGACACCTATTTTGTAAGTCTGAATTCCTGGCCAGCTTAAAACCTCGGGCCACTTGAGATAAAAATCTGGATCTCTTGCTTGAAAAGCTTTGCAGCTTCGGGAGCGCACCAGCGCCCGAGGACAGGCCTCTCTGTGACTGAGGCCCCCTCCGATGGGCTCGGCCTCGCACGCCGGCACCCTCACGCACAGGGGCTGGGCTGGGAGCACCTGCGTCCAGAGCACTCCCTGCACCCCGCCGGCCAGCCGACCAGCCAGAGGCAGCATCCCCTCGTCCCCTCGGGAGAAGGGCAGAGCCCGCTGCAGCTCCTGCTGGGTTTCCCGAGGTGCTCAGTGGGACAGAGACGTCGGGGCATTCCCAGGCTCCCCAGCCGGGGGCTGCTTCTTTCTGTGCCTCTCAGTGTGAGGGCGGGTGCATCGCCGGTGGGTGGCATCTTCCCTCTTCTCTGGATACGCGGGCTGCCTTCCCGGTCCAGGCCTGCAGGCCTCCTGCAGGACGAGGACACATCCCAGGGCAGCACGGAGGCTGAGCCACCAGGCAGACCTTCTCCACCCCAGTCTGCATCATCTTGGAGCCGGGACAGCCCAGCCTTACTCCGCCCCAGGAGACACAGAGGACATGCCAGGCATTTGAAGTGAGTGGCGGGCGGGGGGACGGGCAGGGGCGACAGCTGGTGAGTTGTGGCCAGCTCTGTGGAAGCCATCAGCCCGGAGGAGGGAGGTAAATCAGGATCCCTGAGGTCAGACGCCGGTGCGTCCGGGAAGGCCAGCAAACGCCCATGTGTCCTCGTCACTCAAAGGGCCCTGGCCCCTGGAGGCAGCGGGGGACACAGCGACTGACCGCCTGGGAACACGAAACCCGCAGGAAGCCGCCGCAAGTGCTTGGCGGAGTCCAGGGGGATTTAGATCAAAGGCCTACAGCTGGACGCCGGGGGCGGGAGCGAGCATGCAGCAGCTGAGCGGGGCTCAGCCCAGGGTGTGCCTCGGGAGGCCGCCCCACGGCCTCTTCCCCCACGCCCGTTCTGCTGGGGGGTCCCTCGCGTGTGGCATGTGGGGCTCATTTCCCCATGCAGGGAATCTGAGCTGTTAGGCCCACATCCAGGCGTCTCCTGGACGCCCAGCCAGCCCCACAGCAAAGAGCTTGTTCCTGGGGCATCATCACAGCTTGAAAGGGCGACACTCCCCTTGTGGGGTGACTATGAGGAAAGGGAACCCCAGGCCCCTTTTAGGGGGTGGCAGGAGTCGCTCCAGGCCTCAGACACCAGGGCGGTGTGGGGCAAGGGGCTCCGAGAACTCTGGCTGGTGCCTGGGAAGGAGCATCAGGGAGGAAGGACATAAGTCACTTCCTTTGAGACTCAGTTCTGGACTCTGTGAAATCGGCTAATCGGGAAGTATCCAGTGACCACCTGTGTCCTCCCGGGAGCAGAGAGCCAGGACTGGGGCTGCGTAAGGGCAGGGGTCCCAGGGCAAGGGACCCCGGCCAGCTGAGGTCTCGTGTTAGCGCCAGCCTAGAAAGCAGGGATGCTGTCTGGGACGAGGCTATGAATCTGGCAAGGCCCCCGTGACTGTACGGAGGAGCTTGGGGGCTGTAGCAGGGATTACACAAGGTCCCGTGTCCAGGCCTCAGGGGCACCGGGAAGCAGGGGCTGAGGGCTCCTCCTTGGAGGGCTGCCAGTCTGCTGGAGGCCACACCTAGGCCACAGTGATGGTGGCATTCCTGAGCCACGCCGTGCAGGGTGCTCTGGGACCAAGGCATCCTGCCTGCCTGGACAGGGGCCATTGGCGGCTGGGTGGGAAGGACGAGGGCATCTGTTGGATGGAGGACATGGGGAGAGGCTCTAGGCAGGGGTCCCTCTGCTCAGGAGACATGGGGTTTGGGGATGAGCGTGGAAGGCTGGACTCAGGGAAGGCCCCCAGGAGCCTCCACTGCTGGTTTAGATGCTAGGACACAGCCAGGAGTTACTGCCTGGGGCCTGGTCCGGACGGTAAAGTTGGAAACAAGGAGGATTTCCAGCTGTGCACCCGGACCCCACCGGAGGGCCGAGCTGGTTGGCTCTGGGCAGACCTGACAACGTCAGGATGGCTCTGGGTAGACCTCGGGAGGGCCCGGCTGCCCTATCCACGTCCCACCTGAGACCTGACCAACAGTCCAGAACTTGACCGTCTATCAGGACTGAGTATGCAGGGTCTAAGCTCACGCCTCTGGATAGCCACCTTCCTTGGAAGTAATTGCTGAGCTGATCTAACCCCAAAGGAAGTCCCCAAAGCAAGTGTCCTCCTACCCCACCCCCCTGAAGCAGGGAACGATGGTAGGCCGTCAAAGACAGACACCAAAACACTAAAATTTCCCCGTGGTTACGTGGATGTGCAGTCCAGGTGGACGGATTGCGTGCTGAGCGGACAATCTGTGTGATCCCGACAAGAAGCCACCAGAGCTCAGCTTTCTAGGTCCAGAGGCCCCTCCCTGTGGCCTGGTCCCTGCTGGTGTCCACTGAACCCTGGGCCGAGCCTCAGTTTACCCACTTGCTGGGTCGTGCAAGGTGTCCTCAGCCTTCCCGAGAGCAGGGGCCATGTGTCCACTGGATGGGGACTTGTCACTTCTGGCACCTCCTTTCCTTTTTACTTCTTCCAAGAGCCCACCTTGATGGGTATCTGGTGGGATGGAGGGCGTGGGCTCAGAGGCACCCACCTGGCGGCTCTGAAATCTGAATCTTCAAACTCTGTGTTACTGTTTCCATTACTATCCTGGGTCCCGTGGGTCTTCCCTCCCCAGTGGACGTGGCCGCTGCCCACCCACAGAGGCCCCTGCGGTGCAGGCTAACTGACTTCACTCAGGTCTCGTCCTGCAGGCCTGGGCAGTGGTCCCGGCTGCCCCGAGCACAGCTGGTGCTCAGGCCAGGGTGGGGGTCAGTCCGAGAATGGCTGCTTCTGCTGGTGGACCTCAGGCAGGCTGCGACCCGCATCCCCATCTGAGCGGAACCAGATGCCCCCCTTCAGATTGCTGTGCCACAGAGACTGGGGGCGTCAGGTGATGGCTCCCCCTGAGGCCAGGAGGCTGGCTGGCGTGCAAATCCAGAAAGACCCCCAGACCTCGGCAGCCACGGGGGCCCCTCCACCACGGCTGCACCGCAGTGTTTGTGAGACGCAACCCGCGCTCTCCTGTCCCGTTTATTTCCAGAACCCACACCTGCAGCGGCATCTCTGGTGTCCACCTTCCCAGAGAGGCACGTGGCCAAGCGGGTGCTGGACTCAGAGCCGCGACTCCGTTGTGGGAGCTCAGCCTGCACCTGCAGGACGGGCTTTGCCTCCCCCAGGCTGGGAGGTCACTAGGGGCAGGTCTAGGAGCGGCGCAATTTCCAGAAGTATTTCCTGACCTTTGCCCCATTTGAATCCAAAGAGAGAGAAGCGCCCTTCGGTTTACCGTGATTCAGAGAAAGAAACGCATCAGCCCTACTCGGGCCCAGCTCCCTGGCTGCGCCCTTCCCAGGACCAGGGTCCCTCTGAAGTGGTGGGAGGGTTGGGGGCGCAGCCCACCTAAACCTCTGTCTGTGAGGCGAGCTTGCTGCAGAGCCCGTGGCCCCGGCTGTCCGGCTCTCTCACAGGCAGCTCAGCGGCACCTTCCCAGGAGACAGCGTCAGGCCAGGTGTGGCCGTGGGCGGCCTGTCCTCGCCCCCGGCCCCTCAGCCGTGCAGACCAGCTGCGTGCAGAGAGCACATCCCCTGCCTTCCCGTGGGCACCTGCCCAAGCGCCCGGGTGCTGCCACTCCCTCCTCCCGCCAGGAGCCGTCCCCCTCCCCCCAGCATCCACAACCCTACGGGCGCCGCCCGAAGGGCACAGCCGGCGTGGGGCCCCCGGCCGGCACCCTCCAGCCTCCGGAGGGAGTCCAGATCCTGCTGCCCTACTGCGCAACGCTGAAGGCATCTCCTCTCGCAGAGCTGACACTGGGTGTCCACACCATGGTGTCTGTTCACGCACGTGTGCAAGGGGCACTGCGCGTGATTTCCGTGCTGGGCGAGTGAGACACGCCGGCGGCGCCGTCCCTGCCCTCACGCACCGGAAGTGCCGTCTCGATGCCCCGCAGCATGACAGCCAGCGTGGCCCTCGCGTGACGGCCCATGGACTGCGCGCTGGAACCAAACACCCCAGTCAGAGGCGCAGGCTCCGAGGATGGCCTCCCCGGTCCGGAACCCTCCAGTCGGCATGGGGCCCCGTGCAGAAGGCAGGTGGAGAGGGCTCTGGTCTGCTCTCCCCGAACACGTCACCCTTACGGGGGAGGATTTCGGACTCCGACTGACAGTTCTGGAAAGACAGCGGGATTTGGGAGCCGCTCTCAGGTCACTGGCGACACCGTTGGAAAGTGCGTCCGGTTCCTGGGAGGCAGCGTCTCCTGGAACCTGCTCCTCACCCAGGACGCCCAGCGGAGGGGGGCCCGCGACCAGCCCTGTCCCCTCTTCCATGGGCTGGCCCGTCGGCTGCCCCACTCCTACCCTCGCGCCCCAGGACTGGCTGGGCATCAAGGGGGCTGCTCAGCCTGGGACATCGGCAGGCAGAGGTGCGGGCACCCTGCCGCTCAGACACACGGCGGGGAGACCGTAAGACGCGGTTGACGAGGGCACTAATTGCTCCCGCGACATTTAGCTGGCTGTGCGAGTCTTCCAAGATAGCGTTGACGTGGACCGTCTCATTATTTCCCTGCCGTCCAGGCCGGAGGACTCCTGCGGGAAGAGCTGGCGGGTGCTGCGTCTCCATGGCAGCGGGCGGATTTGGCAGGAGGGCCGCACAGCGGAGAGGCGGTGACAAAAGCATCTTTGATGCAGAGGCGTGCGGAGGGACGTGGTCCAGGAAGCCCGTTTCTAAAGGCCGCCCAACCTCCAAATGGAGGCTCTTGGTTTAGCCTCTGAGTTAGCTTTTGTTGCCGAGCTCCGAAGGCCCTGCGGCCCCGTCACGTGGGGCTCTGCACTCGGTCGGGGAGCCAGGCCTTTTGTCCGGGTCACCTGCCCAGCTCGGCTGGCACGGCCTGTTGCCACCGCCACGGACAGAGGCCAGTTTAGCTCCAAGCGGGCGCACGGTGGAAGCAGAGGGGCCTTGCGGTCAGCTCCGGCTGTCCTCCCACTGCAGGACCAGGGTGCTCAGCGATGAGAACAGGGGCCACCAACCTGACGTGGGCGCCTCCCAGCAGCTCCCACTCCTCCCGAGCCCACAGTGTCCTCTCTCTCCAGGACATCCTTTGGTTCCCAGGCTCACATTGCACCCCGGTGGCCAGCGCAGCCCCAAGAGCTCCTCCAGCAGAACACAACCCTTTCCCTGTGGACCCCGGGGCCTGCGTCTCCTTCCCGGGCTCCCCACTCCCGCCTGCACAGCCAAGCTCCTGACTTCCCTCTGTCCACAGAGGGGCTTCCCTGAGGGAATTGTGCTGTAACCCTGGGAGCAGGGAGCCCCGTGACCATCTCTCTGGGAGGCAGGACCCGCCATGAAGTGCTGTCCATGACAGTTCATGGAGCAAAACGAGCATCCCCAGGAGGGGAGGGTGGGAGTCAGCCCAGGCCCCGGGGTGGGGGGGGACATTCTCAGCAGGTGGGAGAACGTGCCAGGAGACAAAGGAGCAGGGGCTCTGGGCTGAGAAGGCCTGTGAAGCCCCAGATGGGGGTGCCGAGGGCTGGGGCGAGCAGCACTGGGAGGGCTGGGCCCACTGAGACTCCCAGCCTCACTTTCACCAGAGGAGTGGCATGGGGTTGAGCAAGAGCCGGACCTTCAAGCCTTGAACACACAGCTGGGGGGACGGCCTCTCCCAAAGAATCTGGGGCCGCGGGCCGTGTGAATCGGGGTCCTGGACAAGGCAGTGTGGTGAGCGACCCGGCGAGAGGCGTTGAGTCCCCGGGCTGAGCTGGAGCCAGGGCACAGGAAGCCCCTGGCTGGGATCCTCTGGTGGGGGAAGCATTTGGGGTGATATGCAGATGAGGACTCGCCGAAGGAAAAGGCTGGGAGGTGGCACCCGAGGGAGAGGCAGCTGGGCAGGCGCACGTGCCTCCAGAAGAGGGAACAGGTATGCATGAGGGAGCAGTCAGGGTGGGTCCAGGAGGAGGGACAGAGGGGAAAGAAGAGATGGCCAAGAGGGGCATTTGGGGAGAGGTAAGCCTTCAGACGGGGCATAGGATATGGAGGTTGGAAGGAGCTGTGGCGAGGGGCTCCCAGGAGGCCAGTTTCTCCGGCGTCGCTGAGCGTCCAGTGGCTTGGCAGCTGTGGAAAGGGCACGTCCTTCGAAAGCATCGCAGTCTGCTGTGTCTTGAGGTGGGGGATCCATTTCTGACCGGCTCGGTGGGATGGCACCAGCCATCCCGCACACAGCCCTGGGCCCGATCCCACACGAGCCTCTGTCTCCGGCTCGGCACTGTGGGTCTCTGGAACCCGTGTGGGCCTCTCCCAGGCTCGGGACAGAGGTGCTTCCTGCCTGAGCCATCCCACCCTCCACTGCGGGCTCCTTTGGACCCTCAGGACCCGCAGGCTGCAGGGAGCCCTGGGCTAAGCTCCCTTGAGAGAGAATAGGATGCACCACCGCATGGCTACAAAATGCTGGGGCTCAAATTGGTTTTGCTATTTGCAGTGTGAACTCTGGTACGTCAGCTGGCCTTCCTGAGCCTCGGGTTTATTATCTATCTCTAAGTAGGAACACTAATAATGAAGATCCCCAAGATGGACCATCAAAGCTCTTGGCACTTCAGTAAACCTCAGTTCGGGCTGCTCAGAACTGCTGGGTCCATGAGGCCCCCAAGCTGCCCTGGAGCCATGGACGGATGGGGAGCCCTGGCCAGCACAGCCCTGGCCCCCTCAGGGACATCTCACGTGAGGTCTTCCTCACTAAGGCACTGCAGCGCGTGATGTGGCACAATCGTGGCTCCTGGGTGGGGGTGTCTTCGAGGCCTTTATTCTGCTGGCCATATTTTCACACGGGAAGGCAGGCAGCCAGGCTGGATGGCTGTGGGGTGGGTGCTGGGCCTGCGGCCATCCTCCTCAAGCACCACCCACGCCCCAGCACCAGGGACCCTCCCTCATTTCTAGTGTGCTCATCTCCTGACTTCGAGGCTTGCTCATTTCTGGATAGTTTTTAGTTTCTGCCTTTAAGTTCATGCAATTGGGTTATTTTGAGATCTGGGGTATTATTTTGCAGACATTATTCTGGACAAACATTGTAGCCCCCAAGAGACGTCTGCGTGGGTGGCCCATCGCCGGGGCACAAGCGTGAGGACCTCTCCCTCTGACCATTCCCTCCGTCCTGTATTTGCCTCAGAAAAAGCTAAAGAACACTGGGGCGCCTGGGTGGCTCAGTCGTTGGGCGTCTGCCTTCGGCTCGGGCCATTGTCCCAGGGTCCTGGGATCGAGCCCCGCATCGGGCTCCCTGCTCCGCGGGAAGCCTGCTTCTCCCTCTCCACTCCCCCTGCTTGTGTTCCCTCTCTTGCTGTGTGTCTCTCTGTCAAATAAAGAAAGAAAATATTAAAAAAATAAAAAAAGCTAAAGAACACTGACGATGGTACAAATCTGCCAGGGACACGCGGAGGTGGGAATGAGGCACCTTGAAGTGCTCCATGCACGATTAATCATCCCGGAGCAACGAGACCCCCCAGGCCAGGAGCCCCTCAGGCCCGGGAGGCTGACCCACCCTTCCAGCCACCGTCCTTCTCGGAGATCCGTGCCTGGAGCTCCACCTGCATCAGCATCTCTCCCGCGTCCATAAGCGGTCCAGAGGGAAGGAACTGAAACGCCGTCCACACACCTGCCAGGGATGGGGGCTGGACTCCAAGAGCTGTCTGCACACATTTCCTGCTTTGCAAAGGTCCGGCCCGGCACACACAGCCAAGGGGAAGTGACCTCTTTCTCTCTGGGCACCCACTGATGCCTCACCACGTGGAAACGAGATTCAGGCCAGGGAGAGGGGAGCAGCCCGGCAGAGCCCCTGTGCAGGCCGGACTGGGCAGGCCTGCCTGGTTGGCAGGGAGCCTCTGGCCCCTGTTGGCCAAGTGTGAGCTGGCAGAGAATGGCAGTGGGGCTGAGGCTCATGTAAACTATAGAGTCCTGTGCCTTCCAAGGCCTCTGCCTGTTCCTAGTCATGGTCCCAGATTGGCCTGTCTCCCGGGCACTGAGGGCCGGGCAGCGAGAGGCTCAGACAAGGTCAGGGCCCAGGTGTGGCTCCCACCCAGGCTCCATCCTTCCCCCTCCTCACCTTCCTCCTGGGCTTCTTCTCGAGGTAAACAGAGCAGACATCTGTCCTTCTAGCCCAAGGACCAGCCGTGTGAGAAGGGCGAGGCCGTGGGTGTCTCAGCAGTGACCTTGCTCCTCTGGGGGCCCCCAGCCCTGGGCGTGGCACTCACCCAGCCTCCACCCCCTGGTTTTCTCTCTCCTCCTCTCCCAGGCTGCGTCTGACCCGCTGATGCCATGGGCTGGCCACTTCTAGGGGAAATGCATTTTTAAGACCAAATCCCATGTCCTGTAGGGCTGTTTAAAATGGAGAAAATGTCCCTGTCCACAGCTGTGTGGGCACTTTGTGAGTGACTGTGGTCAGAGTCCCTGGCAGGAGAATGGGATAAAACCTCGGCCCGCATCCTCCTGCTCTCTTGGGGTCCCAGGGAGGAGCCCCGCTGGTTTTGCCTGGGGGGCATCAGCCTCCAAGATGAATTCTGCCATCCTTACCACCCTGACCTCTCGCCTGAGAGAAGGGCGGCTCTGTGGGGTTGGCCAGGGCCAAACTCGGCTGCACAGAGGGTCAGGGAGCCCAGCCAGGTGCCAGTCCAGTGGCTGCAAGACTGCAGCATGGGCAGGTACGGGCAGGTGCGGGCAGGTGCGGGCAGGAGCGGGCAGGT
>NW_023270816.1:11151616-11204921 GCF_011800145.1 Mirounga leonina
TGAGGGCAGGAGCGGGCAGGTGCGGGGAGGTGCGGGCAGGTGCGGGCAGGAGCCGGCAGGAGCGGGCAGGTGCGGGCAATTGAGGGCAGGAGCAGGCAGGAGCGGGCAGGAGCGGGCAGGTGCGGGCAGTTGAGGGCAGGTACAGGCAGGAGTGGGCAGGCGCAGGCAGTTGAGGGCAGGTGCGGGCAGGAGCGGGCAGGCGCGGGCAGTTGAGGGCAGGAGCAGGCAGGTGCGGGCAGGAGCGAGGGCCTCGGGGCTGTTAGCTGACCTAACAGTTCCTAAGGAAGGAATTAGTCCTTCAAGAGCCTCTGCTGTACTCGCTCTGACCGTCCTTGACCAGTGGACAGAGCCTCCCCCAGATCCTGCACAGTGGTACCATCTTCTCTCGGCCCCCACAGGACCACTGAGCTGCCACCCCAGATGCAGATCCTATTGGGCAGTTGCTCCCCGCTGGCTTACACAGCTTGTGAATAACTCTTCCTTGAGTCAGGCTTCTGTGGTGTGCTAAAGTATATTAATTTTTATTTATGTTACAGTATTAAAAACAGATGAAACATCAATTGATTCAGTGGGGTGTCCTTTGGGGGTTACACACAAAATATTTTGAAAGGACTTTTTAAATGTCTTTTAACTAAAGCTCCAGATGGTGATTAAAGATGTGCTGAGGGGATTCTGTATAAATCAAAAGGAATAACAACAAAAACAAAACAACAACAACAAAAGAAACACATGAATGAATTTGTGTCATGATTCATTTATTCATTAACGCAAAGAACATGTCTCTGCAGGCAGAAGAATTGGGTGAACATCCTACATCTGGTTCCTACTCACTCTTTAACCTGTGAACCTCAGATTTCTCCTTTGTAAAATGTAGAAAATGATGTCTTTTGCAGGGTTATTTGGACGTTTAAAAAGATAATGTCTATCTAAGAAGGAAGAAAGTTTTTTTTTATATAGTATCAGGCTAGACATGCTATAAAAGAGCTTGGCATATAATAAGTGTTTGATACATATTATCTCCTATTATTTCCAATAAGACCACAGCAAGTATTATGTTGTTTGAAAATTATCGAATGCCTGTCCCACAAGAAGTCAAAACTAATTAATGTATTTAGCAAAGTTGCAGTATATGAAGTCAACACACAAACATCAGTTGTGTTTCCATACTAACAATGAATAGTTCAAAAAAGAAATAAATAAAAACATCCATTTACAATATCATCAAAAAGGAATAAACTACCTAAGAATAAACTTAGCCAAAGAGACAAAAGACTTAGACACTGTAAACTGCAAAATGTTGCTCAAAGAAAGCAAAAATAGAACCTAAATGACAGAAAAAGGCATCTGTGTTTATGGATCTGAAAAACTGACATTGTTAAAATGTCAATACTACCCAACGCAACCTACAGATTTCATGCGATCTCGACCAAAATCTCAATGGCATTTTTTGTGAAAATAGAAAAATCCATCCTAAAATTCATGTAGAGTCTCAAGGAACCCCAAAGAACTAAAACAATCCTGAAAAAGAAGAATAAACCAGAGGACTGACACTTCCTGATGTCAGAACTTAGTACAAAGTTACAGTGATCAAAACAGTGTGGCTCTGGCAAGAACACAGAGAGATGCAGAAAGAGAGAGTCCTCGCACATATGGTCTCACGACCTTCGACAAGGGCGCCAAGACCGCTCAGTGGGAGAGCTCCGGGAAAACCAACAGCCATGTGCCCAGGAATGAAGTCGGTTCCCCACAGTATTCCACATACAAAAATTAACTCAAATGGATCAAAGACCTAAAAATAAGACCCCGAAGTATAAAACTCTTAGAAGAAAACATGGACCAAAGACATTGGATTTGGCGAGAATTTCCTGGATTTCACACCAAAAGCACAGACAAAAAAAGTTAAAAATAGTGAAGTTGGATTTCATCAAAATTAAAGACTCTGTGCTTCATGGGACACTGTCAACAGAGTAAAGTACAGAGAAATTGAAAGAATGTGAAGTATGGGAGCAAACACTTGCAATCGTGTATCTAATAAAGGGTTAGCATCCAGAAGCACCTACAACCCAACAACAACAAACAACAAATAACTTTATTTAAAAATGGACAAAAGATCTAAATAGACATTTCTCAAAGAAAACACAGAAGTGGCCAACAAACACATGAAAGATGCTCAATATCACCCATCATCAGGGACATGCAAACACACCGGCAGTGAGATACCACCTCTCCCCTGCTGGCATGATTCCTATCCAACATCCAGAAGACAACAGGAGTCGTTGAATGCAGAGAATTTGGAACCCTCGTGACTACTGTCAGGAATGTAAAAGGGTGCCGATGCTGTGGGAAACAGCACGCAGCTTCTC
Source organism: Mirounga leonina (assembly GCF_011800145.1). Taxonomy (NCBI): domain Eukaryota; kingdom Metazoa; phylum Chordata; class Mammalia; order Carnivora; family Phocidae; genus Mirounga; species Mirounga leonina. The sequence goes on from NW_023270816.1 coordinate 11,153,980, forward strand.
GAAAAGTTAAACACATGATCCAGCAATTTCACTGCTAGGTATGTACCCAAAATAAATGAAAGCAGGGTCTCAGAAAGGTATTAGTACACCTGCTCAGAGAAGCTTTATTCCCAGTAGCTAAAACACGGAAGCGACCCAAGCGACCACTGATGGAAGAGTTGATAAGCAAATGTGGTCTATTCATACAACGGAAAATTATTCAGGAATATTAAAAGGAAGGAAATTCTGCAATATGTTACAACACGGATAGACTGAGAACATTATGCTAAGTGAACTAAGCCGTTCACACACATGCATGCCAAACACATACGACATGATTCCACTCCCGTGAGGCACCTAGGTTAGTCAAATTACAGAAACAGGAAGTAGGACGGCGGTTGCCAGGGGCTGGGGGGTGAGGGTAATGGGGAATTGTTCAATGGGGACAGAGTTTCGGTTTTGCGAGATGAGAAAGGTCTGGAGATTGGTTGCATCATGAGGTAAATGTACCTCACTGAACTCTACATTAGAAACAGTTAAGATGGGGGCGCCTGGGTGGCTCAGTTGGTTGAGCGACTGCCTTCGGCTCAGGTCATGATCCTGGAGTCCCGGGATTGAGTCCCGCATCGGGCTCCTTGCTCAGCAGGGAGTCTGCTTCTCCCAGTGACCCTCCCCCCCTCATGTTCTCTCTCTCGATCTCATTCTCTCTCAAATAAATAAATAAAATCTTAAAAAAAAAAAAAGAAACAGTTAAGATGGTAAATTTTATATTGTGCATTTTTTAGCACAAAGAAATTATTGAATGCCTATAACAGATACTGGGTATATATCACAAAAAATTGCTCCTGCCTTCAAGGGACTCACCACTTAAAAAGGTAAGCAGGCAGCTGTACTCATAAATAAAACAAAGCATTGGTACTTTCTGGAAATCTATGTTTTCAGGCATCACGGGTTATGAATGGGTCAGCTGGCGGACCACTGCTTCTCCTCATTTTGTCCCCTGGAGGGACCCCAGTACTTCTAACTGATAAACGGCCACCTCACGATCACCTCCACAGGACCTCTTTTGGCTCATCATCTCCCCATGACTGTCTCAGAATAGGAGCTCCCAGACACAGCCACGTGGGGACAAAGGAGCTGTTAAAGGTGGAGCCAAGCCCATGAGTTGGTTAGACATTGTAACAAGAGACTGCAGATGTTGTCCTGGGATCTTCCTGCCATCTCCAGCCTCTGAGGAAGTCTGGGAGCCGACCAAGTCATGCCTGTGTCAGGGATGAATCTCACGGGGGCAGAATTCCCCAGGAACCTCAGCTGGACAGGGAAAGTGGCTCACGACGGAGGACCCGGGCACCAGGCATAGCGGCGACACCATAAAGGTGGGCCGAGTGCAGACGTGCATTTTGTTTGCCCTGCGGGAATACCTTTCGTCACCCAGGCCATGCCCAGAGGCCTGGGTCAATGGCTCCTCCTTGGGGCAAAGCGCCCAGAAGTCCCCCCAGTGAGGTCGAGCACAGAGCTCACAGTTGTGTGGCTTCCATTTTGTATCGCCGGAGACAGAGCCTCGCGAGAGCAGGGATCCCCCCCTTTGTACTTGGACATCTGTGGTGCCTTGCTGCTCAGCTCCTGGGATGCATTCAGTGACGGCTGAGCACCCACAACAAAGGTCTCTCCCTAGGGCCAGCCCAGCCCAAGGTGTGGGAAGAGTCCAGGAAGAACCCACATTCCAGTCTGATGCACATTTCGCCATCGACATATTTGAAAACACAGTGTGGCTCACAGCCCATGGTGGACACTTCCTAAAGAGGTAGTGAGATGCCTTCCTGACCCTGAGGTCCGTGGGAGTTACTCCAGCAGAATCCAGCTCTGTGTCTTGTCCAATTACTGCAGATAAAGGGAGGAGGAAACAGTTTGTCTCATGTAAAAAATCAGTTTTTACAAATATCACTGGTTAATTTACTGTCACTCATCGATGGAACACTTTCTGAAGGCTATTTCTCATCAGCTACCCGTCCTGGGCTAGGGGCACAAAGGAACGAGGGGGACGGGGCCTTTCCTTTGTGGACAGAAGATGCAGGGGTAGGGGAGCCCAATGGCAAACACACATTACAGCAGATGAGGCCAGAACAAGACGAGTAGGACGTGGAGGGAGAGATTGGGCTGAACGCCCAAGATCGGGTAGTTCATAGCACGGGCTGGAAACTGGGGTCCTCTGGCTCACCCAGCTCCCCACCTCCCTGTGGCTCACTTCACTGAGACCTGGCTTCCTCACGCCCCTTGAGGCCAAGTCAACATCTCTGCGGCCCCCACACGCTCTGATCAATTCAACAGAAACGGATGGGTCGCTGCCGTATTTGGTTGAAGTATTTAATTGAAAGTTTAAAACGTGGATTTGGGGAGAAGGGAGAGGAGGCCAAGAAGCACCCTATGTCCATCATTCTGTGGAGCTCAGGGCCCCCCTGGAACAAAGGTCCAGCCATCAGCCACCGGGTATCCACACTCTGTGTCCCTCTGTGACACGAAGATACGAAACTACAGACAGAGCGCAAGCTCACGCTCCCCTGGGAGAGGACAAGGCCACGGCAACGCAAAGCCATGAGTTCTGGCTCGTGGCGATCCTGATGCTTCGAGCTCTGCTTTACACTTTCTGTATTTTCTAAAATTTTCTGCAGTGCATACTTATGATACAATTAGGGGACACTATAAAAACAGAAGTTATAATTAAAAAAAGGAAGACAGGAGCACCTGGGTGGCTCAGTTGTTAAGCATCTGCTTCGGCTCAGGTCATGGTCCCAGGGTCCTGGGATCGAGCCCCGCATTGGGCTCCCTGCTCAGCAGGAGGTCTTCTCCTCCCTCTTGTCTGCCCTCCACCCTGCTCCTGCTCGCTCTCGCTCTCTGTCTCTCTCTCTGGCAAAAAAAAAAAAAAAAAATCTTTAAAAAAAGGAAAACCAAACGTTTTCAGAGATGTGACGAGCATGGCCCTTTCCTTGTTGGAAGACATCAGGAGCCTCCTGAGCTTTACTCACTGAGCACCATCGTCTACATGACCAAAATTCCTTAGGTCTTTATTTTTTTCCCCTTAGGGCTTTAAAAGGCAAAACATCTTCCCACTATTGGTATTTTTTGAAAATTGAATTTAAACTTTCTACCCAAAGCTTGTAAAAATCATCATCTTGTGTTTGAAGTCAAGATGTCTCAGGGCCTTCACAATTCCTGGAGAAACAAGGAACCATGGCCCATCCGCAGAGTTCTTTAATGGTTATTTTTAGACAGATTTTGAATCACACTGAAGAGTGAAGGGCTCAGGGGCCGTTCCAGGCGTGGGAGGCTCTGCCTTGTGACAATTAGCAATAATCGCGCCTCGGATAAACCTCATTGGTTACAATACTGCCACTGCGCAAAGCTCTGCCTTGTGACAAATGTGCTGCTTTGTCTCCCCAAATGGCTCATCGTGGGAGCAGCCCGTCCGCCTCCCCCGACCCCACGTGGACACCCCAGCCGGGCTCCAGGCGGCGCACCCACTGCCGTCCCGGCTGGCCCAGGGGCCGCCCCCGTGGAGTGTGGACACCGGGCCGACTGCTCTGGCAGCCGAGGCCCGCTCTTCTCTGCTCCCTTCTCACCAAGCTGCAGGGGTTGGCCGGGGCGGCCTGGTGGCTAACGGTTCCTCCTCAGGCCCCGGGAACACAGCTTCCAGGCGATTCAGGCAGGTCTCCTGTCAGCCCGGTCTTACTAGACAGACAGCAGTGGAGCCTGGTGGTGCTCGGACGTGTGCAGAGGAGAGGGGCACCCACACCCGGCCGTTGATCTGCCAGGCCCGAAAGAGCGGGTGCCTCGGCCCATACCCTTGAGTGTGGAGGAGGGAGAAAGATCCACTGTGGTTTTCGGGGCATCACATTAGATTCACAGGCGTGTGGACACACTCGGCAGGACCCACGTCTAGTCTAACACTCAGCTGACACTGAAGTGACACTTTTGATGATTTCTGAACAAGGAGCTCCACATTTTCATTTTGTGTAGGGCTCTGTAGGTTATGTAGCAGGCTCTGGTGAGATGCTCCTTCTGGGTCTAGAGGAAACTCCATCGGGGGCATCAACCTCATGGGAGGAGGGGCACCCACCCCGGGACCGGACCGGCTGCTCTCAGCAGGCACGTGCCCCCCGAGGGCATGGGCCAAGGTCTGCAGACATTTTGGCCGCTACGGTTGCTGCTCATCACCCTGCAGTGCCCGGGACTGCCGCCCCCGAGAGCGAGCGGCGCCTGAGGCCAAGGACCCTGGGCCAGAACTGCCTCGTGAGCTGGTAACGGCCACCAAAGCCAACGTTGTCCCGCAGGATTGCCAGCAGGAGGTGAGCCTGAACGTCTTCCAGAACCTGGCAAAAAACGTGTCTTTGCAACCAAACATCTGCAGCCTGCCCTCCCTGAGGCAGAGTCAGACTGTAAAACGCGTAAAACTAGCATTTTGCAGAGAAGTGCTTCAGACCCGGCGGCTCACAGCAAGACCGCCACGTCCTTCTGTTTCTCACACTCTGTTTTCACAAGATGCGAGGGAGCCTGGCGCCACATTTTGGAGATGGCAGGGAAGAAAGGGCGCTCTGCCCCGACGACCCGGCGGTGGGCCTCATCAACACCCACGCCCGGCCCCTGGCTGGAGGGGCGGCCCCCACGAGAGGCTTGTTGGAGGCACAGACGCAGACAGAAAGGGCGGGGACCCAGGGGGAAAACCACCAGTCTTGTGCATTCCCGCTGCGGTTTTAGAAATCAGGACTGTCCAAGGTGTCAATGTGCCAGGGGCTTTGATGAGCCCTGGTGCCCAAGTCAGGATCCCCCGGTGCCTAGGACCCTCCAGGTTGGCATTTCTATGAACAACCCCACGTGAAAGGAGCCCTAGGGCGAAACCCTGGAGGAGAAACCCTGGGCATTCCCCGGGTGACAGAGGGCCCGCCACCTGAGGCTGACTGGCTGTCTGGTCTTGGAGAAACATCCACACTCTGGCTTTTAACGAAGCAGCAAGAGTTTATGCCCAAAAGAGACGATGTTTGTAATTGTCCCCCCAGCTACCCTAGAAATCTCTAGATGATTTCTGTGTGCAAGCAGACGCCAGACTCCTTCCCCCCACCCGCCGGCCCTGCTCCGTGAAGGATAATAAGCCGTGTCCCTCCCACTGATTACTGCTTATTACACTTCAGCACGGAGCAGTCTGTGTTTTCCCTCGGCCTTCTCATCTCCTGACGCGTGGGCGCCGTGCTCACGACCACAGGAGAATACTAACGTGCACCGCCCAGTGGAGCTGCCGGAGCGGCCGGACCTGCCTGGAGACGGGGTCTGGAGGACCGCCTGGGCACGGAGGGGTCAGGGGTCCACGGTGGACATGCAGCTGGGGCAGCTCTGGTGTGCGGCCTCGGGAGATGGCCTGGGTGGCGTATTTCTAGAAACACGGCTGGTGTGTGCAAAACCCAGGAGAGCCAGCCTGTGACGTTTAGGTCTGCTCCAAGCATCACACGCGTTCCTCTGTTCTCTGCACAGTTCCAGGCTGCCCTCCTCCCAGCACGACTGACACACCAGACGAGTCGTTTCTTGGAGGATTTGTCTCCAAATGTCTTGCTCCGTGCTTGCCGGCTTGCTCCTTTGAGGAGCGTGGTGTGAGGAGTGTATGGGATCTGGGTTCTCGGCACTGCCTTCTTGGAAACCCTTGAAGGAAACTCAAGGGCGTTGAGCCCAGAGCTGCGGGACCCCCCGTATGCTCTCCCTGGCATTAATCACACCACTGCATGGATCACCATGGAGCACAACCACGAGTTCATCAGACGTCACACGTGGAGGAGGATTCGGATGTTCACATTTTCAGCTTGTTGGAATGTTGAGGGTTTCATGAGCTGAGTCAGTAAGACTTATAGGAAAAAAGTTACAGCTGGTAGGAGTCTGCAGGAAGATACTGACTGGGCCCAGGATTTTAGAAAATCGACATTCCTGGGACGAGAGGGTCACCGAGAAAGATAAACTGTTAACAGGGAATCAGGGCTGGGTGGCAAATAACAGTTTGCTTCCACATTTGCCTAGTTAATAATGAAATGAAAGAAGCTTCTGGAATCCCGGGAGACAGAATGGGCTGTGCAGACGGGTAGGAGCGTCTCCAGCTTCCCTGAAGCTCCACCCTAATACCAGCCCTCTCCTAGGGGTCGAGTTTAGTTAAAGCTGGACTCCACAGAACCCGTCCTTGGTTATTGCTTTGATCTCTGGTCTTGTATTAGGTGCAGAATTAAGGTTTTTAAAATTAAATTTGTGTGAATGCATTGAATTCAGACTATAAGAAAAATTTCTTTTAAACCATATTATGTGTCACTTTCTTTTGAAGGAAAATATAGCGATTTGGGGAAGTTTTGAGTGAATGCTTAAAAGAACTGGTACATCAGAGTATAACACACTCAGGCTTACATAGAAGGTACTCTATTGTTTCACTGGTATTTCAGAAGTTATCTGTAAGCAAAAATATTTTGGCACCAAATAGATATCTCTTCCTTGTAATTTCTGTTCTGTGTCCAAAAAAATGGCTGAATTCATACTCATCAGAATACCAACTTCATGAGAACAAGAACTTCATCATTCTTACTCAGAAACATATTCTCAGTTCCCAAACCAATGCTTGTTACCTAATAATTACTCAGCAAATATTCCTGAGTAAGTAAATAAAGCACACAAACTGGGATGTCTCTCTTAATGCCCCTTCTCTGTGGGAAGTGCAAAGAGTGTCCAACCCATCTTGTGTAGACTTTTATGGAATAGAAGTGGTTCTTTGGTTTCATTCTAAAATTTATTCTCAAACAAATGTAGCTATAAAGTTGTTCATATTACCACAGACAGAAGGCATGACCCTGTGTTGATGTAAGACACACACAGCCCAGAAAACCCCAGAGAAGAGACACCTCAGGGCCACAGAGCTCAGCAGAGTTTTCTTCCCCAATCCGGCCTGTTCGTATCTTGTAGTCTTATCTATACGAAGGCACTGCCTTTGTCTTGGGAAGTCAAGTGCATGTGATCAGGGAGCCCTGCCCTCCCAGAAGCCAGCAGGCCCACGTCTGACCCCCAAGCTGCCCACGCCACTTCCCCACATTTCCTGTCAGGAATTTAGGTTCCCCTGACTGGGAACTCAGCTTGATGCTCACTGCCCCAACCAGCTCTCAGAGGCCAAGCCTGCAAATGAGGCCCCCAGGAGGAGTTCTGCCTGGCCCTGTGCAGATGGTCTCAGGCCCCCTTTCTCCGGGGTCTCTTCTGATCCCCAAGGACTGGACACCCTTCCGTGGGCCCCTTACAGCCTCTTCTTCCTCCGCTCCATGGGCACATCCTTGTCAGCAGTTTACTCCTGGTCTATGCAGCTCTATGAACTAGGGCAGGAAAGGGAAAGGAGGATAGGGGAGGGAAGGGGGAGGAGGAAGGGAGGGCTCAGGAGGGGAGGGGAAGGGGATAGAAGGTGGATGGGGAGGGGAGGAGAGGAGGGGGAGGGGGAGGGGAGAGAGGAGGAGGAAGGAAGGAGCCCCAGAAGAAGGAAAAAGGAGGGAGGCAGGAAGCAGGAAAGGATTCATGCCCTTGGCAAGTCCTTCTGAGCCAGGCCCTGGAGTGAGACCAGCCCCCTGCCTTCATGGGCGGCAGATTTTAACCAATAGCTTCCATGATTAGTAGACACTGCAGTGGAGAAGAGAATGGGGAGGCTGGATGAGGAGGCCCTGTGCCCAGAGGGGCTTCTGGACTGATCTGAGACCCCAGGCTCTCTGAGCCTTACCCAGGTAACACTCTGCCTACAGGAGCGTCTGAGAAAAAAGATAAGGAACGTCACAGTCATGGCGGGACCCACCCCTGACGGTCAGGACAGCTGTCCGCCTCTGGGACCTGCACAGCCCCCCTGAGGTTGCGTCCTTCCCCACCCGCTCCAGAGTGACGTGGGACCTGTTCTCAAGGATGCACAGCCACGGCAGGAAGCCGTAGTCCGTGGGCAGGAGAGGCCAGAGGGCAGCGGGTGAGGCCCTCTGGCTGCCCTGGAGGCTTCCCTGATGGAGGAAGCTGCTCCCTTCCACTGCGTCTCCCCTAAGAACCCTCCTAATTTGCTGCTGGCAGAGAGACAAACAACACACAGGTCCTGCCAAGTGGGAGGAGAAGAGCAACACCTTGAAGGGGCAGAGGCTTCAGTTTACTGCTCTTTTACATGTGAGCACTTCAGTGGAAGCTCCTGTGGCCCAACATAAAGACAGAAGGACAGAACTGACGCCGTCTATGACGGTAGCTCACTCCTGGACGAGTGAGCAATATGCCAGGATGGGAGGAGACCCAGCCCTGCCAAAGGGTTGAGCCAGCTATTGTCATCCCTGGCGATGAATCATCCACGTCCACAGGGACAGGGTGGCACATCCCATGAGCACTCACAGGACACAGGGACATCCTAGAGCACGCCCCACCTGGGCCACAGTCAGCAGTAGGAATCTACTGAGACATGGCCACTTCAGTAAGTCCTCATCAGGCCAGGAAGGATGGCTTCTCCTCCCTGAGTAACTGGGGAGGAGGAGGGCTTCTCCTCTCGGAGGACAGGAGCTCTCCTACCTTGTAACTGTGGAGGAGGATAAGGAGGGCTTCTCCTCTCAGTAACTGTGGAGGAGGAGAGGGAGGGATACTCCAACCTCAGTAATGGGAGGACAGCAGTACTTATCCCTGAGTAACTGTGGAAACAGGGACCTTCATCCTTGAGTAGCTGTGGAAACAGGGATTCTCCTTCCTGAGTAACTGTGGAAACAGGGACCTTCATCCTTGAGTAGCTGTGGAAACAGGGATTCTCCTTCCTGAGTAACTGTGGAAACAGGGATTCTCCTTCCTGAGTAACTGAGTAGGACAGGGACTCTCCACCAGGTAGCTATGGAGGAGTATTTCTGACAGGTCCAACAGTGCAGACAGGATCTGAGAAGAGCCTCAAGGTCGTAAGTGTGTGTCTGGTCTTGTTGGAGGCATTTCTGGCTCTGGTCAGAAAGAGCATCATTGTCAGTGTCCAGGGGCCCCCTGCCTATGTGCCCAGGGACTTGTGGACGAACCAGAATAGAGAGGTGAGCTGGGTGACGGGGATGAGCCAGGTGGGCTGTGGCTCCTGGGAGTCTTCTGCACAGGGACCAGCATCGCCTGCCATCGGCTTCTCACAGCCCTGAGGAAGATTTCTAGAACTGAGAGCTTCGCATCCCAGGTGAACGATGCATGAGGACAGGGGGGAAGCAGCTCCCCTCCTTACCGAGGGAGTAGATCTTCTAGACGGATGGAGAAGAACTACATGGAACACGTTTCTTTTTACTACTGGGATGTTGGTTGAAATCAAACCCTGATAGAATCTGACAAAAAGCATGACAGGTGGAATGATGACTAATTAGCTAATGATGGATCAGACACCTGAGTTTGAATTCTGTCTCTAGGACTTGCCAAGTCTGTGACCATGGGCAAGTCGGTTAACTTCTGCCTGGTTTCAATTTGGTCATCTGTAAACCTGTGGTGAGGGACCTCCTTGCCCCAGGCTCCCTCGGAGGATTAATTAAGACAGTGTTTGTGAAGCACAGGGAACCCTGCTGAAGGCACATACTAAACATGCAGTAAGGATTAGTTATAAAAAAAATTTGCCCCCCAAAAAGGTTGGTTAGATCATGGAACCTAGACATAAAGGGCTTTTTCCTTAAGAAGTGCTGTTGGGGCCTAGCCAAGGCTCCCAGCAAGCCAAGCAACTAAGCAAACGTAATTTGAGGTTTGTTCTGTAGCAGTGCTCACTACCAGCTGTGGAAGACTGAGACACCCAAACTGCCAGAAAGAAATCTCATGGTTCCTTGAAATGGCACCCAGTTCTTCCCAATTCTGGGTTTTTAGGGAATTCCCTCAGAGACCCAGGGCCTTGTTTTCCTCGGATCACGTCTACTTGGCTATGAGTGCTATCTGCCGTATAAATCGGCCTCACTGAGTCCAAGACACTGTGACTCAGAAGAATGCTTCTTGGCTTTGCCTAGAGAATCAGAGAGGAAGAAAAAGTCACTTTTTCATCTGAAATTCTTTTTTTCCCCCCTTTTCCGAGATCCCTCCTGCTGCACGGGTAGTATACAGTGCAAGTCACCGAGACAAAGAGTAGGTCATGCCCGCAGGGAGCTCACAGGCCAATGGGAGAAGCAGTCGAGTGAACTTGCAGGTGTGTCCACAGGTCCTGGGCCCAGGGAAAGGGAGGGCAGGCACCGGGCAGCCAGGACCAGCGGGGAACCGGATGGTGAGGGTGAGGGTGCGTCTGGCATTCAGGGAATTGGGGAGACTCCCAGTCTGCCTTTCAGTGGGGCATCAGGCCCTCTGGCCGTCCCCCTCCCACCCCAGGTGAAGATGCTCCCCCCACAAGTGCTGGCCATCCCCCATCTGCTTCACCAACCGAGAGGTCAGGGCCCCCCAGGCTGCACAGCCCCCTGGACTCCAGTAGGCCTGAGGTGTAATTCTCAGAGCTATTCCTGCTTCAAGGCCCTTCCATGCAACTGTCCCTCCCCGGGGGCATTCGGCCCTCCATTCCCCACCGAACACTCACCAGCACTTCAGGTCTCTGTAAATACCTCTCTTGACAAAGGCCTTGCCCAGCCCCAAACCTAAATTAAGTCGTCCCGTGATAAAACCTATACTTGGCCTTCGTGGCATTTAGGGGAACATGCAATTGTGTATTTGGATATGTGGCTATCTGTTTTATATTTAGCTTCCTACTGGACTCCCACCTGCACGGGGTAGGACCCCTGAGCCCCAGGCCCAGTGCTGGCTCTGCGCAGATGCTGAGTGAACTTTTGTGCACATTGGAGGCGTGGCGGCAGTGCGAGGGAGGGAAGGGGGTGGCACCCAGTTTCCGTGGTTGATGGCGCTCATGCCATTCAGCACGTGGGGGGCAAGTCTCCGGGGAAGACACACCAAGAGATGAGGAGAGAGGAGCAGACTTGCTCAGCCACAGAGTCCAATCTCTCAGTCCCGTTAGTGTATTTTTGTGATAGTTGGTAAAACCACATTTGGCGATAACACTGAAAATCAAAATCTGAGTTCTGTCATTAGGGCGTGGAAGCCCTGGGACAGCATGGGTGGGACGTCCCCGCCCCAGAGAGCGGAGTCCTGCAGGTGACTGTGCGTGCTCCCACAGCCCCAGCCCCTCCTGCCAAGTCCAGCCAAGAGTCCGTGGGGAGGTTGGAGCCCTGGTGCAGGACTGCTGCTGGATTGAGTGTTTGGGGAGATGAGCCTGGACGTAGGGCGGCTGGACAGGGTGGTGGGCTGCACTGAGACGCTGCCCACTGCCCCGTGGATGCGGTGCGGTCGGAAGGCCGGGGGTTCCTGCACACGACGGCGGAGTATGTGACCTTCCCTGAGTCTGCTGCGGGCTCCGCCGACATGGGAAAGAGGTTCAAGTCTCTCTGGTGTGAGCCCCACGGTGTGAACGAGCTCAGTGCCACCGAGCAGTGCGTTTTGGGTTGTGTCTACCACAGTTCAAAAGTTTGAGGGAAATGAAAGTAAACACTGACCTCTTAGGGAGTCCAGCTACACCTGTGAATAATTTTGCCTGTCACCATGGCCTAATGAAACGTCACAGTGTTGACCAGAAGACAAGGCCATTGATGAGCTGTATGATTCTGGGTAAGTTTCTGAGTCTCACTTCTTCAACTGCATGATGGGGATAAGACAACAGTTCGCCAGGCTGTGGGGACCAAGCGCACTGGGTAGAAAGAAGCTGCTTTGGGGGCTGCAAATGGTTCATGGGACGTGATTTGGCTTCATGACGGGAACAGCAGTCTGCTCACGTGGTCGTCGCACATCCACCACCAGCCCTCACCCTCCTAGAAACACTGAATGCACCTGTTTCTTACAAGGAACCGTGGTCCGCATGCAGTTTGATCGAGGAGGGAGGATTGTTTCCGGTCTTCGATGTCGTTGACTAAGAGGTGTTTTGAGCTTGTTTGATCTTTGGTTTTCCGTGTAAGTAACTGTGAGGAAGTGAGATGCCAAAAGTTCTGCCTTGAGCTGATGTGCAGCCACTCATCCTCTGTGTAAACAAAGGCTTCGCTAAGCAAATGGGCGGGTAAGAGAGGACCGCGGGCAGAATGTTTGTTCTCTCAGAGGCTCGGGGTTTCACGCACCCCCGCACCGGCCAGCCCCCTGCCAGGCAAACGGAGCCCTGCCTAGTCTGAGGACGTGGACCTGAGGGGCAAGCCTCAGCAAGCGGGGACCCCAGGAGGATGGGGCAAGGCCTGGAGCCTGGCAGGGATGCTGAGAGGGGCCTGGCAGAGGCAGGCAGCGGAGCCTGGCGGGTGGAGGACCGGTCCGGGGACCCCGTATGCAGCTGCTGAGGCACGAAAAGACCAGAGCAGACGTAACGTTTGGAGAGCCTTAACTTTCTCATGATGGGTGCGCAATCTCCACCATGTACTCACATGCAGACTTCCTAAGACCGCACGGGCACATGCAGAAGGGGGCAAGTCTCCTGGTCAGTGGATCCGTTAGTGACAACATTGCTGCAAAGCATGAGCGTGCGGGGCCCGGCGCTTGTCCCTCTGAACGTGCCCAGAGGCCGTTCCCGTGCAGGGGCATTTTGAAGACGCCCTCCGCCCCAACACGGTCACGCCTGGCCCTCAGGAGCTGCTTGGCCCTGGACTCCACAGCACCTCACAGGGACATGTTGCAAGGCCTCAAGCTTCAACTCCTGCATGAATGCGCTTGACTAGCTAATCTACATGTTCAGAAGCAGGAAGATACTTGGGTTTTGTTTCTGTTCCTCTGTCTTTCCAGCGGGAGCTTGGGAGTGCAGAGGGAGTAGCGGGCATTCCATCCACCCTGGAGGTTGACGCCCACACCAGCTTCCCATCACCTCCTGCCAGGGAAGCCTCCGGCTAAGCATGGGGTGGACTCCAGGGCTGTTTATTTGAGGGTGGGTCTGCATCACAATAAGGGGCCAGAGGCCCGTGTCCCTCTTGTCTAGAAGCTTCCAGCAGCTGGGAGAAGCATGCCCAGAGGAGAGTCTCAGGACAACAGTGCTGACCAATGGCCTCCCTGCCTGAGTGCCCAGATCTAATTGCACAGCAGCAGTGCCCGGCACCAAACACCTGCCTGCTCAGGTGAGGGTGTCCAGGCGTGCACACACACTCAAGCGTGGGAGGGAGGCAGCCGAGCTGCAGGCCATGGGCGTGTGTGCGAGCTACATCCCTGCTACACGTGATATGCATGTGGGATAGGCTGTAGACACGTATGCACCATCATCTAGCACAGAATCCTACCTGGAGCTTGCCCAAATGCTAACTCTTCAGAGCACTTTCAGGATCATGATCCCAGCATCCCAATCTTTCCTCTGAGGCCTTCTCTGGGCCAGGTGGCATGAGGGCCCCAGATGTGGGTAATGTCACCTGCTGCAGACCTGCCCAACGGATAGAGTGGTGTCTTTTCTCTCTTGACATTTGAGGAAACTGAGGCGCAGAGGGCGTGCACAGCCCCAGGCCACGTGCCAGGGCAGTGGTGCCCAGATGAACACGGTGGAGGCCAGCTGGCCCTGGGTGACGGGTCGTGCCCTTCTGCTGCGTCACAAAAGGAGGGCCCCCTCCAAATACAGTGCTCTCATGGTGGCCAGGCCCATGTGCACCACGTACCTACCTGGCCGGTGTTGCAGGAGGGGTCGGGTTCCCCGGCTCCAATTCACCCCCACACGGTGTCCCGCCAATGCTCAGGGGAAGCCAGGAGGGACCCCTGCCTCAGAAGCAGATTCCTTGCTGAGCAGGGTGACGTGTCACAGAAAGAACAGCTTAGATGAGACGCATTTCACAGGTGACCAAGGACGCGGCATCCGTCACCAAGGAGCAGAACAGGACCGAGCATTGTCCTTCACAGGGAAGAACTCTTCTAAACGGGTAACTCGCATTCTGCTAACCTTCCGGGCAAGTTACTGCTCATGACTCAGACACAAGAGCCTTCAGTTAGGCTGGTAATGGAGCTAAGTTAATGAAAAGGACTGAATTTCACAAAACTTATATTTTGCACCAGACACTTGCTTCAATCTGCACTTTTTGTGGAAGACCAGATTGAGACAGAAAGTTGATCTCGTGGAAACTAAGATAAATATAGTCTTGTTGTAATTCTTTTTCAGTTGGTTGTTACATCCGTTTACAGAGCAGACTTGACGAATGAGAAAGGGGGGCCAGTGAGGTGAGCAGACCCGTGTTGGGAGGAGGGAGACTCCTGGGCCGGCGGGACGCGGGGGGCAGCGTGGCAGAGAGGGCACCCGCGCGGGACCGGGGCCTGCAGTTGACTCCGACTCCAAGGAGCCTGCAGCACAAACCTGACAGCAGGACTCCACGGACACGCTTTCCTGGCAGGGCCTCCTCTGCTCTGCCGGCCCTGGAAGCTTCTAGATGCCGAGGATGGGGAAGAATCATGCCCTCTCAGGACACTGCTGTCAGCAGCTCCTTGGACGGAGAGTTAGGGGGTGTTTTCAAAGGAACTATTTTAAGCTTCAGGGAAACAAGGCCTGGAGGCACCCTTGCGAAATGAGGGAGGGTGTCAGAAGGTGGGGCATCCATGGCTCCACAGGCTGCCCCCAGATTCCAGGGCAGGCAGGAGGCCCGGCTGCCTCCAGCTCCGCCCACGCCCTCACTGACCCTAGCAACCTCTCCGGAACCGCCCCTTCCTGCTAGATGGTGGCCCTCTGCTCCCCGGCCAGCTCAGGGCCCACCACACGCTGCCCTCTCTCAAAGCTCCAAGATCCCGGTGTTCTGCAAGGCACACGTGCATGTTCATGTGCATGCACACCCATGCACACATGGGCACGCTTGAGCACACACTGCCACGATGCTCACCCGCACACTCGCACGCCCACGTGCCCATGTATGCACATGTGCAAACACACGCCACCACCACCACCTGTCTCTCATTACAGGTACGTGAAGGACGGGGATTTCCTGGACCCCATGAGGAAAACCTCCCCAACAAGCACCTCTGTGCTCTCCAGCAGCCAACCCAGAGCTGCCCATTCAGGGCCGGCCCCCTGCCCCTCGAGAGGTTCTGCAGCCTTGTGCAACCCAACGTGGGGGCAGCTGACTTCCCGCAACCCCTTTTCTAAAGGGGACCCTAGCCATGAACCACGCCGAGCCGCCAGGGCTGCGGCTGGGGACAAAGCTTCCAGGCACCCACGGGGCCCTACCCACCCTTGTGGGGCCCATCCCTGCCGCCCCCGCCCCGTCCCTCCATCCCCCTGCAGCCAGGATGCATGGGCCCAGGCAAGGCCTCCTCCCTCAGACCCCCGGGCTCCAGGCCGCCTCTGACGCTTAACTTTCTGGAACTTGCCACCTTGTTTTCTAGCTTGTTTTATGGTAACAGCAGGCTGGACATATTGCTGCAGCCGGTAAATATTTACACAAGTCAGCCTGACGGGCGCTCGCCTCTGCACAGCTGGTGGGAGGATGCACGGCAGCCAGCCCCCCACAGACACGCTTCCGAGCGGATTGGGCGCCGCGGGGGAGCCTGGAAGCCCGGGGTCTGGGGGCCGCTGCTGCCCCCGGGGCCGGCCCCGACCGTGTGCTGGGGAGTCCACAGCCAGGCCTCTCTCCTGCAGCAGGCCGGGTTCCGAGAGGCACTGTGGGTCCGAGCGTCCGAGATAAGACCCTGCATCCTTCGTCATTCCCTCTTCTGAACACACCTTTGTTTTCACGTCATTCACGAGACCCTCTTGCTGGGGGCCGCACGCGAAGACACCGCAGAGAGGCCTGTATTCCTGTCCAAGAGGGCCTTGTACGCCACGCCCACCAGCAGCGAAGCGCCTCTGAGCCCTGGGGTGCTGCCTTAGCCCTGGCGGGACCCTCTGCTGTCAGCCTGTGAATCTGCATTTGCTGGGGGGTGTCAGAGGTGTGCGTGGGGACCATGCGCTGAGTTGAAAGTCAGTGTCTGTCGTTAGTGAGGGTAGCGGTCACCCATGTCACTGGGACGTCCTGGAGGAAGGCCACAGGGACCCTGGCAGCCACCTCAGGCCCCACCAGGTGAGGGAGGAAAACAGCGTCATTGACCATCCAGCCACACCTAGCTGCCAGAACCTGAGGGCATGGCTCACAGCGTCCAGTGCCAGAAAGAGCAGATATTTGGGGAAAGCCGAAGAGTCACATTAGGCTGACTGCGGTGCAGAAGAAAGCAGGGTTAGGACCAGATGTGCAGGGGACCCAGGTGGGCGAGTGGCCACCATCGCCGAGGGTTCTGCTCCTCTCTGCCCGGAGAGTGCAGGTGTCAGGGAGGAAGAGGCTGGAGGGAAGGGACGACTGGTCGCCCAGCAGCAGGCAGCAGAAGGCAGGAGTAAGTCAGGATCTCACCTCCTCCTGCAGTACGTGGCCCACGGCCCACATTGAAAAATAGGCAAGACAGGGGTCCGGCAAGGGCTGTTTCCTGGGCCCATCCCTGACTGTCAGGGTGAGATTTTTTTCCTCCCCTTGCCTTCCTAACTTGGAACAAGTACCCAGGAAAAAAAGAAAGGGGAAGGGAAAGCCCACCCCACCCTCCTTTCCCGTCTGGCCCACCTCCCACTTCCTCCCTGTTGTCCCTCCTCCCGGAGCTGAAGCCTCTGGAAGGAGTCCCGCTCCCAGGTGCTGGGGACTCTGCCTTCCAAGGGCGGACGTGATCAGCACGCACGGCTCTCAGCCTTCCAGACGGTCTGTGCTCTGTTGTGTGACGGCCATGTGACCAGGGCAGCACGTCATGGTCACCCTCTGAATGCGGGATTGGGTGAGTGAGCGGATTAGCTGCAGACAACTCTACAGTGACCATGTTCTTGCCTCTGGTTCTCCAGATGCACCTCCAGACCTCTGGAGCCTAGCAGCACGCCGAGAGGCCGCTCCACGGCCTGACGCAGCTGCTGGGTCCCACCTGCTCGTGGTCCATGCAGCAGGCTCCAGGTCAGCTTCTCCTCTGGTCTGTGGGGCCGGGGACACAAAGCCCACAGCTTCCCAGGCGCCAGGAGGCCAGGAAGCTGCATTCCACTCTGGAAAGTGTGGGCGCCTGGGTCAGGAGAACCGATGGCATGTGCTTGACCATCATGGTGCACGATCCGAGCCCTGGACAACTGAGGACAATGCGTGTACTCTAGCCGTCCATCCTCCACCTTCCCAACCGTCAGAGAGAAGCGCTCACCATGCTTTCAGAGTGAAGCAGCGAGAATTGTTCCAAAAGCTTTCAAAGCCCTGTGGGCGACTGTACTCGTGGGTTCCTCCACAGAGAACGCTGTGTAGAGATAGGATCCCAACGCCCCAGCAAGGTAACTGGCTTCTAGAAGGTTCCAGAGAGGATGGGTGCCCTCCCAGTGCTAGGCCCCAGGTTTTGCAGCCGGCGCTGACTACAGAGGCTCAGGCCCCTCTCTGGGCAGTGGGAAGGGAGGAGGGGGTCCCCGAGTCCGGAGGTGGCCCTGCCCTCTGCCATGGCTCCCGTGGCCGGCAATCTGTGAGAGGAGGCGTTTCCGTGGCTCAGGCCAGGGCCGGCTGGGTCCTGTTGCAGGTGCCCAACCACAGGGAGCGGCTTCGGAGGTGGCAGACAGAGACATGGACGTTGGCAGCGGTTCTGGTCGGGACACGGGGGAAGGAGGCGGCTGGAGACAAGGCCTCTGTCTTAGTGCATCTGGCCCCGAGCAGCATGGCCATGGAGACCACAGGACGACCCGCGCAGACAGCCAGAGAGACAGCGAGGCTGCCCTGCTGACCCCATCTGCGTGGCCCCTAGCAGGGGAGGGAGGACACCTCCTTGGGGAGGAGGGGGCGTCTCCAGGGCCCTGCCCCACAAGGGTCTCGTGCCCGAAAAGTGACAAGGGATTCGACAGAAAAACCAACCCGAACCGAGTTCTGGCCAGAAACCAGCGCGTGAAGGGCTGGGAAACAGCCCTCGGGCGAGCGAGCCTCACAGCACACCCACACCCGCCCCTGAGTCGGGGTCCGGTCTTACACACAGGTTTAGGGTACGGTGGGGCTAGAGGCTGCTCCTCAGAATGTCCCACCAGGGCGGCCGCCCGGCCTCATGCTGCCCGGCTCCCCTTCCTGCCCTGTCCCCTGCAGAAGCAGGAATCAAGATGGAAATTGGAGCGGACACGAGTTTGTAAGTTTCCTGCGGGCAGGACCCTGTCCCTCCTGCACATGGTCATGCAACAGCACGTCAGCTGCCCGCAGCCCCACCAGCTGGGGCCAGGACAGGGCGGGGACACACAGAGACAGGCCTGCCCCCAGCAACCCCGGTCTGTCAGGCAACCTCCGCCCTGAGCAAACACGCGGGGCAGCGCGCCGGCTGCTGCGGCCCCGGGTTCCCTGCGTGCACGCCCCGGGGTCTCACCTGCAGACTCTTGATGCCAGTATATTTTCTCCTGGGACTTAGTACAAAATCCATCAATTCTGAGTGCTCTTAAGCAATGAGTAACTTCTGTAAACTTTCTACTAATATTACCTATTGTGTCATTAAGTTTGCTTAAACATGACCCTCAACAGTATTCATATGACATCCTTATTTTAGCAAATGACGTAAAGTTTACTTTGCTTTCAGTTAAAAATGTGACAAAAACCCATGAGTCCTCAATAAATTTAATGTAAATCATTGTGCTGCATTTAATTTGGGGACTGGATGTATATTAAAATATGGAATCATTTTCACATAATATGCCCTCAAATTACTGTTATGATTATTTTTTTCATGTAAAGCTTTTAAAAACCCAGCAGACCTGCTTCTGTGTGGATATTTGGTCCCCAAATGATACGAGGGGTTTGGAGACACCCCTGGAAGCTCTTCTTTGCAAACAACATATGGATGATATGAGAACAATAAATGAAAAGCAGGACTGACGGCGGTTCTCACTGCATTTCCCTCTTCTTTCATTGGCTCTCAAGGGAGAACAGGCATCTGCCATGTTTGTTGTATGGGGATTTTGGCGAACAAATGTCACTCGTATTCATCCTTAGGCTCGTTTGCAGGATTGCTACATTTTTTTTAAATGTTTGTCAGTTTTCCTTAGGCTTCCTGAATAACCACTACTGATTAAATTAAATTAAATAATACATTTCTATCATAAAAATTCCTTAAAGTTGAATAAGAGTGAAGACAACTCTGTGGCCATAATGGCCCCATGCACAGAGAATGCTGGAGTGACAGAGCTGCACACACGCTTCTGATCCCTAAGAACCTCTGCACGTGGCGGATCTCAAATGAGCCCCTTTAAAAGGAAAACAACATTTAAAAACATTGTGTGTAAGTAGAGATTGAAACAGTCCTCTTTGTGTCTTTGAAGCACCTTGAGCCCCTTAGCGCACACAGGACACGTCCGTCCCCTTCCTGACTCCTGGGGATTTACAAACACCTCCAGGGAAACTTCTATTCTGAGTACAGCGTCCCTGTAACGTTGAGATCCGGCACCATGAGGGTCAGGTGAGGGAAGCATCTGGGGAAGCTTCTCAGGGTTCTTGCATTCCCTGCTGTTGGCTGCTGGCCCGTCCGCCTGCCGCAGGACATTGGAATCTCGGGCAGCTCCGCAGGAATCCCCACGCCTGCACCTTTTCGCCAACCAGGAGCCGCGGATCACCTTCCAGCTCTCCAGGGTCAAATCCCTTCCACCTTCCCCACCGCGGGAGCCTGAGGCTGGGAGTCCCAGGGTGCCTCCGGGCCTCCCCCACGAGGTGCTGAGGGGCCTCAGCAGGAAGCTGCCATTGGGTGTAGACTGCTCCTTCACGCCCACACCATGCAGCTCCTGGTTAGAGGCTCGTTCTGGTTTGGTGAGTCCTCTCATTGCCCGGTCTGACAAAGCTTTTCAATCTCCTGATTTTCCAGCAAATGAGACATTGTGAAAAGTCTTGTTTATCTTAGCTAAATATCTCAGTTAAAACATTCCATTCCAAAAACATGACCCAGAGTTTAGCACTTTCCTGGTCACATGAAACAGCTGGTCCTCTCAACAGCCACCAAGAAGCTGCTTCCTGCCATGTTGTCCCTGTCACAGGGGGTGACAAACGAGCCCGAGCTGTCCCAGCATGAACTGGAAGCACCTCTCCCCTAGAGCAGCATGGGTGGCCTGAAGCGTGCTCTCAGTGCTGGCCTGGAGGGCTTCCGACGGACGGCCCTCAGGCCTCACCCCTCCCCGCTCACCCACCACCACCGTTCCCGGGGAAGCAGGAGTGTGCGTCCTGCTCCTGACTTCTGTCCTGGGGCGAGGAGACATGTGGCTCCTCCAGTGCCCGTGCAAACGATGGAAACAAAACCCTGCGTGTCTCTGTCTGGAAGCTTTTGCCGAGAAGATGTCCTGGGGGCATGAGAGCACTCAAGACAGGGTGGCAGGACAGCTCTTGAAGGAGGGCAGACAGCTGGCTTCATGCTGTGACGTGAACAGCGAGGGGAAGGAGGTGCCAGTGGGGCCTCGGGGTCTGTTGTGAGCAACCAGGTGGACGGTGGTGCTGACTCTGAGGTGGGGAGCTGGACGCAGACCTTCAGACCAGCTGAGCCGATGTCGGGAACGCTCCTGGGGTTCAGGAGGTGGGCCTGGCTGTACGGTGCTGATGAGGGTAAAGACGCCAGAAGGGGAGAGAAGGGGGTCGGGTGTCAATGGAAAGAGAACCCCAAAAATCGGAGGGGAGGGAAAGCAGGAGACGGAGTCCCACAGAAGCCAAAGGAGAAAAGCCTTCCCAGGAGACGTGGTCAGCGGGATCTCAGGCCCAGAGGACGCCAGGCGCGGGAGGGGTGCCGCTCTCGAGGGTCCTGGACCGGGGCAAGAGCTCCCAAGAGCTCCCGAGAGCCTGGGCCTCGGGGCATGCTGCACTCCAGGACACAGGAGTCAGGGTCCGGGTCTCAGGGCTGGGGGCTCCTCTGTCCCACTGGGTGTCGTTTACTCAGTAGTTCACATTCCTGGAAATGCGTGCACCCGTCGCCATCTCTCATTAAAGCCAGGTTCTCTTCAGCGAGTGTCCTCAAAGGGTTAGGGCGTATTCTTTAAGTCAGGTGCTCTGCTCCCCAGAATCCCCCGGGGATGTGGGCTCAGGCTCCCAGGGGAGGCCTGGGAAGCCTCAGGTGACTGCAGGCCCAGAGAGCCCCATGGGCCATTCATATGAACACAGACTTGGGCCAGGAAGTAAACGCGGCAGGTGATGTTTTGTGGGTTTGGTCTTTTCTGAGCCAGGTTCATGTGTAGCAGGAGCCGAGTTTACTTCCAGCTGTAACCCACCCAGTGGAAGTTGTGTTCTGTCTTTCAGTTTCCAATTGACATGCAAGCTCTTTTGAATGATGTCAGACATGTCTTTTTTTTTAACTTTTAACTCAACTGTGTTGAAGTGATTTCAGGCCTTACAGAAGGGTCACGATGGTGACTCCCGTCCTGTTGGTGCCTGACGTGGCTGCCGGCGGGGTCAGGAACATGACACACTTCACAACCACACGTCCACAGCTTCTGCGCTGACGCCCTTCCCTCCATGCAGACCCCGGACTCCATCCTGTCTGTGGCCTCTTCCAGTCTGGGATGGGATGGCCTCTTAGCGTCCCTTCCTTTTCCCACCTGGACCCTTTGCAAGATGATGGTCACTTATTTTGTCCACTGTCCCTCAGTTTGTGTCCATCCGATGCTTTCTCACAGCTGGCCCGAGGAGATGCAGTAACTTCCTGTGCACACATCGCAGGCTCCGAGCCTCCACACGGCTTATCACTGGGGATACTGACCTTGATCTCTTGGTGAAGGTCATTGCTCCACGGGGGGCCGCAAAGTGGTTCCCCGAAGTGATCCTCTTAGCTGGCCACCTGTCACATATATCCATACTCAGCGTGCGACCGCTCAAGGCGGACACCTTCCCACAAACGAAAACAGCCCCACCCCCCACCCCACAAGTAGATGGTCTCCTCAGAAAACTGCTGTAGTGAAATCAGAAAGGGTGGTGGCCCCCCATCTTGCAGACGTCGGCAGTGTGTCCATCTGATCTTCACTGAACAAGGCTCCTACGAATACATAGGTGAGTTCAAAAGTGATCAATCTCACTTCGGACAGGGTTCCCGAGAACGGGGCAAGCGGGAGGCTTTGGGAGGGAAATCAACGCCCTCGAGGGAGGGGCACCACGGGGGCGTGGCTTCGGTTCTGGGGAGAAGAGCGAGCCAGCAGAGTGCTACGAGGGATGGATTCGCCCCCCGAAGACGGCCTGTCACAGACGCACAGCCGAGCGGCCGTTTGGGAGAAGAGGAAGCAAGGAGAGCTACTCACAGGGCAGGATTCCTCCCTCGATGGATGCATCAGCTCGGACCCTGCTTGCTCACCATCAGTGAAGTGTAGAATAGACGAAGATGTCTTTGGGGGGACTGAGATGGTGGGAAACAGCGGTCCTGTTAGCAGAAAACCCTGGAGGCCTTGGCCACAGGGCACTGTGCCACCAGGGTCCCAGGCCCCACCACAAACTGCCCTTCAGTGAGACCTGTGATGTGGGAAGATGCTCTAGATCCAGGGTCAGCCACGAACGGAGTTACCAGCCTGGCTCTCGATGGGTCACTGTCCAAAAGCAGCCCCATCCCACCTGCTGATTGAAAGGGAAAGGTCACACTTCTTTATTTTTTTTTAAGATTTTATTTATTTATTTGACACAGAGAGACAGATAGCAAGAGAGGGAACACAAGCAGGGGGAGCGGGAGAGGGAGAAGCAGGCTCCCCGCCAAGCAGGGAGCCCGACGCGGGGCTCGATCCCAGGACCCCGGGACCATGACCTGAGCCGAAGGCAGTCGCTTCACCAACTGAGCCCCCCAGGTGCCCCAGGAAAGGTCACATTTCTAAATGTAGCATAGGACACCCAATTGCTGGCTTGCATGGGCAAATATGATTCAAGTATAACTGGTTCACAAAACACAAATGATGGCGGCAGCCGCCATGGGGATGATTTATGGGCACGACTGCTGGGTGCCTCACGCATCTTCTCTCGTGAGGTCTTCACTGTAACCTGAGCCATGTGCTACATAATTTCCTTTTTTTTCCTCCAGACAAAACTGGGGCTTGAAAAAGTTCAATTACTCAAATCCACACGTTTTAATAAGCAGAACCGGGATTTAAACCAATGCCCTTTCATAGTGTGTGAATTTTAGACTCCACAGGGTACAACTAAAAATCTTAGAATTTCTACCAAAGAAGAAAACTTACTTGAAACCTATGAAAGGTTTGGTTCAGTTCAGTCTAATTCACTGTGTGGAAGGCAGCATTCTGGGGGCTTGGGGAGGATGACAATGAGCAAGACCACCTCACCACCCTCAGAGAACTATGGTGCCATAGACTGAGTGTCCCCCCCAAACTCATGTATTGAGGCCTAACCCCCAAGGTGATGGTATTTGGAGGTGTGTCCTTGGGGTGATTAGGTCAGGAAGACCGCATCTATGGACCCGACACTGGGTCTCGGACTTCCAGCATCTACAGCCATGAGCCATAAACCTCCGTTGTTTATGAGCCACCTCGTCTGGGCATTTTGTTGTTGTGGCCTGAATGGACCAAGATGCACGGTCAGGGCAGATGCTCCCTGGCCGTCCATGGCACTAGGATGGCAGATGGAGATCTTTTATCCTGAAGTGTATGCTGGTTTTCTTCACTAACAGCTTTATCAGATCAGTGAGCTCTGTGACTGGGTGTCACACCACAAATAGGTAACGATGCCAACTGTCGAATTAGAGCATGGGCTTCCCTCAGCTCTGACGGCAAAGTTGCCATATCCCAGAGCCACCGGGAAGCATCTCCTCAGGAAAGGGGTGCTTCAGGCCTCACGCGTGAAGCTCTCCCGTGTTTTCACTCCTGCGCTGCTGACCTTTCCCCCCAGTCACACCTGCGCTTGCTCTGCAGCCTCACTAACCGCTTGCCCCTGGCACAGGGCAGATTTGTTTGGCCCCTGGCAAGGGTTGGTGTTGATGCAGAAATTGGGAGTGGATGACCCTCTGTGAGACCCTGCCAGCCCTCTCTCGGCACGCCGCTGGGGGCAGGGTCCTCACAGTGACTGGTCCTGGCAGTGTCCCAGGTGTGAGCTCTTGCGGACCTGACCTCTCAGCCTCCTTTGTGCGCAGGAGGAATGCCCGTTTCAGATCCGGTTGGCCATCTTCCATGTTGACAAGAACACTGGAGAGGAGAGAATCTGCTCTGCCCAGGCTTGCAGTGGAGGGACAGGATCGTGGTCTCCCATGACCGAACCTTGGGCCTCCAGGAGCAATTCTAGGACCTGCATCTTCTCAGGGAGAGTGCAGATGATGGTGTCTTCCACACAGTGGTGTGAACATTAGCTTTGAAGCGTCTCCACCTGGCTTACAGGAAGCTCAAGAAATACCAGCCATTATTTCCTGAGACAATGGTGATGAACCCTAGCCCAGCCTCGGGCTCTACGGGGCCATCCTGGGCCCGGAGGCTCGATTGGGCCCTTACTCAGCCCTGAAGCGTCTAAGCTGGGGCGGCCACCAGTGGCCAGACCTTGGGGAAAAGGTGGGTAAGGTCCAAGGAACCCCTTTGCAGGTGGATTCAGGTAAAAAGCTGGCTGCACAGCAGGTAAGAGAAATGTCTGTGGTCCGGAGACCAGCATCGGCTGCCGGCTGTGCGGCCTGCCCGAAAGGTGCCCACCGGCACCAGGTGGGAGGGCTGGTGGTGTTCCAGCGAGCCCGCGTTCCGCCTCGCTGTCTCTCCTTGTTGGCCCCCGAGTGCTTCCTTCGGGCTTCTCTGGTGCAGTGGACCCCCAGTTTCCCTGCCCCGGTGGGAGTCCTTCCCTTCCTGTGAGTTTAGCGGGAAGGAGCCTCGCACACAGCTGGGAAGCAAGTGCTGTACAAGGAATTCACGTGATGCTTGGCCGGCAGCTCCGTACTCCCAGCACCAAACGGACTCAGGAACTCGGTGACACAAAAACCACAACGGGCACGAGAGGCCGAGGCTGGCTGCCCAGCTGTCAGTGTCCGGCCAGGGTGTCTTTGGCCTGTCATGCGTGCTCCCCGGAGCCTGAATCTCGAGAACAGCACGAAGAGAAAGTGGTCCTGAGTGCGTACTCTTGGCTTTGCTCGCCCAGCGCCCAGATTTTGGGTTCTTACGCTTCGCTGTACCCTCAGGCAGAGCCGGCTCCTGCAGGACCCAGACACGACCGCCATCGTGGCTCCGGCTACTCGTGGACAGACAAGCAAGTGCGCACGAAACGGTCTGCTGTCCCTGCTCTCGTGAGGGCGACGCATGTGGGCTCCAATCCCGTCCTGGCCACCCTGGGCCTCAGAGCGGCTCGCCGATGAACGAGCTTTGTCTCTGCTGTGGCGGTGGACAAGTCCTCCCTTGAACCTGCGGGCAGAGCAGAAGGGAGATGTGCGGAGGGGCCCAGACACCCTCGAGGAACGGGCTGTGGGCCGAACTGAGCCAGTGGAAGCTCGCCAGGCCCGTGCCCTGTTCAGCTCTCTGTGGGGACGTTCCTTTCCATTGATGACTTTAAATGGTGTCCTTGCTTTAGTGCCAGAGGAGAGAGAAGGCACCACCATTTCTGGGGCTTTCCTCTGGGTGCTGTGGACGTGTCTTTCGCTGATTCTCACTGTCCTGTGGTCACTGTCATCTCGGCTTTGCACCTGCTCCGAGGCTCAGACTTGCCGCAGAAGGGCTGAGGCAGTTACAGACACAATCTTGTCCGCACCTCCCTCTCCTCGCGCTGCCTTTCTGGAAGACAGGAGAGTAAGAGGTAAAAAGAAGTTCACGGAACCCTTTTTGTTTTCGAAGAGGCAAACATCTAAACAAGAAGGCCCTGTTCTCCGCTCTGTCCCCAGGCCCTCCCTCCCCCCAGAGAAACACAGCGCCCCTTGTATTAGCCGGCTAGGGCCGCCATGGCAAATACCACAGATGGGCAGCTCTGCCACAGAAGTTGATACCCTCACGGTCCTGGGGCTGGAAGTCTGAGATCGGGGTTTCGGCGGGGTTGGTTTTCCTGAGGCCTCTCTTCTTGGCCTGGAGTGGCTTGAGGTGAGGTGGGATGAGGTGAGGAAAGGGTAAGTAAGGTGAAGTGGGGGAAAGGGAGGTGGGGTGAGGTGGGATGAGGTGGGGTGAGGTGAGGGATGCATTGGGGTGAGGTGGGGTGAGGCGGACTGAGGTAGAGTAAGGCGCAGTGAGGTGAGGTGGGGTAAGGTGATGGAGGGGTGAGGTGGACTGAGGTGGGGTCAGGTGAGGTGAGGGGTCAGGTGGGGTCAGGTGAGGTGAAGGGTGAGGTCAGTTGAGGTGGGGTGATGTGAGGTATGGTAGGGTGAGTTGGGGTGAGGTGGGGTGAGATGGGCTAAAGCGGGGTCAGGTGAGGTGAGGTGGGATGAGTTGGGATGAGATGGGGTGAGGTGGGGTGAGGCAGACTGAGGTAGTGTGAGGAGCGTGAGGTGAGGTGGGCTGAGGTGAAGTGGGGTGAGGTGGTGGAAGGGGAGGTAATGGACAGTGAGAAATGCACAGCTGGGGCCTCCTCATGGTTGTGGATTGTGGCCGCCCCACCAGGTTGGAGCTGGGGAGCTGCAGAAATACCAGGATAGCCCAGCCTACACTCTTAGGGCACGTTGTGGGGGTAAACAAGGACCTCAGGGACCAGCTAAAGCCCGAGGGCTCATTTTCCCTCCAGGTCCCCTGCAGGTGTGAAGTGGAGGGTGGCTGTGGATGGAGAGTGGAGCTGTGGGTCCTGGAGGGGACTACAGAGATGACTGACCGGCAGGTGGCAAAGGAGAAGAGGCGAGTCAGCTTTGGTAACAAGCACAGGACAGCCAGCCCAGTAGGGAGAAATCAGGGTGCAGATGTGCCTCTGGACGGGAGCAAATGCAGATAAATGGGTGGAGAGATCAAATGCCAGGGGCTGATGGGAGCACCCACACAGCGCGTCTGGGGAGCCGATGCAGCCGCCCGAGGAAGCGGTCGGGGTCCTGTTGGATGCCACGCTCCCGTGGACGGAGGGAAGGTTTCTCATGGGCTTCCCAGGACAGAGGCTGTCATTGTCCCAGGAAAGCCCGAGGAGGCCACCGCCCAGGGGATCCTGAGGGTGGGCTCAGGGCGGACGTGAGTGGTGGTAAGTCGGTCCTTTGTACGGATAGCCTGGTTGCACAGTGGCTGACGTCAGAATTCCGAGAGCAGAAGGCCCAGTTCCACGATGTCGCAGGTGACCCCCAAACGAGAAGCAAATCATGGCTGGCATATAAGGCTTTTAGTTTGGGCTCTTGCAAAAGTCACTATTACAAATACATGATTCACAAGTTCTGTCTGGGAAATGTAACCATGTATTTATTCATCATTCTTGTCCTGCTGCACGATCAGAGAAAATCAGTATTTTATGTACCCCTTTTCCATCACAACTTCATCACAAAAAGAAAATGATATAGTGGAAAGGGAGGGAGGGAACAGAAGAAAAACGGAAAAGGAAAAGAGAAAAGGAGGGGGAAAAAACCCAGCTTTTTTGAGTTTGCTTAAAACTACTGAAGTGACTCGGGGAATATCTTACACTGAAGACAGTGACGCACGTCAGGCACGTTGCGGATGGGCCCGCGAGAGGAGCAGGTCGGCAGCCCACCACGGTGAGTGCTGGATGCTGGCAGACAGGTCAAGCGCACCTCTTCCACAATGACCAGTCTTGAGTTTTATTCTTACAAAGGCATTCCATGTCCTCTGCAGAAAACCGAAAGATTCAGATCGATAACGAAGAGAATGCAAACCATTCCCATAACCTCACCACGTAGAGGAACGATCCTAAAGATCTTTCTAGACCACTTCTGTCTACCTGCCCGTAGGGTTTTGTATGCATGGTCTTCTAACGTATCAGTCTGTGATCTTTAGGAACACAAACGTGCACGTATAACCTCATGACTTGTTTTCTCACCTCAGACTATGTAATCGTAGGGGCGCTATGGGCCGTTGTAAGTGTTTTCTGCGTATGCGGCCATCACGGCCTCCAAAGGGCCATGGCACAGAGAGGTTGTGTGACGTGCCTGGGGTCCCTCAGAATTAAGCGGTGGGGCTGGCACTCGAGCCCGGGGGCTCCGGCTCCAGCCTCTTAGGTGTGAACCTCTTCTCAGGTCCCGTCACATTTTAATGACTTTATTGTATTTCATCGTATCAAGATGCCATAGTTTGTTTAATATTTATTTCTTGTTTCAAATGTTTCTCTATTATAAAGCACATTGCAATGAGCACCTTACAATCTTATAGCCAGATTTTTGTCTACAAATAGAATGATCTCCTTACACCCTGCCAACCACCCAATTCTAGCAGTGACTCCACCAGATGAGCTTTGAGTGTTTGGGATATGTGCCGACAAGTGCTTCCCAGAGGGGGCTCCGATCCCACCCTCGGTGAGGGAAGATGCCCCCCACACCTGTATTAACCTTCTCCTGAGAGGGAAAAGACAGCCATCTGGACCAAGAGCACCGCATGCTGTTTCTGCTCTAAATCTCTGGCCACGGGCATGGCTGAGGACAGTTAGGGTTTTCACCTCTTCTCAGAGTGCTTGCTGGTGACATTAGCCTGTCATTCAGTGTCTTCGTGCCACTGAAACTTTGACATGATTTCCTCTTTAACTGTCCAAGTTCAGCTGAACTGTGAAGCTGGCAAAGACTCAGGACAAAATTTAGAAGTTTGCTCTTTCCTTTTGAGAAATTGCAGGCTTGTTAGAGCTCTGGTGAAGGGCGCCCAAGGTCAGGGAGCTTGTGCTCACAAGCGCTACCACAGAAGATAGCGAAGTGACCTTGCACTCCCTGGGCTCTCGGAAGAGTTTTGCTGCATGTGCACTGTGTGAAATGAGTTTGTGTGCGTGGCTGGGGCAGCCTCGACCACCGAGTGTGCATCCCACACACGCGTCAGTGTCTCCCCCAGCCTGAGGACGCGGACTCCACCAGCGCTGCTGGACTGCGTCAGCCCCTTCGAGCAGCACGACGAACCCGGCCCCTTTAGATCAGGGGCGAGCAGTGGCCGAAGCTTTAGG
Source organism: Mirounga leonina (assembly GCF_011800145.1). Lineage (NCBI taxonomy): Eukaryota > Metazoa > Chordata > Mammalia > Carnivora > Phocidae > Mirounga > Mirounga leonina. Next base: position 11,182,899 of record NW_023270816.1, read on the forward strand.
AGCAGGGGAGCGCCCTGATTGCTCTGGGTTGTGGGAGGCTCGGGGGTCCTGCAGGGAGGACCCTGGGCAGTGGGTCCCAGAAGGCCAGGACTGCTCTCTGCTCCTACACCACCTGGACCTGAGGAGGGCAGGAGCTGCCCTGAGACGCCCCCACCCGCCTCTGCTCCCGGAAGAGGCAAAGTCCACGATGCTCATCTCTGCCACATGATGCAGCTGAGGAGACAGCCCACCGTGCAACCGTGGGGAAGAAACTTTGCATCTCCAGGAGTCCCCTGTGGGCCTGGGCACAATCCCGGTCAGCTCTGCCCAGGAAGCAGTGCCCAGCAGAGAAGACAAGCAGGAGACCAGGACCCAGGGCCAGGCGGCCGTCGCGGGCTCTGGCCTCAGGATGGCCGAGCTGACTCTGCCCCCGTGGAGCTGTTTCCTCCTCAGCACAAGAGAGACAATGTGAGAGTCATGGGTCACGGCAAGGACTGGAGGGGACGGCACATGCAGAGATTAACCCAGGGCCTGGTACTTAGGAAGGGCTGCGTAAATGACACCCAGTAGGGCAATGTTAAGTGACCTGTTTCTCATAAAACGAATGCAAAATCAGTGCACGGAGTCACACTTCTTAGAATTCGGTGTCTCCCACCCAAGCAGAAAGCTCTTCCAGGGCACGAGCAGGGTCTCCGCTTTGTGTATTTCATTCCTGCTGATTGGGGGCCACAGGCTACTGGAGGTGGCCAGTTGGTCCTTCACCGTCAGGAGACCCGCTGCTTCCAGCACACGGGATTTGCTGGACAGCAGTGTCTGCAGTCACCAAGGGAAGTCAGGGCGTAGACACTCGGTTGTCCAGGAATAAGTGACGTGTGTTGCGTGTTCTTGGAATCCAGGGAGCAGAAAGTCCCTGGTGGGTTCCCAGAACCTTCCTGCCCTCCCATCCCACTTGAGGAGGGAAGTTCCGGATTCTGTGGTGAAAATGATTCATCTGTTGCTCTGACGGCTCCAGACCGAGCTTCTCGATTGGAGAACAGTGATTGCTTGCACATCTGGAAAGCCTTAGGAACCCAGCTCGCTTGGCCAGGCTCTGTGTTTGGACACAAACACATTTCATCTGAGCTCGTGATTCCAGTGGAGACTCAGCGGGTGTCCCTGGGCGGCGGGATTTACCCGTTTCCGTGGCTTCGCTGGACCAAGATGCTCCTTACAAAACGAGTGTTTCCCAAACTCGCCAGATTGGCAGAGTTATCCGGTTAAAATAGCAGCGTCCAGGGGCCGCCCTGGGGTTCTGGCGCGGTGGGTCTGTGTGTGCCTGTGAATGGAAGAAGCCGTGCACGAATTCTCACTCTCAAGTCAGCAGCCTGCCCGTTGCCTTGCTGCACACTCCGCATGCCCCAGGAACCCACTCTCACCACCAACCCCAGACCCTCACACTCGCCTTGCCCCTGGGACTCAGTCACTAGGCCACTCAGGCAGGTGCCTGCAGCGTCCACGGGCTGTGGCCCTGGAGCGGGCACCCAGGCCTGCCGGGGCCTCAAGGAGTTCCCTGTGGCCAGGTCTGGAGCGTGAATGCCGCTCCCCCGAGACGGCTCAGTGCGTGCAAAAGCCCTCCGTCTGGGAGTCTGGGCACTCAGTGAGTTCAGCTCTCGACTCCTTCCCGTGCACCCCAAGACCATGACGACCGCGGCCAGTCCCTGTCCGCCTGGGCATGGTGCTCACTGCAGGGGCCCTCAAAGCAGGCCCACACTCCCCACTCCGTGGCCCAAGCCTGCTCCCGCCGCCAGGTGTGCGGCCCGCGGAGCTCCGGCTGCTGAGGCAGCGGGCAAAGAGACAGAGGGACTGAGGTACCTGCACCGGGCAGCTCAGCAGGACAGGCGCTGAGAGTGAGGGGGTGAGGACCCAGCTACCAGAGGGTGAAGGGCCCTCCGGTGTGACCGAGGGCAGTAGCTGGCAACCAGGGCGGCAGGCGGTATCTTACAAAGGCAGACCTCGCAACGCAAAGTCTGGAATGAGCACACGTGAATCCAAACTGACCCTAGTAAGTGGCTCAGTGAATAAATGAATACATGGGGGAGCAGAGAGAGCTCCCTCCAAGTAATTCATGAGGCTGCTCTGCCCTGAGGAGGCGAGCATAGCCCCAGTCCCACATGTGGCCTGTGCTTGCAACCTCCCCACAAGGGGGTCACTCTCAACGGAGAGACTGAGCCCTGTGCCAGGCAGTCAGGCGCCTTTTGAGAAGGGCCCTCCTGGGTGCTCAGTCGACTGGATGGGCTGCTGCTGTGCCCCGGAAGTAGCCAGGTGAGTGGGGTCTGGCTGGCAGCTGGGCTGCAGAAGCCCCTCAAGGTGCATGTGCTCCCCCACGAGAAGGAGAAGACGTGGGTCCTTGGTCATCGGGGTGATGAGGTCCCCGCCTTCCGGCGGCAGACACAGCCAACAGGTGCCCTCCTCCTGCCGGATGAGTACGCAGAGGTCATTTCTTGCTCCTTTGCCTCAGTCCCCAAAAGCAGAACAAGTGAGGGAAGACAGCAGGGTCTTCAAACGGCCCCACGGGAGAGCACATGTGTGTGGGGGGCACGCTCCTTCTGGGAACCGTCTCCTCCACCAGGGGCCGAAGCAGCCCAGGCCAGTCACGGCACTGATGTGGCTGATCAGTGAGCAGATCAGCTCCAAGGACGGGCAGGAGGGGCCGGGGGAGGCGCCACACTCCCACCTGCACCCCCCACCCCGCAAGCCCCTCCCCCAGTACCTCCGGTCCCATGTCCGCTGGGCCCTGCCTCCTACCTTGAAATTCCACCTGCCCCACATCCCCTGCTTGTCAGGCTCCTTGAGCGTGGGGTCTTTTTTTTTTTAATTTTTTTATTGTTATGTTAACCACCATACATTACTTCATTAGTTTTAGATGTAGTGTTCCACGATCCATTGTTTTCGTATAACACCCAGTGCTCCATGCAGTACGTGCCCTCCTTAATACCCATCACTGGGCTAACCAATCCCTCCTCCCCCCTCCCCTCTAAAACCCTGTTTGTTTCTCAGGTCCATAGTCTCTCATGGTTCATCTCTCCCTCCAATCCCCCCCCCTTCATTTTTCCCTTCCTTCTCTTAATGTCCTCCATGTTATTCCTTATGTTCCACAAATAAGTGAAACCATGTGATAATTGACTTTCTCTGTTTGACTTATTTCACTTAGCATAATACCCTCCAGTACCATCCATGTCGATGCAAATGGTGGGTATTCATCCTTTCAGATGGCTGAGTAATATTCCATTGTATATATGGACCACATCTTCTTTATCCATTCATCCGTTGAAGGGCATCTCGGCTCTTTCCACAGTTTGGCTATTGCGGACATTGCTGCTATGAACATTGGGGTGCATGTGGCCCTTCTTTTCACTGCATCTGTGTCTTTGGGGTAAATACCCAGGAGTGCAATTGCTGGGTCATAGGGTAGCTCTATTTTTTTTTTTTTTTTGCGTAATAAACTTTTTTTTATTATGTTATGTTAATCACCATACATTACATCATTAGTTTTTGATGTAGTTTTTGAATCACCATGATTCATTGTTTGCGTATAACAGCCAGTGCTCCATGCAGAACGTGCCCTCTTTAATACCCATCACCAGGCTAACCCATCCTCCCACCCCCCTCCCCTCTAGAACCCTGTTTGTTTCTCAGAGTCCATAGTCTCTCATGGTTCGTCTCCCCCTCTGATTCCCCCCCCTTCATTCTTCCCCTCCTGCTGTCTTCTTTTTTTTTTTTTAACATATAATGTATTATTTGCTTCAGAGGTACAGATCTGTGATTCAACAGTCTTGCACAATTCACAGTGCTCACCATAGCACATACCCTCCCCAATGTCTATCACCCAGCCACCCCATCCCTCCCACCTCTCACCACTCCAGCAACCCTTAGTTTGTTTCCTGAGATTAAGAATTCCTCATATCAGTGAGGTCATATGATACATGTCTTTCTCTGATTGACTTATTTTGCTCAGCATAATACCCTCCAGCTCCATCCACGTCATTGCAAATGGCAAGATCTCATTCCTTTTGATGGCTGCATAATATTCCATTGTATATACACCACCTCTTCTCTATCAATTCATCTGTCGATGGACATCTCGTTGAGTGTGGGGTCCTAAGGGGACCTCCAGGGATGCCCTGCGTCCTCAGTACGTGCTGGTGACTGACTCCTCCACCATCCGCATGATGGGGGCTAGGTACCAGACAACCATGGATAATGGTCTCATGGAGTCAAAATTACCCTTGGAAATTCCTTAAAATGTCTGCAAATCAGAGTATTCTCATGTGTGGATAACTATGCCCAGCTGGTTTCCTCTAGCGCTGGAATATCTGTCACTCCAGGAACACAGTTCCTGGAAGATCCTTCTGTTCAAACTTCAAGCCCAGGTCAGCCCAGCCACGCTGCGCTCTGAACCGACACAGAGTCGGAACCGCACTCGCCGGTCTAAGTTAGCAGCAGGGGAATTCGGGGTCAAGTAGCACAGCAACTTCACACCTGAGGAACATTGTCCAGTTCGATGGACGACATGCACTGATTCAGGTCAGAGTTGCTCAGCCTCCATGTTATCGATATTTGGGGCGGAACATTCTGGTTTTGGGGGTGTCTTGTGCAGTCTCGAGCCTCCCCAGCTCAGACCCTGTCTCAGAAACGTGCTCACCTCGGCACCTTCCTGCCCTCCACCCCCTCGCCTGCCTCATCGCACCAGAAGCCAGACCTCCAAACGCACGGTTTTAATCAAGAATATGACCAAAAATTATTCCTCTGTATTTGTTGGTTTCACTTTAACAAGGAGAATTGGCCTGGACCCCAGGAACTTCTGTTCCCCAAGAACCTGAAACAAAAGTAGCGCTTTTTCCTTGCCTAACCCCCCACTGCTCCCTTCAGGTCTTTATTTTTCTCCCAACTTCTTCTTCTTTTCTGTTTCTTCTGTACCCTGAGCAGTGCCTCAGCAGGTCCCCTTCTGTCTCTCGCCTTCAGAGCAATCCCTCAAAAGTACCGAAATAACCTTCGCTTGCTGACCCTCTGTCACCGGGTCTTTCCGAGGGCGACTGCAGGTCATCGCCAGAAGACATCTCCAAATCCCAGATGTTCCCCTTGAACCCTGTGAGTACCACCGCTCTCCAGGACTTTCTCAGAGAAGAGCCAGTTTACATGGAAATCCAGTTTCCTGGCTGTTAGATTAATTGATTAATTAAATCATCCATTCACCAACTCAACATACCCTCTGTGTTGCTTTGTCCACTACCCCTAATGAGCCGATGTTCTTCGTGGTGCTGAAGCTTGGAATAATGAAGGGCCGCATCCCAAGCGGCCACCAGGAGCTGTGCTGACCACGTTCACGAGGCTCGACGGGAAACACCATGAAAATGCGGCTTTCTCCCTCAGACCTCGGGACACTGTCACAAAGAATGCATTGTTCGTCTTCTCTGCTTCGTCCCAGAATGAGCAAGACCGGGCCTGTCACCACTCGAGGACTGTGGTCACCCCTTCCCCACATGGCTTCTGACAAGTCCCAGCGCTGAGCCCCCAGCCCCCTGGACGTGCCCTGATTGTGGTGTGGAGGGGGGTCTGGCCTGGAGTCCGCTCATGCATCAGGTGCAGGAACCCGAGATCCACCATCCCCACCGCCCACAGCCAGTCGCCAGACCTGCAGGGGGGCACCAACGCGGTGTGGGCCACGGAGCATGGCTGGCGCCTTCAGCACCACGTGACTGAGCAAAGCGCCTCGGGAACACTGGACCCACGTCCCCTCCTGATCCCACGTCCAGAACCACATACACACGCATATCCTCCCCAGGGCAGTCATAAACACAGGACAGACGGCCCGTGAGTGGCTGGGGGCAGCCCAAATCATGGCACCAGCCACCGTCCGCACTGACAGGAGATGGACTAACCTTACAGGGCCAGGTAATCAAACACGGGTTTCTGTGCTTGGCTTTGGCAGCAGGTTTATTACCCTAACCATATTTGCCCTGGGCAGTTATTAAAATGAGTTCTCATCCCCTGAGCAGACCTGCCAGCAATGCTGGGAGAATAGAAATGTCCGGGGTGTGAGGGAATAAAACCTTGCTACGGATACCTAACCTGTACAGACTGTTTTCATCCACAGAGTCAGAGTTGGCTGCGTTCAAAATCCACGTGAGGTCTCTTCCTCTGAAACACACTTCACTGGTGTCCCGGGTCCAATGGCAGGAGTCTTTTACTCAAGTCTTTCTACGGGAGACGGGGACCTCCTGGTGCCCGATGCATCTTCTCAGGAAGCAAGACGCGAACAAACGATCCGCCCGAGGGCTTCCGGGGACCAGGTCTGCTCCCGCACAGGGAGCCCGGAGCAATCTCTCGGCTGGAACGGGGGGAGCAGGAGGGCAGAAACGCATGCAGGATCGCAAGCCTGGTCTGAGGGGCCTGCAGCCTCAAACACACGTCCTGCAAATTAGCCGTCAGAACGGCTGATGGACATACCAGCTTCTCTCCTTTCTCCTTTCGCTCTAACGCAGCTCCTGATGGGTCACTACAGGTCTGAGGTCAGACCGCAGGAGAAATAGTCAAGGGTGGGGGCCGGGTAATCCTGTCTGAATAATCGAGATTTGTCCAGACCCCCTGCCGTTTATTTCTCAAAGATTGTGTGAAACACTAATTAATTTCACTTTGGATTAAAGAGATCCTCAGACTGTCCCCCTTCAGTCTTCGAAGCGTTAACGTACAGTAGAACATTTCTTTCCTCTGGGTATTGCTGCATTCAGAGCACATGAAGAAAATCCGAAAATGTTCTTTAAAAGCTGACAGTAGCTGCTCATTTCTATTCTATCCCTCTGCAAGCTCTCAGCAATCCTGGAAAACAACAAAGTGTCCTGGACACACAGTCCTGGTGCCGGGCGGGAGGGGCACCGCTCTTTCTCCCCAGGAAGCAGCCTCTGTATGTCCACTTTACGACTGACCGTATGAGGCCAGAGCTGACTTCTGTTACCCGACGGGCAGAGCTGGGAGTCAGGCCCGAGGTTTGTTGTTGGCGTGAGTGGTTACCCGGGAAGCTCACGGTCACGGTGGCAGCCATGGCCCATACTTAGCATTTCTGTGTGGAGAGAACACAAACACACACACACGCTTACGTTCACAGCATGCCGACACCCTAGCCCCAGCAACAACCACAAAACTGGGCAAGTCACGCACCACGGTATTATCATCCCGCTGTCCAGAGGAGGTCACTGACACCCAGAGGCAGGTCATTTATCCGCGGCAGTTAGCAGTCCGACAGGATCCCCAAGAGAGGTAGGCAGGAAGACACACCCCATCTTGAGTTGTGACGCCTTGTCCTTCGGACGCAGCAGGATGCTTAGCCAGCCGTCCTCCCATTTCCCCCGTGCAAGGCGAGGTAACGGGATGCCCATCACTGGGCTCTGGGCACAGCAGGCTGGGCGCCCTGGCTGCCCACACGTGAGCCTGCAGAGATTGAGTGCGTGAACAGCACTGTGCCATGCCAGTCAAGTGACAGCTCGTCAGCCCTGAGGCTGACACTCTGCCTTCCGCGTGGTGCCCGGGTCGTAGGGCAGAGTCTAACACTGTGAAGGATTATAGCTCACAGATGTTTTTAAGAGGTGCTGACGCATGTGTCTATTAATAATTAATACCTTTTCACGACCCCAGCATAGACTTATCTTCCAAGGTTGTTTGGGGGAACCCTTGGCACCCTTTCTTATGCCATAGGTCACACTTCCATGGAACACAAGACTTTCAGCACGAAGCAGGAAACACGGCCGGTGGGTGGCCCGGGAAAGCCTCGCGGACAGCAAACCGGTCTGGGATGTCCTGAGTCAGGTTGCCTTGGCTTTTGGCATCCATTAGATGACTCAGATCTTCCTTTTCCCCCCTCGTGGTGAACGGGACACCACACGCTCAGCTAGCTGGAGACACACCGGCTGGGGACACGAGATGGGGACAGGCTCTTTGTCATGGTGCACTGGGCGTGTGGCCGGCCTCACCACACCTTGGTGGCCGGGCAGTGCGGGACCTCGAGGAGGTGACCGCCCTTCCCCAGGCTGACCCGGCCCCTTTCCCTGCCCTTTCCTCCTGCCCCTGCTTCTCCCAGACCTGCCGCCCGGTGCCTCTCCTTTGGGCCACCAGATTCCGTCCTCTGGCGACACTCAGGGCAGTGGGGACACCTCTGTCTCCAAGTGTGGCCAGAGGTGGGGAGGACGGTGTGGTCAGAGGGGCAGGCTGGGGCGAGCAGTGCCAGCACTAACCTTTTCGTCCTCTCGGGGTCTGGCAGAGGAACACGGCGGCCCAGAGCCCACTCTGTCATTTCACTGCCTGGCAGACAACGGAGTCAGATGCCAAACAACGGTCCCAACAGCAACGCAGTGGTCCCAGAACCTGAACGCCCGGGGGTCTTCCTCCAGCTCTTTTCTTGACAAGAGGCCAGAGCTTCATTCGTTCAGGAGTGTTGCTGGCTCTGAGGGTGGTTTCCGGTCCCTGAACACGGCTGTTTATCCCCTGGGTGGCACTGAGCTGTGGGACGTCATTGTAAGGGAAGATGCAAACTCTCTCACGACAACTTAGTGACCCCTTTTCCTGAGAGACAGGAGGACCCTCTTCTTACTAGTATGGCATTGACCAAGTCCATCCTGCATGAAGGACGCTCCTTCTGGCTGCAGAGTCTAAGTGGCCAGCCCAGGAGGAACCATCTAGAGGCACTGAGAGTCCCACCACGTGTGAAGCTGCTCCTTCACTTGCTCTTCTTGCAAACGAGACGCAGCCGGACCTGGTGGCTTTGTGTCCTGTCAGAGACTAAAAGTATGTGGAATCTGGGTGGGAAAGAGCTTTTAGGTACAGCAACCCAGTGTTCAAACTCCCCATCAGATCCGTAATTCTGTAAAGCTGTGACTATGCCAACAGGGAAGCATGTAGCTGTGAGTGTCCCCGAGGGTCCCCTCTCTCCTGGGCACACATGGACACCATGTAGCTGTGAGCGTCCCCGAGGGTCCCCTCTGTCCTGGGCACACATGGACACCATGTAGCTGTGAGCGTCCCCGAGGGTCCCCTCTGTCCTGGGCACACATGGACACCATGTAGCTGTGACCTCCCCGAGGGTCCCCTCTGCCCTTCTGGAAGGATTGAGTTTCTGGGCCTTCTGGCTTTTCTTCAGCCATGGACGTGAGATTGTCCTTAGCATCCATCCCCTGAGGGTACCCAGAGAGCGGGTGAGCCAGGGCCATTCCGTGTGCTGTGGATTTTTCCGCCTGAACCATTTCAGAACTCTCAGTTCCTTTTTTAAAATATACAGCTTACAATCAGGGGCTGAGAATGAAGTGGATGCTGCTAAGTGTAGTGGATGGAAGAAAACCACTCGTCACCACTGTTGTTGCTGGGACATGGGGTGGTGGCCACAAGCTGACAAGCAGGGACCTTGGGCTCAGACCCCCTGATTCTTCCTAAAAGGGACTGGCTGATTTGGGGCTGCACCTTCTCTACCTGGTGCCACCTGCAGAGCTGCTGGATCTCAGAGGCCCCTCACCTGACAAGTATTGCATTTGGTTCCCAAACAGAACTTTCTTGCTTACTCTCTTCTCAGAAACAAAGCACATAAACCTCCCTCCTGCTCCTACGTCCATCTCTGTCCTTCACTGCCCCGTCCCCAGGAGGACTTAGGGGCTTCCTCCCCACCCACTTGCCCCCTGACTGCCCTGCTGGCACTTGACCACACTGCTGCTCTGGCCTGAGAGGACCGAATCTAGACCCCAAATCTACCGGCACCTGCCCTGTTGCAGGCTCCCCCCAGTGCCACCAGGCTGCAGGTCCTGACACTGGTTCGCCACTGGCCCTCACCGGCCCCTGCTTAGGCCTCCACCACCATCCCGTGCCTTCCAAACCCATGCCAGCGTCTGTCTGTGCCGGGGTCCTGGTGCAGCCCCTTGACGCACGAGTGCGGACTCCACCTGCGTCCCCAGAGGGGGCTTCCATGCCAGGACCCCATCCACCTGGAGGTCCAGGCTGAGGCCGGGGGACACACCTTTCATACTGCCTCACCCTGCAGCCCAGGGCCCTGACCTGTGACCTCTACGAGCCCCCCCGGGGACCTTCCCCTCTCTCAGGAGAGACCGGTGAGTCCCCCAGGAGCCAACATGGATCATGTGGCTCTCCCAGATCAAATGTTTCCCTGGTTCCTGATCACTTTCAGGACAAAGCTCGGGTCAGAGGCCTCCGGACCCAGCTCTGGGGGGTCAGCAGTCCTTGGCTGTACCGCCCCACCCCCACGGCCCTGCCTGAGTGCCCTTTCCCTCATCCCCAGCGGAGGGCAGGGGGCGATTCCAGGATTTCCCCTCTGCCCTGCCCTGCCCTATGTGCTCACTGTGCCCTTCTGTTGCGCTCCCTGCCCCCAAGGTGCCGCCCCAGGTCACCAGCAGGCCCCGCCCCTCCGAATTCCTGGTCCCCAGGACGGCGGGTGCGAGTCAGGACCTGTCTATGAGTAGAGACACGAAATGCTGCCCGCACATCTGAACTCCTCACTGCAAGACCTCAAACCCGCACCTTTGCGTTTATGTCTGCGAAAATGGGTGCCAGACGGCTTCGTCTCCAAAACCAGAGGGGCATGCAGACCCCAGAGCCCAGGGATATTCATGGACAGCCCCTCACCGACCAGCCTGTCTCCTGACCCACCTCCTTCCCTCCGCAGCCTAGCTGCTGGAGCTTCCCTGCTGCCGGAGCCCCCAGTGGGGCGGGTGTGGCCTCCGGGCATGGCGCACACACTCTACACTGTTTCCCTGTCTTGACCATTTCCATTCGCAGCGAGGGGTCAGAGCCCATTACTGGGCGGAGCCGGCAGTGTGTCCCCCTCTGCCGAGCCAGGCTGCGGGAAGACTCTGGTGGGACGGCGGCCCACCACAGTCCCCCCAGGGCCGCACTTCTCTGGGTGACGGGCCTGGATCCAGTGGTCTGAGACACGGCCCGCCTTCCGCCTGCTCTGGGGGAGGGAGGGCTGCAGAGACCCCCACGGGTCTCCTCCGCGGCCAGGCTGCACATCCCACGTCCACTCTCTCAGAGCTGGCTTTCTAAGGCCCACTGTTGCTGCCAGTGTGGGTGCGGTCTGTCCTCACCTCCACCCCTGGCCGCTGTGTTCCCGCCCCACACACCCTCCGAGCCCAGCACCGCCCCGGGACAGTGGGCTTCGTCCTGGCCTCTGGCACAGGCCATGCCCGGGGCAAGTGGGTGCCTCTCCCCAGGGGTCTGGGATTTGAAAGCGCGTGCACCCTTGACCCAGCAATTCCTATTCTGAGCGTCCACGGTACCCCTGAGACGTGCTCGGAGATACATGAACAGGGATGGCCCTGAGCCCTGTTGGTGAAAAACTGCCTGGAAATAACCTCAAAGCACCCACAGGGGCTGGGGCCAGACGCCGGTGCGCCCGTGGCTGGTACTGTGCAGTCTGAGAGGCGGCCGCGCAGAGGGCTGTGGCCGGCGCGCCGCGCTCCCCAACAGCGGCCCCTGGGTCGGGCGCTGCCACTCTCGCTTTGCCAACGGCTCAGTGCGGGGACACCGACTCTCCGTTTTAAACCATTTCGACTTATCTTCACTTTCGTCATGCCACGTTATACTTAAAGCTGAGGATGAATTGCTGTAAAATAAGATAATTTTTTAAATGGCCAAAACCAGTTTAAATGTTCCCCTCCTGCTCTTGGACCGATCGCCTGCGCACGCTCAGCCGCGCAAGGCTCTGAGCGGGACGGGGCAGCCCCTCCTCGGCCTGGAGCCAGGGCGCAAGCTGCACACCTCCTGCCCTCCCGCCCACCCCACCACCAGCCCAGGGCCGGGCCGTGCGCCCTCACCCCGAGCCGACCAGCCCACCACAGGGGCGCGCCCGTCCTGCTGCCCAATACGGTCTCATGCTCCTTTGTCAGTTTCTACTTCCTCTGTATGTCCTTCGCCTGCTCTTCCTTCTCCAGCGACGTCCCTCGTCACTGTCACGAGCAAGGGACGGGCCGTGAGGACAGGAGAGGCAGCAACCGGCCCCCCGCCACGCAGGCCCTGGCTCTGCCTGGTCCGCTGTGGCGTGACGGTGCCCACTGTTTGGCCCGTCAGCGAAACCAACCACCCTCGGTGATCCTGCCAACTCTTGTTTGCGAATCACGTCTGTGTGCAGTGCTCTCAAACATAAGCCCTAGAGACATGTCAGCGGACATCAAACACACCGTGCCCGCCAGACTTCAGAGCCGCATTGCAATGGCCGTGCCCACACATTTCTCTGAATGTACGGCTCCCAGCCGTGGGCGCCTAGCTGGCGTGCTGACATTTGTGTGTGGGCTTCTGGTGGACAGAAGAGGGGTGCCGGGCTCTGGGACTTCTGAGGGGAAGAGAGCCCAGAGGCGACCAACAGAAGGACAAGTGCCGGTCCCGGAGCAGGGGACGAGGTTGCATGGCCAGGCCCTCCTGCAATGTGGGGACGGCCAGAGAGGCCCAGCAGGCAGCCTGGGGGAGGAGGGGCCACAGGGCATAGCCCACAGCCACGTCCCAGGACAAAGGCCTTGAAGAAACGTGGGGCCTGGTGGGGAGGACCGAGCAGAGCAGCCCTCAGCCTGGCCCTGGCCCTCCGGTCGTGCGGTCAGCCCTGTCGCCTCTTGCAGGGAGTTACTCCCAGGCCAGGAGGCCTCCCACCTTTGCTGCCCTTTCGAGCCTGCCACAGCCATCCTCGTAAATCTGCCAAGCCGATGACAGCGGACTGAGGGCTGGGGGCCGAGGGACCTGAGTGATCTTCCTTCTGCTTGAGCTCCTCCCCGGATGGCGACTGAGCAGGGCTCTATGGCAGACAGCTCCTCAAGCTTGGGAGGGCGGCCCCGGCGAGCTAGGGAGCCGCCGTGAGGCCCAGTGACGAGCCTAAGGAAAGGGTCTGGTGAGCATGAGCGGGGTGACCACATGATGTTTTATTGTCTGTCCTGAGCTTACAGGTGGGCCTGTGATCCGGAGGCTGATGGCTACCGCAGCTGAGCAAACAATCTCAGGACAACCAGGCCCTGGGGGGCACCAGAGCTCCCGGAGCTCAGCTCACACTGAAACCAAACCCCACGCGCCCTGCCCTGGGCCCTCCCTGTGGCTCCTCTCCCTACGGAGGAGAGTCTCAGTCGGCCTCAGGGCACCCCTCAGGGCTGCGTCCGGGGGGAGCAGTGAGCACACCGACTGAAATACCAGGCAGCAAGTTCCCAAGCTCCCCCTGACCTCAGCCCTCCTGGAGCAAAGCTCTGTGGGCCCCAGGGGCAGACGGACCCCAGCTCCTGGCCATCCTCCGTCCTGTGTGGAGAAGGCCCTGCCGGGGCTTAGCAGAGACGGGGGAGTACACGTGTGGACTTGCAGCCATGCAGCCAGCAGGTGTCTGAGAGCATAGGGTGCAGAACCACACGCTCCTTTGCGAAAACCAAGCCCCGGCGTTTGCTTGGAGTGAAGTCCTTAGAGAAAGGGACCCAGAGTTTACATATGGAGGAGGGGCAGGGCAGGGGGAGCACACAGGGAAGGTGAGAGGGGAAGCCAGTAGGGCAGGAAAGACCCAGGTGAGGGTGCCCTGAGGACGTGCCACTAAAATGTCCCTTCAGCCCAAGTGCTAGGCCTTCTCTGGCTCGTGAGATCTAAAACGGCCACCTGGTGCCATGTAGAAGGAGTAGCATTGGGAGAGTTGGGCAGCCTCCTGTTCCTGGAAAATGGGAGACACTCTCCTTTGCAAAACCTGTCCTGACATTTGGGAAGTAAAGGCGGCCACCTGTCAGGGTCCACTCTGTTCGCTGTGCCTTGTTTAGGCTTCTCCTCCCTGGGGTCTGAAAGGATCCACAGGCCTGACAACACCTGCATGGCCCTTATGCCCCCAGGGCACACAAGGTCCTGCCCACTTCAGTGGACGGCAGGGAGGGAGGAGGCTTCCTTGACTGTGGCTTGCAGAGCAGGTGGCTGGAGGGGGGACAGCCAGTTCCCAGACCCCAGCTCCCCTCCCGGCTCTCCTGACCAGCTCTGCTCTAGGGCACTCTGGGTTTCTCCCATCCTCTGTGCCCCGTGCCAGGCCCTGAAGAAGGTGTGCAGGAGGGAGCAGATCCCAGGCCTAGGCCTGGCTGGGGAAGGGGTCATGCAGGCCAAGCCCATGCAAATCCTGTAGAATAGACACACCTCTGGGAAAGAGGGAACGCGACTGCAAAGCCTTGACCACAGGAGAGTCGCTCACTCAAACAGCATAATTGAGTTTAGACAGCACAATCCCATGCAGGTGGCCTATGGTGCTGCCTCAGAATGGGCGGCGGCAGGGAAAGGCTCCCGAAACTCACACCAACAGTGCCAGACCCAGCCCCGCCACCACAGACACTGGCCCCAGCTCTCTAGCTCAGCCTGCAACAAAAACAAGGCATCAGTGGGCACAGGGGCAAAAGGGTCAAGCCCTGAACTCTGTTCCGGGTGCTCACCTCCTGTGCCCTGCACTCTGGCCCAGGCCCTCACTTCTGGGTCTCTGAAATCTGGCCCAGGCCCTCACTTCTGGGTCTCTGAAATCCGGCCCAGGTGCTCACTTCCTGTGCCCTGAAATCTGTCCTGGGTGCTCACCTCCGGGTCCCTGATCTCCGGCCCTGGCGCTCACTTCCGGGTCCCTGAACTCTGGCCCTGGTGCTCACCTCCGGGGCCCTGAAATCTGTCCTGGGTGCTCACTTCCTGTGCCCTGAAATCTGTCCTGGGTGCTCACCTCCTGTGCCCTGAAATCTGTCCTGGGTGCTCAATTCCAGGTCCCTGAACTCTGGCCCTGGTGCTCACCTCCGGGTCCCTGAACTCACTCCTGGGCGCTCACTTCTGGGCAGCGAGAGGGGTCCATGGGCTATTAGAAACGTCTATGCAGTAACAGTGGTGGCCAGACCGTGTAGACTTAAAGGGCCTCCCATTTCCTTGTCCCGGGGGTGTGAGTGTACGTGAATGTGTGTGCACGTGAATGTGTTTACAGCTGAGCTGTGTGTCGTGTCTGCCTTGCTTTCAGGGTCCTGGGGCTCCAGCACATGAATATTGGGATGTGCCCAGAGAGAACATTCCGGAGCCCTGACCACCCAGGGGCAACCATGCCAAGTTGTCTCCCTGCCTGCAAGAGCCCCGGTCTCTCTTCTGGATGCTACTGGAGGCCTCTGGGCTGAACAAAAGGGCAGCTGGAGCCCACATACACAGGTACACCCAGGCGCAGGCGGAGGGCGAGGCAGGGACCAGGCCGACAGCCCCGACTCTTTATGACGGGTGCCGGCCTGCCCCCCAGCACTGAGGATGAGTGGTGTTGGTCTGTGAGGACCCAGCGGAGCACTGGGGCCCTGTCCAGACCCTCAGGAAGCCTCTGAGGGCCCCTCCCTGCCCCCAGCGGGCAGCCTGCCGGGGCGGGTGTCTAAGTGCCTGTGACAGGGAGGCGGGTGGTGAGGGTCCTGGGCGGGTGGAGGCCCCAGCCCAGCCCTGCAGTCCACTCAGCTGCGCTTTCATTGAAGCTTTTATGTGGGTGTCATCACCTCTAACTGATGGGAAGAGCCCTCCTCCGGCAGCTGCTGATGTGCTTGTTGGCCTCCCTCCCGCCCCTTGCCCAGCCTTTGTGCGTCTGTGTTTTTCCAAGTCATGGGCTGTTAACCCCTTGAGGCCTCGCAGCCCCGTGGGGCCTCAACTGAGCAGCCCGGGTTGTGGACCTGCCTGGTGTTGGACGGAGCCGGGCCTGGGAGCAGCTCCGCTGGGAGCACCCAGCAACACCTGCACAAAGTGGGGTCGAGGACTCCTGTGTGCAGAGCACCTACTGTGTGCCCCCTGCTTTCCGCAGGACATCAGCCATGCTCTTGGTGAGTTTTAATTATCCTGCTTCACAAACAAGTGAGTGGAGGTTGGCAGATGTTGATGAACAGGCCCTGGGCTCAGGAACAATAAGCCACAGGTCTGGACTGTGATTAGACAGTGCAGGCGAGACCTGGGTTTCTGTGATCTGGTCCTGAGCATCCAGCCCTCCCTTTGCGAGGCAGCTCCTTCCTCCAGGTCCAGAGCTGGGTGGAAATTCTGTGGCAGCGTCGGGGACCCCTGGACAGTGACACCCTGCTGATTGGAAACTGGCCAATGGAGAAGCAGGATGAACCAGACAAGCCCTGCCAGCCCTCCGGAGTCTGAGGTCCCATTCAGCTCCGGGTGGTCTGGGAGAACCATGAGGAACCTGCTGGGCCTCCAGGTGCCCATGGCCTCTAAGGTCTGGGCACCTGAAGCCCCATACAGGGGCTTCCCAGCACAGGAAGGCTCGTGAAGGTCACGGCACTAATACTTAGCTCTTCACACCCAGCACCACCAAAACCGGAGCCCACGGTGCAGGGCAAGGGCAAGGCCGCCCACCTCAGACCCCATTTGGTTCCGCACCAGGCCCACCCCCGGGACCCCGGCCTTGGTGCTCTCTGTGAACACTCCCTCACCCTCCGGCACCTGACCCTCCAGGCCGGTGGCCCCCACTCTGCACGTGAGCAACCTCCCTGAGGAGTAGCCCCTTCTCACCCTGGACACACAGGCAGCACCCAGTTGGGACGACTTCCTGCCAGGAGTGAGAAGTGCTGTGGGGACCTCTGAGGAGATTTACAGCTCACGAGATGCCTTCATTTGGTCCTAAACCCTCCGTGGTGCATTGCAGAGACTTTCTCCGCCTAGTGTGCAAGCCCCTGCCTCGTCGGGTGTGGGCCTCGTGAGCTCACTGGCCGCTGAGCCTCGGAGGGGAGCACTTGGTCAGGCCAAGACCAGGACCGACTGGGCAGAGGGCAGCCCCAGCTGAGCCAGCCCCTCACAGGGCAGCCTTCATGTCAGCCCCACCGAAAAGGCCCCCGGCCACAGCCGCCACCCACCAGCCCTTCCTTAAGGGGCCTGGAGACCTGCCGTCGGGGAGCCACTGTTCACCTCGGCCGAAGGCATCCCACTGCCAGCTGATTTGTGTCTGGTTTTCTGGTTTCAGGATTGTTCACTGCATTTACCCTACGTGCTTTTTCCCCAGAAGATCCCCTACTCCGTTGACTCTGTGGTCAGCACTTACCCCAGAGTGGGGTGAGGACGGGTGGGGAAGGAAATTCAAGGGCGTCCCTGCCTTGCCGAGAGGAGTGTCTGTGGTACCCTCACCTGCTGTGAGCAGAGGGTTTTCATCCATCACCAGAAGGCTGGGAGCGGGGCAGTGTGCACTGAGAATAGAACACGCATTAACATTTCTAAAGAGATCTACAGAGTAAGGCAAATCCCGCTGCCAAGATGTCATCACATGTACTCCAAAGACAAAGAGAAAATGATCTTCTGCATGACAATAACGCACCTCATGAATGCCGCCAGCCTGCTCTCCTTCCTCTCGTGACCACTGAGGCCACCGCATCCCGACTCCCGCCTGGACCACCACGGTCACCCTCAGTCAGCCCCTGACACAATCCCATCTGCCCTCCCGCAACAGGACCCCTCACCAGGGCCAGCTCAGCCCGGACTGGAACTGAGAGGCAGTATGCCGCGCCCCCCACCACCCGGTGACCTCCCCACCCTCCTAGGCGCCCATGGTCCGGGAGCTGATGGGCCTGGCTGCTGCCTTCTGGGCTTGGCTCTGCTCCCGGCCAGAGCCCCTCGCCGTCCAGGAGCTCCTGACTGTCCCCGGGGACTCGTTCAAATGCGTCTCTGCCCGGAAGCCTGTCTCAACTCCCTGGACAAACTCGGACGTGGGTCCTCCGAGTTCCCACAGCACCTGGCACGCGCCCATATTACAATACTCATTCTGTCATTGTTGCTATTTATCTGTCTGTTTTCACCTGGAGAATGTGAGCCCAGCAATGGTCAACCACCACTGTTTGCTTCTTTTTGACCCAAGGACCTAGACCTGTTGAGCAGTAGGACTGAATGGAAGGACCTGGCTGCCGTCACTAATCCCAGACCAGAGGGTTGTCCTTCAGACTCACTCAGTGGGTGTCCCCATGCTGTTTTATAGAAAATGTTTTATAACCAAAAGGCCTCTGCGTGTTCTTGCATTGTCCTCAACACCTGAAATTAATAACATGCTGTGAGGGCACTGGGGTGCTGCGTCAAAGACCCAGTTTGCAGCCAGTGTCACCAGGGGATGCCGACCCCACCCACCCCTGCTGGACGCACGGGCGCCCTGTCTGCACACACGGGTGTGCCGGTCCATGGGGCGTGCTCAGGCACAGAGCAGGGAGGGCACGCGGACGCAGGCAGAGGCTCATGCTGCAGGTGAAATGCTCGCCAGGGGCCCTTCGAGCACCATGGGAGTGGTCCTGCTACACTTTGGCCTGAAGAATGAGCCCCAAATGTCCCTCGTTCCTCAGGAGCTAAGACAAAGCCAGGCTTGGGGCGGGAGTGGGTGGGGGGAGGCATCATGCAGGCGGCAGATAAGAAAAGACCTCAGGCTTTTAAAACCTGGCATAGAAGTCGGGCCGGATTAGAGTCTGTACAGGAGACAGCCTGAAACCCGGGGCCAGGAGAATCTGCAGGGCCACTGTGGCCCCTCGGGACCTCTTCTGACCCGGTCACCTCCCGAGGAACTGACCTCTAAACAGCAGCACGTGGGCTTTGGGGGACATAGTCCAGGCCACAGCCGTGGGGACAGAGGAGGGACTGGGCAGGGCAGAAGTGCAGCCTGGAGTCCGGGCACCGTGGACCCTCTCCCACCCGGGGTCCCCCACACTGATAGGTGTCAGATGGCTCCAGGCTTGGGCAGGGCTGGGTGGGCAGAAAGGGGTCAGTACTGGGAGATCTCAAGTCAGAGGTCACCCTGACGACCCTCAGGATGGCCGCCTCCCACCTCAGAGGGCAAAGGCAGGAGAGGGCGCAGGGACCTGCGTGCTTGGGTGGTGGCCCCGTGGGAGCCCCACTGTGTTCCTGTGGACTGCAGCAGCCATTGGAGCCAGCTGCCTGATGTCCCAGGCCCATGGGACGGCCTTCTGGCGTCCGGGGCCGTATTTGTTGTTTCTGTTTCTGCAGAGAATGAGCAGTGGGCAGCAGAGGCAAAGGGCTCCCGACTAGGAGCTCCCGGGGGGAGAAGGCGGGGCAGGGTGAGGGGCAGTCCCCACCGCATACCCTGGATCGCCCTGCGGTTTAGACGCTGCCACGCTAGGAAGAGCAGCAAACTTCCCAAAAGAAAAAGACAAGATGTTCCTTCAACTTCAGAAGTGGTTTTCGCTTGTTTAATTTTTCCTGGCCAGGGTTCAAGGGTGAGAGGTTGGGGTCTCTTCATCCACCTCAGTCTTCTGGTCTTGCTTCTCATGACGCCTTTGAGAAAATACTTTGGGACTATTTTAGAACTTGATAAAACTTCCTGGGTTTTGAATTCTGGACTAATCAGGAATATTTTGGAGTTTGATTTAGTTTATTCTCAAGAGAAAACAAAGCTCAGTTTCCTGTTTTGAAATAAATTCTTTCATGAACTTCATGAAGGCACTCAGAAAACACTCTCGGGGAGCGGCATGGAGATGCCTTGAGGAAGCATGTAGATGGGCCATCTGCAGAGCACAGCCTGCGACTCCTCTACCCCCACATTTCTGATCAGAGCAGACGGGGAAGGGTACCCATGGTGCTGCCCCAGAGCTCCCTTCACGGCTCAGGGCTGTGTGCAAGCATCTCCATCTTGTCCCCTTCCTGGAGCACCTGGCTGTCGTGGGCCGCTTATTCTGCTCAGTGTTCCAACAGCCTGCAAGGTCTGGGTGGGTGGGTGGGCATGACCATTTCAGAGATGAGGAAATTGAGTCCCAGAGGCTTGCTGAAGGCCAGCAGGAGGGCTGGTGTGCACTGTGTAAAACCTGATGGTCTCTGCCCTCCATCGCTGGGTGCCGTGGCCTGTGCTTCCTGGTGTGGCCTTGTCCACAGGAGGCAGGTGCAGTGGGAGCAGCCTGACCGCCATCTGCACCCAGCCTTCACGCACCATGGGGCCTGGGGGGCATCCCAGGAGCCAGCGGAGGCATCCCCGTGTCCACCTGCAGCGTGCCACAAGCCCACGACATCTGGAACCCAGCTCACTCACGGTTGGTTAGCTGGGATGCTAACTTGTGCATGACATGCTGGAAGTGGCTCCAGAGGGAGGACAGAGATCGGTCGTAGGAATAGAACATCGTCTGCTTCATTTAGAGAAAAGTTAAACGTGGATAGCCTGAGCTTGCTGAAACTGTTTTTAGAATCTCTCCTTCCATTCCATCAACACGTGGGAGACTGTTTTCTCCACTGTGGACATTGTTAGAATAGAGCACAGTCCCTGTCACCCCATCAATCCCACCCAAACCAGAAAGGGAAGCAAAAACCAAGCTCATATGTCACATAAGAAATCTGTTAACACAGCACCATGCAGGTGTGCACAGACGGGCGTTAATCAGAAACCGACGTTTGACTCACAATATTCCGTTTACCAATGATCGTGGGATCCCCAAAGTTGTGAGTGTGATAAGAATTCTCGGTGATGCTCACCCAGATGCGCACACCTTCCTGAACAGAGTACAGAGTCTACCTAAGTTCTTTTCCACTTTCCTGTTTTACTTTTGTCCTGATTTTACTATTTGAAACATAGTTTCTTATCTGTTGAATACAGTAACAAAACTGGGGACGTGTACTTTTTATCTTTGTATTTTTAATTTCATTTCTGTAGTGACTTGTCTCTGTCATATTTCACATGAACATCAATGGACAGGAGGTTGAAATGTGGTGGTGAGGTCGTCAGGAGAGGAAAGGAAGCTGGAGGCGTGTGGGGGCTGAGTCAGGTCTGAGGACACAGGAGGGAGTCGTTGTATCCGAGTCAAGGCCCCCGATGTGCGGCCACAGCTCTGGGACCTGACCCCCAGGAAGCAATGCCGGCTGCCACTGCATGTCTCCCCAGAAGGGCGCACCCTCCCCCACCTCTTTCTGCCTTCCCTCATCTATGGCCAGGTCCAGCGGCCACACTGGACGGCGTCATGTCCCAGATGGAACATTCCGGACACGGTGCCCGGTCACTGCTGCCGCCTCTTCAGGTGTTGCCTGGCCGGTGGACAGCCCCATTCCGGGGGGATTGTCCACCTGCCTGAGGCCTGAGCCCCAGAAACAGCGTTGCACAGCCAGGGGCAGGGGCGAGGCAGGCAGAGCCGCTGCTTCTTGGGTTCAGGCTGCCTTCCACGCCCCGTGGGGATGTGCCAGGAGACACACCCGGCACTCCAGCAGAGAGATGGAGACGGGGGGGGGGGGGGGGGCACTCAGAGGACAAATTCCATCAACCTAATCTGAGTCAGCCCCGCCCGTGTGGACGCGCCCACGGAGCAAACAAGGGTCCCGTTGTGAACACAGCCGACCCAGTGCCCTGCAGCCTGAGCCTGGCCTGGTGGCCTCCGGGCAGAGGACACGCACAGTGCTGCCTGGTCCTCAGAAGTGGCCATGGGACAGCACTACCTCAAGCCGCGGCTTTCATGAAGTCGCCTGAGAGAGAGGTGGGGCAGGCTCGCTGCACAGATGGCTCTTTGTCCCCGCCGACACCTGCCATCTGCTTGTTTGTCTAAATGATGCTGGAGGGGCAGGGGGCTCCCAATCTGCTGCCCGGCCCCTCCTGCCTGCAGCGACCTCCTGACCCTTGGGCCAGACAGGTCTACAGAGTTTGTTCTTCCTGCAAAACCGATGCTCCCTTCCCCAAGCCCAGCTTCTCTTCAGCACTGGACCTCAGTGCCAGGAACGCGGGAGCAGGGGGTGAGGAGGGGGAATGGGGAGGGTGAGGAGGAAGTGAGGGAGGAGGAGGAGCGGAATGGGGAGAGGGAGGAGGGAGGGGGTGGGAGGGGGGAGGAGAGGGGGAGGGAGGGAGGGAGAGGAGGGAGAAGAGGGGAGGGGAGAGGATGAGGAGCAGCACAGCAGCAGGAGCAGCAGCAGGAAAAGCTGAAGCAGCCTGAGGAGCAGCCGCAGCAGGAGGACTAGAAGCAGCAGTGGGAGGAACAGGAGGAGCAGCAGGAGCAGCCACAGCAGGAGGAGCAGCTGCAGCAGGAGGAGCAGTTGCAGGAGCAGCCACAGCAGGAGGAGCAGCTGCAGCAGGAGGAGCAG